>NC_056736.1:752000676-752318991 GCF_019279795.1 Protopterus annectens
CATCAACTCTGCCAAGCAAGGAATTCCCTGCTTCACTTAATCCACCAGTTGGGCATAACCATCAATCTCAACAAATCTTTACTGACCCCGGTTCAAGTGCTAAATTTCATCAGAGCTTTTTTGGACATGATTTAAACCATGGTCTTCCTAGCCTCAGAGAGAATCCAGTCTCTGAAACTACATGTCCACTGTATTCTTGCTCAATTGCCGACTGCGGAATTGGTATTACAGGTGTTGGTGGCCACGATCTCTCAAGTTTGGCTCTGTTACACATGCAGGTACTTCAATGGACCCTTGCAGTTCAGTGGTCCATTCTAGATCTTCCATTGTCTCATCCTATTCTGGTATCTGTGGTGTGCATGGACTCTCTTTCTTTTTGTGGTGGACTTGTTCCCCAGATCTTCTCCGGAGTTGTCCTTTTCTTTTGCCTACCCCCTTGACCACAGTGACAATGGACACCTCTCTGCTAGGGTGGGAGGCACTGCTTGAGAAGGACAGTCTAAGGTATGTGGTCCCCTTTTGAGACTCAATTGCATATCAGTGTCGTGGAGATGAGGGCGGTGCTCCTAGCATTGCATGCTCTCCATGCCCATCTTTCTCTAAGGACGATTGTTATCCAGATGGACAGTGTCAGTGGTCTGGGTACATCAGCAAGCGGGGGGAACCAGGTCTTATCTCCTGTGTCTTTGAGGCCATAAGAGTATGGGAGTGGGCAATCCCGGCCATTTTCTGGTGGCAACGCACATTCCAGGGAGGTCCAACATTCTAGCTGACAGGCTCAGCAGGTCTGTACTGATGCCTGTCCATCCTGGACATTTGATCTGATTCTGAATCTGATCTCATCTCTCATCCCTCGGAGATTCCCCATCCAGACCTGGTCAGTCTGAAGCTCGCTGCTTGGCTGCTCCAATTCCATGATAGTCAGGACTCCCGGGTTATCCTCACTGGTCAAAAGAATTCTGGTTGTGGCTCATAAATCTCCTACTAGGAAGGTTTATTCCAGTAGTGGAAACATTTTTCTATTTGGGCTTCTCAGCGTGATCTAGACCCCTTCACTGCTAGAGTTCAGGTGGTTTTAGAATTTTTACTAGTATTTTCCAGCAAGGTGCCAGTTCTTCTGCGGTCAAGGTCCAACTGGCAGCTGTATCTAACTTTCATGTAGGCGACAATATGGCTTCTTTAGCTTCTTCTAAGCTTTGTAAAGCCTTTTTGAAAGGCATCTTTTTACTTTGGCCAGTGGTTAAGGACCCAACGCCTCCCTGAGATCTCACGCTAGTTCTGCAATCTTTGGTCTCACCCCTCCCCCCTTGAGCCTGCAGCCTCAGTGGGTTTACAGTTTCTGTCCTGGAAAACTGCTTTCTTGGTTGCTATTACATCTGCCAAAAGGGTTTCAGAACTTCAGGCATTGTCGATCAAGCCTCCATGTTTGGTATTTCATAAACACATGGTGTTCTTGCATACTAATGCATCCTTTCTTCCTAAAGTAGCTTTGGAAATCAGTATTAATCAAATAATTGATGATCTGTTTTTTTTTTCCCAAATTTTCAAAATAAGGGAGAGTACAAACTCCACTTGTTGAATGTACTCAGACATTTAGGTTTTTACCTGCATAGGACTAAATGATTTTGTAGGTCTGACCAACTTATTTCCTATTCCAAGCCCTTTTTAGGGAAACCAGTATTGAAAGTCATCATTGCCTGTTGGATTTCCCAGTGCATTTCCCTGGCATATTCAGCTGGAGGTTTAACCTCACCAGGTCATATTAAGATGCCTTCCACTAGATCTATGGCTACTTCAGCTGCCTTCTGGTCCAGAGTTTCTCTGGATGACATTTGTTCTGCGGCTACTTGGGCTTCTTCACATACTTTCATCTTGCATTACAAGTTGGACATTCTATCCAGGAACGGGGCATCCTTTGGCTCCGCCGTGCTCCAGACTATCTTTCCATGAGGACCTCCCAGGTGTTTAGTAGCTGGGGACTCTGTCCCACATGTTGAGGAACAAGTGAAGACAACAACTTCAGATAAAGAAGTTATGTACTTACCATAATGTTCCATCTGAGGAGTTGATCTTCATTTGTCTTCAACCACCCCCCCTCCTTCCCCCTGTCTTGTGTAGGCTGTGTGGTGGTCTGGCCAGAAGAAGAATGGTCATTGTATGGGTATGCCTTTGTTCTACTGTGCTTGCTTAGGGAGACCCTTGTCATGGGAGAAGATTCTGGATCCGATTGGGATACTATGGTGGGCAGCAAACTCCATCTGAAGGGAGGAGGGAGACAGAGGCATTATGGATAGGGGAGGAGCTTGGAGCTTAATCAGATGCTGGAAATGCGGCCGAGTCGGATCCATGCCGGATCCGAGTACCCACAGGTTGAAGACAAATGAACAACTCAGATGGAACGTTATGGTGAGTACATAGCTTGTTTTTATCCAAGATCAATGTAGAACTGGTATCCTACACCAAACTGTGAGGTCTGATTATAGCTTACTGAAGATGCAGATCAAATTTTAGGTGGTCATCTACAAAGACTCACCAAACACTAGACGGCCTCTAGAGAGTAAAACATGACCTTTTCTGAGTCTGCTAGACAAATTATGGCCACTTTCTTTTGTACTTCCTACTGTTTTATGTCTCTCCTATTCAAACAAATCCCACTGTTTTGTCTCTCCTATTCAAACAAATCCCAACTCCTTTCTATCAGCTAAACTAAAACAATGCTTTAGTAAAGTAGATGAATTAGTAGCCAGCCAACAATATGGACCACATTGCTGCCTCTCTCTAAAGTAACTAAATTGGCCCAAACAAAATAATTCTGTCGTACTCCGTTATTTACAAACTTCAAACTACTGTACAACCAAAATTCCTGTGTTTTCATTCCATCATTCAGCTTTACACTAGTAAGAAGCCTGTACCTTTTCATTAAACTGGTTCTAAAATAACTATTTGAACTTGTGCCATGTATCTCTTTTGCACAAAACCTAATGTACTGTTATCAGAACTGTACCCTCTATCATTGTACCTCCTTCCCTACTACCTTTCTTCTCTTTCTCTTCGTATGTCTTAGATTTTGAACAAGTCTTTGTAGAAACAGATGATGTCCTTCCATATGTTGCAGTATTTTATACAGTAGGGATCCCTGCGAAGGGCAGCCCGACATCCAGCTGCTAAACCAAAGCCTTTAGGTAGTAATAGGGATGCTGTATGTCACAAGTATTCTCCACGCGCACATCGTAGGGCATAAAGGTATCGCTAGTCTAGTCAGGATACAATAGGTGAGTCTTCATGGGTTCTGTTCAGGCAGCTTTATTATGTACAAACACATCACAGTACAAGCTTACTGACTTTAACTTGGGTAACTTGTATATAAGTGAGCTATTGCATTCATAAACGCTCACTCTACTCTCAAAATGGCACTGGGTATCACACGTGCCTGCTACTTATATGTGCACCTTCAATCCTTGATATGCTTCTTAAAGATACAGCACATACACTGTGTTCTACAAAAGTGATACAGGTCTGAATGGTGAGAGAAGTCAACAAGCAAGGGAGAGTAGTATTGCCAAAATTGAATTCGTCCTCGGGTCGTGGTGAGCATCTTCGCAAGGTGGACCCTGTTTGTTTTATTTATTTATTTTTTTTTGCAAATTCTCACCAAGACTACTCTGATATATAGACTGTGTTTTTATAGCATATATCATGGACAGACGTAGGTTGAAAATTTAAAAAAAAAAAGCTGGGTGCACAAGACCCAGGAAAAAAAAAAGCTGGGTGCACAAGACCCAGGATAAGAAGTGCCCGATTCTGGTCAGCACACTGGTGCCAGGACTGGAAAAATGACAGTGTAGAATCCTCAAAAATATGGAAATATTTCTACAATGAAGCCACACCAGGCCCAGTGGAAGATGGCCCCCTTGTTGTATAAGGAAATGGTAATCCACAAAAATCATAAAAGCTGATAGGCCAAGAAGAGCCATAAAGACGATAAAGCGGAGTATTGAGGATAAGAAAGAAATTATGTATTGTTACTATTATGCAAAAAGCCCAGAATTTCCAGACACAGCATATACAAAATGATTGAGAGAAATTACTGGAAAGAAAAATACTTCCACAAGAGCAACTGGCATAAGTTTCAAATAAATTGTATTCATTAACGCAACAGATTTTTGAAAAACCGTATATAGATCAAGAAACTTTGATCTGTTTGGAAAAAGAAGCATCTGAGGAAGTGAGAAAATATAAACAAAACCTAGAGATTTTTGAAAAGTATAAAAAAAGAAATATGGACATGAGAGAGAGATTTTAATATGGTGCAATATTTTTATGCAAAGGAGAAAGCCAAATTAATTAACATAAAGAAGGCAGCCCTAAAGATATTCAAAGAGAAATACAGACAAAAGCATCCAGATGTGGAAAATTTCACAAAAAATATCAGTGGGAATGTAGAAAAAAAGATTAGTATAGTAGTAAGTTAAAAAAGTAGAAGTTGAATTTATGGAGTGCTTGCAGAGTGAAAGATTTGGTGTAGAAGGTTTAACACAGGTTACATCACAGCATGATGGAGTGAGCCCCCAAAGTAAGGAGAAGCAGGAAGATCGGGAGACATCTGAAGAAGAAATATGGACATGGGAAAGAAAGAGAGATTTAATATGGTGTAATATTTATGCAAAGGAAAAAGCAAAACTAATCAGTACAAAAAGAGCAACACCAAAGATATTTAAAGAGAAATACAGGCAAAGTAATCTGAACATGGAAAACTTTACAATACAAAAATAAGAAGACAGAGGAAAAAGAGGTTGGTAATGGAGAAGTTAAAGAAATAGAAACTGATGGTATGGAGTGCGAAGTGAAGGATTCATTGTAGAAAATTTAATGCAGAAAGCACCACAACAGGATAGAGCAATGCACATCCAAATTAAGGGGAAACCAGTGGAACGGGAAGCAATCGGTCAGGTGCCATATGAAGATATTTTGGAGCCTTCCACAGGAAATCATTTTAAACGTTCACTTGAAGCTAGACAGCAAGGGAAGGAAGAGGGAACTGTGGAAACTGACGCAGTCAATGTTGAGCAGTGATAGGCCAGTGAGTTCCCATGTGACAGAGCAACGGATGGCACAGGATGAAATTAAAGAGAATGTGCCACAAGAAGATGCTATAGAACTTTCTATAGAATGCCCGCAGGAAATGGAAAACAAAAAAAAAAATCTGCCCTCAGTTTAGAATGTATTGAGCTAAGGGAAGAGTTGCTTTATTTAATAGAGATAGCCATATTAAGGTAAATGAAAGAAATAAGACTGCAGAAGGTCAATAAAACCCAAAAAGTCAGAAGTAATCAGGACTGCCATAGTGATCCATGCGATATAACAGAAGTAAACAGGATATATTACTGTGCAGCTAAAGTAATAACTGATAAAGTTCTGCCACAACAATGCAGGGTAATGAGGGAAAGGAAGGGGAGAAATCTAATACCATCGTGGAAGTATCGAATAGAGAAAACTATAAAGCAGTTGAGATGAGAAGCATCACTGTTGGAAGAATGTAGAATACGGTACAGATCAGCAAAAATACTAAAAAGATAGGCGCTATAAAAGCAAAGCGCAGTATTGGAACAGACCTGGATCTGTCATGCACTACCACAAGTAAACGAAAAGTTTCAGCACAGGCGGAAAAACTTAAGATAATGCAGATAAATGTAAAGGAAACGTATAAAATAAGCAATTTATTGATGACTCAAAAAAGTTGTATAGAGAACTGAGAAACAAAGTAAAAGGAATTGAGAAAGACCGCCAAAAAAAGAAGAAGAAATAGATACATTTTGGAGAAGTATCTGAAGATCCTGTGGAACATAACAAATATGCTAAATGGGTAAAAAAAGTAAAAGAATAAGAAGTTTAAAGGTACAGGATATGAAATGGGATGAAGAACCAGCCAGAGGGATTGAAACAAAGTTAAGAAAAGCCTCTAATTGGAAATCCCCAGGCCCGGATGCAGTACCTAACTTTTGGTTAAAAGTGTTAACATCTTTACCTGAAGATTTAGCCATGAGTAAGAACTATTATGTATACCCTGAACAGACACCAACCTGGCTAACAACACGAAACACAATTCTACTTGAGTGAACCTGCAAGCTACAGTAAAAACTATAGACCAATAATTTGCTTTCGGATGACGTATAAAACTATACACTGGAATTGATGCCGACAGAGTTTGTAGTCATTTAGAAGAAAACTTAATTATGGCAGTAGAACAAAAGGACAATAAAAGAAAGTCATATGGAACAAAGGATCATTTTTTGTTAAATAAAGTCATAGTGGAGAACTGTAAAGTATGGCATGGATTGACTATTAAAAAAAAAAAAAAAAGCATTTGATAGTATCCCACAGTCACTGATAAGAGTACTTAAAAATGTATAAGATACACCCTACACTGATCGACTACATTACAGTGAACATGAAACAGTGGCAGACGGCTTTGCGATTAAGCCATGATAAAGGACAAATTATTGTTCCAGGGATAAAAATTCAAAAGGGGATATTCCAGGGTTACATTCGGTCACCGCTACTATTCTGTCTTGCCTTTAACCCGTTATGCTTCCTACTTAACAGCTTAGGCCATGGCTCCTAGAAAACAACGAAGTGTAAAGACTTCTCATCTTCTCTTTGTTGATGATTTAAACTGTATAGCTCTTCGGATGAGGAATTGAAAGCACAACTGCAAGTTGTCAAAACTTTTTTAGATGATTATAAGTGTCATTCGGTCTTGATAAATGTGCAAAACCAGCCTTTAAAGCGGGAAAACTGCAACACCAGGAAAACATTAGTTTAGGACAAGAATATGATATAAAAGAACTTGAGCAAGAGGGAGTGTATAAATACTTGGGAATTGATGAAAGAGCAACAATAAAACATGAACAAATGCAAACAAAACTTAGTAAGGAATACTTTAGAAGCCTTAAATTAGTTTTGAAAACAGCATTACATCTAGGAACAAAATTCAAGTTATAAACCAATTTGCTCTTCCTGTCCTGACCTACAGTTTTGGAGTGACTGACTGGCCCCAAAACGTGTTTGATAGATTAGACAGGAAAACAAGAAGGGATGCTTCATGGTCACCAAATGATTTATACAAATCAGTGCATACCAAGGTTATATATTCCCTGTTCCAAAGAGGGATGGGCCTCCTTTAAACTGACTACATGTATAGATCTGCAGTTGTGAGACTGCACATATATCTGCTGACCTCACAACACCCAAACATAGTAAAATTTATTTATTTATTTATTGATTGACTTTTGTTGACCAGGAAAGTCCATTTTCAGTGGAGGTCCGGGGAGAAAACTCCAAAGAATACAGTGACACGTTAAACAAAGTTAATAAAAACTTAAAACTGTTAATAAAGATTTAAACATAGGCAGCAAATTATGACAATTAAGGCAAAATACAGTTAATAACAAGAGACAGTAAAGCAGGGCTTCCATCAAAATCTACTGTACTTATAAATCATACAGCATAGAAAGATATTTGCTTTTCTTAAGTTTATGAATCAATTTTTGCGATTGTGCTGAACGTTTTGAAAGATGAGGAGAATAAATCTAAAATGACTTCTCTGCTTAATCTAGCAGAAGCATATCAGCATCAAACAGGAATGGAAATCAAACCAGAAATAGATAGAAATCAGTCAGCAACTGAATGTGCCAAAAAACAAAAGAAAGAATACAAGGTTAAGAACCAGATGAGAAGGCAAGAAATGTGGAAAATACATAAATATAGTTTCAAATGTAGAAAACGTCTGGAAGAACCTCATGTTGATCAGGATCGAATGCGGGAATGGTTAGGGAGAGGTGAATTCAAACCAAGATATGAAAGGCTTATATTGGTGGCACAAGATAGTAGGCTACATACACATTGGGTTATTAAGTCCATTGAACATGTAGGAGAAACAGACAAATGCAGATTTTGTAAACCAGAATTAGAAACAGTTGCACACCAGGTTGCTGGTTGTGACATACTAATGGCAGAAGGACTATATACTGAATGGCATAGTAATGTGGTGAGACTGTTGCAGTGGGTATTGTGCAAACATTATAATATTGAATTGGCTGAAAAATGCTGGAAGCATGAGCCACAAAGCATCATAGAAAATGATGAAGTTTACATCACATGGGATCACCCATTACCAACAGTTCAATAGAGGGATGCTAGAAAACCAGATACAGTGGTCCATGAAAAGAAGACAGAAGTAACATTGATCATTGAAATCGCTACACCCAGTGACTACAGTGTCTTGCATACAGAGACAAAGTCATAAAATATCGGGATTTGCAGACAGAAATGAGAACAGTGTGGAAGAAAGATTCCCTGACTGTTCCAATAGTAGTAGGAGTAATGGCTCTTATTAAAAAAAAAAAAAAATCTACAATTGTACTTGGATATGTTACCAATGTATGTAACACTGTGCAAATTGCAGGAGGTGTCATTAATGGGCCATTGTGGGTGCTACAACGAGCACTTCTGGCTGATATCAAAGACTGAAACAATAATAATTTTCATGAACTTTAATCGTTCTTTGATTTAGGAATGGGTTCCATTCCCGTCATGGTATTAGAAACCCAAAAGACTTGACATACCATCCTCAGAACTACTTTGCCGCCAGTCCAAATGCCGTCTTCGATTGTCTGTCTGAATGCTTGCTCATCTGCTGGTTACCAAGCCGCTTTTCAGAGGCCCTTTATAGAATACAACACCCCGTTTGGTATGTACCTCTCAAGACATCTGCAACAACTGGAAAGGCTGCAGAAGTACCTCACTAAAAGAATCACAGGCCTAAAGCAGATGACCTGTGCTTACCATCTAAAACAAACTTCACATATACTCTGTTGCATATTGTCTACTCAGAAGCCATCTGTGCTTAACATACAAGGCCATGTCAAACCCAGAGCTGCTGGACATGCTACACTTAAAGAAATCCCAATCTCTGAGAGACACACTCCTGGGATCTAAACCTTGTCATCACAATGAACAAAATATGCTGGAGGGATAGGTTCCTGACCCAGAGACTCCCTAGACTCTGGAATAGACTGTTCATACATGTCAAGCAGAGTGCCTCTTTGGCCCTCTTCAAAAGGAACCTTGATTGGATGGGAGATGGGAAATTCACCCCGGGGATCATGTCAGCTAGACAGGGGTCCAGGGAAGTAAATACTGTGGGAAGAAATAGCCAAGGAATTGTTATGGCTAGGCTTGTATAGGCCCTAGGGCTAATAGCCTAGTGCCAGCCTATGAACCTAAGTGCCTCATTGAGTTTTTTCCCCTCTTATTGCCTTTTATTTGATGGTTATTGGTTTCATGTCATCCAGAAAGCAGAAATGCCAGTGTTTGTTTTGCTTAGGTGGTGCTGCTGACAACAGTATGTCTTCTCCCATTTGTCAGGCGTCTGTTTCAGAAACCTTGCGTAGTTGTTTCTTTAGCAGTCTACTGAGAAAACAAACGTTTTAAATTGTTGGCTAAGGGTACTGTGTAGGAATCTTCCCAGCCTGAGGGTCAGCGGTACGCCAAGAAGACCAAGAAAGTTTGGTCAGATTCTTCGGCTGTACTGCTTCCACTGAATGTCTCTGGAGGTTTCTCAGCTGGATTCCTCTTCTGTGACCGTTTCAGAGGCCAGCATGGATCCACCTTCTTGCACGTCCCTGGAGGCCTTGCAAATGTCCACTTTGGATGTTCAGGGGAGCCACAGTTGATTTATTTCTGAGGAGCCTAAGGGTGTTCCTCAAATGTTAATCCGAGATGCGATTCCTAGTATGCTTAGTGTTGTCAGGGATCTGAGCCTCCTAAGATTGTTAGGGCTGATGTCCCTTTGAAAAAGAAGCAGGAAACTAAGCACCTTTCCAGTGCTTCCAGGGATCCTCAAAGTGAATGGCAAAGTTTCACACAAGGTCTGTTTAATGCTCTTATGGGTTTGAAGCCTCATAAGGGGGTCTCTGTTCTTGCCCCCCCTTGGTCTTCTACCCCTCTTAAGAGGGCTAGAGAATGGTCTCATCTGATGAGGGTGCGGATTCTAATGAAGAATCCTTGACCTGTTATATTCCTTCTCCTTTGGATTATGGCTCTGAGGAGGAGGAATCTACAAGTCCTGAGTTTCCTTTTGAGGAGATTTCTTTTGGTGATATAATCTCGTGTAGGATGGAGTTTAAGTGGGATTTTGCTCTGGTGTCTGTTGTCCAGAAGAGATACTGTGAGCTTGTTCAAATGAAGTCTCCTAAGCCCTCTGCTATCCTTCCTGTTCTTGCTGCCTTGACAGATGCTTTTTCTACAGCTTCTCAGGCTCATAACCCCCCTATTCCCTGCTCCTAAAACAACTGCTAGGTTTTATAAGTTGCCTGAGGATTGCAGTTTCCTTTATAGGTGCACCTCTTCTGACTCTGCTACTGTTTCTTTTGCTTCTGATAAGCCATCTAAACTTTTGCTTTCTACAAAGCTGCTGACAAGGGCAGTAGAACTATGGAGAGGTCAGGTAAGAAAGTCTACACTTCTACTTCCTTGGGCTTTAGAGCTGTAAGCTGCTAGATCCACGTGACCAGGTATATTTTAGCTCTTCTGTCTCAGGCCTGTCAGATTATTTTAGATCTTCCTGACTCTGAGGCTTCAGCTGTTCCTTTAGTGGAGACATTATCTCAGGTTGCTCACCATTATACTAAATGCAGCTATGATGCAACTGATGCCTCATCTAGAGCTGCAGCTTTTGGTTTTGTGTTGAGGAGGTATTCTTGGCTTTGATTCCAATCTTTGCCTGATGATATTAAGGCTAAGCTGATGGATGCTTCTCTGGATAACAAACATATTTTGGTGCTGCTGTTTTAAGTCCCTTCAGGAAAAGAGTAAGGCTTTACAAGGTTTGAAACCTTTTGTTTCACCTGTTCCTAAATTTCAAAGTGATTATCTTGGTAATCCAAAGCACCAGCAAGAGTAAACAGACAACCACGAAAGGATCAAAATATTTTATTCCAAGTTAGTTGAGCGATTTCTTCCTTACTCAAGGGACTTCTTCAGAACAATAAACCAAACTCACCCAGCCACATATATACCCCACCCCAATTAAACAATTAAAAACTAATTTCATTACATCCTTTTACAAAACTTTTTTAATATACTTAAAAACATTTCTTAAAGTAACAAACAACTGAATTACAAAAAGTACAAAAATATACAAAAAGGTAAATCCTGTATATATTTTAACCTAAAATATCGCTCAGTTTTAAATGCTAATAGTTTCGTTAATACCTGGATACTATGAGGCATTCAAGTATAATTGCCACCTTAATTCCATTATATCTAAATGCACATCCAGGAATTTGCCCTGGGTGTCCTTTATTAACTACTGAATCACTAGGAATTTAAACTTGTGCCCTCCATTTCCTGTATCTGCTTGAATAAGGCACTGGTCATTCTGTTGTTCTTAATGTCACCCAAGTGTTCACCCATTCTGCTCTTTAATTTTCTACAAGTCTTTCCTATATAAAATGTAGGACAATCCTGACACTTTGCCAAATATGCTACGTTGTTACTGTTACAATTAAAATGGCCCTTGATGTAAATCACATCATTCAGCTTGAAAGACTCTTCAGTCTCAAGTATAAATAGACAATATATACATGAATTACATTTAGAATTTCCTATTTTCCTGTTACATATCTCATGTTCCATCCTCCCCTCCAGTATATTCTTGAGAGACCTGTCTTTCCTGTAAACCAG
This sequence comes from Protopterus annectens, assembly GCF_019279795.1. Taxonomy (NCBI): domain Eukaryota; kingdom Metazoa; phylum Chordata; order Ceratodontiformes; family Protopteridae; genus Protopterus; species Protopterus annectens. The sequence goes on from NC_056736.1 coordinate 752,012,422, forward strand.
TGTGGGTGCCCTCCCCACTGCTTGTGCAATGTTTGCATCAAACTGTAAAATTTCCCAGTTGTTTTTAATGATGTTTGAAATAAAATCTGCTTCTCTATTGTATGTGATATCCAAACCTGAACTGATGGTCACTTTATTCGCTAATGTTGAACCACCAAAGGGTTCACCACTTGTCCTTCCCAGTTTGGGTTTGTATACACCACTGTCGCATTTATTTTTAACTTCCGCACTAATGCCACATAAGTGTTTTGTATACCCTCTGTCTGAACATTTGCAAAATTAATTCCATTTCACTTTAAAGGTCTTCGTATTGACTAACCATTCTGGCTGCCCACACCAATTGACCCTTGACGACAGATCTCTTTTGGTGATGTGGGTGCCAGCTGTTGTAATCCAAGTAAGCATTAGAAAATGTTGGTTTTCTATATATCTTCGTTATAAATTTTTGTTTTCCATATCCACTTGGAAATCTACATCCAGATAGGTGATTCTTAACCTATCATACTCATGAGTAAATTTCAAAAAATGTACCGACTGGTTGATGAATAGTAAAAACTCCTTTAACCTAGCCTAGGGAAGTGGTGGGAGCAGAACTGTTTTACCAGGGTAATTTTGGTTGTAGTGGTAAGCAATTGTCTGTTTCTGTACAATATTCCTCGTTTTTTATATTTTGTTGAATAGGAGGGGGAAAGTTGAGGTTATCATCAATTATAACACCAATTAGTTTAGTTTCTTGAATGATGTCTAAGATAGTATTATTAGCTGCATAAATACTTATGTGGCCTGGATTGAGGGTGGTATTTTTGGGGTGGAATATCATACGTTTTTGGAATTTAGAAAGAGTTAGGACTCTGTAAGCCATGATTCATTTGCCAATAAAGATTGTTGGGCTTGATTAGCAGTTCAGGGATGGTATGGGAGGTGCAGATTAAGGTTGAGTCATCTGCGTAAAGTGTTAATGTTCTTGGGGAAGAGGAGGTGTGTAGTTTATTGGTGAATATATAGTAAGAGTCATAAGATACAGCCTTTGGGTACTTCTGTGGGGTTTGATAGGAAGGGAGAGAGTTGGCTTGACCAAATAACTGGTCTTTTCCTATCATGGAGGTAACTTTGGAGGCACTGGAGTGTGGAGGAGGAACAACATAGGTAGTAAAGTATGTGAAAAAGTATTGAGTGCTTTTGCAAGGTTTGAGAATATTGCTGCTACCAGGTGACCTTTATCTCTGGCTTTGTTAATGGTGTTTGTGAAGGGCAGTATTGCTGCTACCAGGTGACCTTTATCTCTGGCTTTGTTAATGGTGTTTAAGCGCAGTATTGCTGCTACCAGGTGACCTTTATCTCCAGCTTTGTTGATGGTGTTTTTAAAGGGTAGTATTGGTGTGGATGTGCTATGATTTGGCCTGAAGCCATGTTGAGTTTGAGAGCAGTTTGTTTTGGAGTAGGTATTTCATGATTTGTTGGTGACTACACCTTTCATGATGGATAGAGGGGATAGTATTGATATTGGGTACAGATTAGAGATTTCTGTGTATTCTCCTCTATGAATAGGTGTTATGTGAGAGAGTTTCCATATTGTAGGGACCATGGCTTCAGAGTGTGACTATTTATTAGAATGCTGACTGGATATGCAGTTCAGTTGGGGACGAGTTTTAGGTATTTGGGTGGGAGATTGTCTGCTGATGTGGAGCAGGGTTTGAGCTTGAGTAGTACTTTTTTATTTGAGAGGTGGGTATGGGATGGAAAATAGAATAGAAAAAAAGTATTGTTGGAGCTGTTTTGTTGGTTAGTGGTATGGTCATGGGATTGATATTTTGTTGGGGGTGTTAAGGAGCTGTTGTTGGTGTGTAGATTTAGTTGCAAGTTACCCGAGTTTGTAGAGGTGGGTAGGTCTGGTATGATTTTATGAAATGCTTGTTAAGTTATTCAGCAATTTATGCTGGGGGGCACTAGGTGAGAGGGGAGTGGTCTTTGTTTGAGCCTGGGTTGAGGAGGGTAGTTGAGAGTACCAAAACATTTGGGGGTGTATTTGTGTTGAATCTGGAGATTGGAGTAGTATGATTGTTTACATTTGTTGGCGATTTTGTTTACTCTATTGCTTAATGTTTTATAAGCTTGGAGATTTTTTTGGGTTCTGTTTTGTTTCCAGTTGTTCCATGCTATGTCTCTTTGCTTCATGAGGTCAGTGCAGTTGGCTGTTTAACCATGGGGTTTTTGTTTTCTGTACTCCGTTTGTACGGGGGCCAGACTATCAATTATTTTTAAGAAAGTAATAGTGAAGTATTGAACAGCATCATTTAGTGGTAGTAATTTTAGGGGTGGTCAGTTCTTTTCATTTAGTAGGTTGTTGAGTGTTTCTTGATTGAGTCTAGTGGTATTTCTAACTGCTTTTATGGTATGTTCTTTTGGGAGGTGGGTTGTTGCTCTGATGGCAAAGGCTGGAAGATAGTCTTAGTAAATTTGGTAGTGTACCTGAGGAGGAGAAATTGGTTTGGTGGGATAGAAGGATCCAATAAAGGGTAGAGTGATTTGTGAAGTCTTTGTTGTACCTTGTAGGTTCAGTGATTAGTTGTTTAAACCCATAGAGGTGTATATTTGTGTTTGGAGAGTTTACAGTGATGGCTTGCCAGTTAACATTCATATCTCCTAAGATTGTGGTTTCTAGATTGATGTTTTCTTTTGTCCATGACTGCATGTCTTCTAGGATTGGTACATTGCTTTCTGGAGGAATATAGACTTTTATGAGACAGATTTATTTAGAGCTGTTAGAGTATTTGTTAGTACTTTGGCATTAAGTAATTTGGGTGGTTTGTGCGGGTAAGGACTTGTATAGAGTCTGGATAGATAATGGAGTGCTATCCCTCCACCCTTTCTTTGTTTAGTCTAAAGATGGCATAGTTGGGGGGTATAAATTCAGTATCTTTTATTGCAGAGTGTAGCCATATTTCTGTCAGGGCCAAGATGCCTGGGTTGTATTCTTCTACCCAAGCATGCAGGGAAGTTGTTTTAGTGCATAAGCTTCTTAGGTTTAGAGTAAATAGGTTTAGGGCCTTGGAGTTAGGTTGTACATTTGGTCCAGGGATTGGGTATATATCCCCACTTTGCATTAATTTCAGTGTTAGGTAAGTTTGTAGAGGGTTGCATTTAGTTTCATGGTATGGGTTTAGTGTAGGAAGAAAGGGTTTGGTGATATTGTGGGTTTTTATTTTGTTGCTGGGGTTGTAGGGGAAAGGATAGCAAAATAGTTGCATGCTGATATTTGAGTAATACTTTAGTTGTTGGGATATGTTTGTGGAGGATGTTGTAGTGGTGTAGAAGGGTATGGCTGCTTTATTTGTAAGTGATGTGGCTGAGCTAAGTAGTATTAATATTATGAATAAACTGGAGAATGTTAGTAGTAGGGTGTTGGACATGGTGTGTTGGTGGGTGGGGTTTAGGATTGCTCTTAATTATGGTGTTTGGTGAGTGAAGGTTTAGAGATGTTATTTTGTTGGGAAGTGGTGTGATTTGTTGAGAGATGAATGTGGGTGGGGTTCGTAACTGTAAATGTACGGATATGTGGGGGTGAGTGGGAGTGGAGGTAGGGGAGCAGAGTGAGCCCGAGTGAAGCAAGAGCCAATGGAATGGGTCTAACCTGGACCTTGTGTGCAGCAGTGTTCCAAAATAATCATTTGGGGATTAAAATCCGTGAAAAAGCAAAAGGATATGTTATTTAAAAGTAGGGTGTTAAAATAGAGTGGAATGCCTTTAACAGCAAAACATATAACGTAGATGGAGTCGGCACAGAAACAAAAATGCTTACTGCATGCCTGTTTGGTGAGTGTGTATAATCTACTGTGGAATAAGAGAAATACTGCTGGTGACTAGAATCAGATGATCTGCAGATGCAGAGCAATGGGATTGGGTGAAACCTGCTGCTAAAATTAATGGGATAACTTGCGTTTAAATAGGTTCATAGGTTCATACTAGGCTATCTGCCCTAGGGCATTTATAAGCCTAGCCAGAATGTGTTTGGCTTTCGTCACCCATTTTAATTTTATTTTGCTATGCCCTTTTTCGAGGTTAGTATACTGTGCCTCTGTGTAACAGTGACACAGAAGTGATACCCGGGGTAAACCTACGATCTCCCATCCACTCATCAAGATTCCTCTTGAAGAGAGTCAATGAGGAACTCTGCCTAACCTGGACTGGGATTTTATTCCAGAGTGAAGGGAGCCTCTGGGTTATGAATCTGTCCCTCCAGCATGTCCTATTTATTTCAGTGCTGAGGTTCAAGTCTCTCGAGCGCGTAGCTCGATGGGATTTGGATTTTCTGAGGTGCAGCACGTCCGTTAATTCTTTATACGTCAGGCACAGATTGCCTCTGAACAGGCGGTATGCCACTGAGTAGAGCTGGAGTTTCTTTAACCGGGCAGCATATGGCATCTGTTTGAGCCCTTTGATCCTCTTTGTGAGGTACTTTTGGGGTCTTTCCAGTTGCTGCAGGTGTCTGGTAAGGTACATCCCAAAAGGGGCATTGTACTCAATTATGGGCCTGATGAGGGATGAGTAAAGAGGCACGAAGACCTCCCCTGATCTAGACGTGAATCCCTTCATGATTAGGTGGGCTATATAAAATGTTTTTCTAACCACGATGACCTCCCCTGATCTAGATGTGAATCCCTTCATGATTAGGTGGGCTATATAAAATGTTTTTCTAACCACTTTGGCCACGTGGTTGTCAAATGAGAGATTGCTATCAACTTGGGTCCCCAGGTCCCTAATTACTTCTTCTGTACTTAATGGATTTCCACCTATGTGGTAATTTGTGGGCACTTTGTTTTTGCCAAAGGGGATGACTATACACTTTTTGGCATTTAGCTTGAGGCCATGGCTCTGGCACCAGTTGTCTGTTTCTATGAGGCCCTTTTGGAGGATGCTTGTGTCGGCTGGAGAGTCTGTTATGGCGCCCAGTTTGCAGTCATCTGCAAACTTGGTCAGCCACAGTCCTTCCGTTTTGGCCTGTACCTCCGAGAAATATATACCGAACAAGAGGTCCCAGGACTGAGCCTTGTGGGACACCACTTGTAACTGGTTTGGAGTCTGACATGGCTCCAGCAATTCTAACCATGTGGGTTCTGTCCTTGAGCCAGTTTGCAGTCCATCTAGTGACATAGGGGTTTATATTTAAGCTGGTGAGCTTATCTATAATGCCCGAGTGGGGTATTGTATCGAAGGCTTTTGCGAGGTCCAGGTAGGCTGTGACAATTTTATGTGTGCCCGTAGTTTTTTGCTAATACTGATCAGTGATGCCTTCCCTTTTTGGGATTTTAATTTATTTAGTAGCTTCCTCCTTCTATTGTATAGTTTGTTTATGGCTGGGGTCCACCAGACAGGACGTCTGCCTTTGGAGGATTGGGTCTTGGTTTTATTTGGGATCGCATGATCCATGCATTCCTGAAGGTGTTCATAGAATGCGTTTATAAAGGATTCTGCGGTCTGGGCCGTATTTTCCTCAGGCCCGGGGGCTTTGAAGGATTCCACCTCAGTTTTGAGGAGTGTAAAATTTGCTTTAGAGAAGTTTTTCACTGTGGCTTTCTGGGCAGGGGGTGGGGTCGGGATGTGAATATCCAGTGAGATTAGTTTATGGTCTGATCTTACCAGTGAGGGATACACTTCTGGTCTGGAGCATAGAGTCCCCATGTTGGTGATGATCAGGTCCAGTATGTTTTCCCCTCTTGTGGGAGTGGTAACAAGTTGTTCCATAGCATTTGAGTTTATAAATTCTAGGAACCTTTGGGCTAGGGTGTTGGAGCTAGAGTAATGCTCCCAGTCTGTTTGGGTAGTTGAAGTCGCCCAATATAATGGTGTTTGGAGAGACCTTCATATTTTCCAGTATTCTCAGGAAGGCCGAGTGGGGTTCCCGGGTTTGGGAGGGTGGTCTGTAGCAGGCTATAAACTGGAAGGCAGTTTTACCCACTGTTAGTTGCACATGGATAGTCTCTGATGCTTCGTGCTTTGCCACCAACCTGGAGGTGTGGGTATCTTTGATGAATATCGATACTCCCCCTCCTTTTGTGGTTCGGTCCAAGTTTTGGGGCCGAAAAGCATGGTATGAGGTATAACCTGGTAGTGCTGGGGTGCTGTTGGGAGCCGTGAACCAGGTTTCTGTTACTGCACAGATGTCGATGTTCTCCATGCTAAGGAGAGTTTCGAGTGCGTGCATCTTGAGGTTTAGACTTCTGGCGTTGAGTAGCATTACTCTTAGTTTCTTATCCCTTGTGATACCTATGGAGGTGGGTTTGTCTTTTGAGCCTTGCCTAAAAAAGGCACTATGGGGGTAGCAAGAGCCTTTGCCAATATCCGAAAGCCCAGGGGTGACAGGTGCAAGCCGTCCCTAGCGAGGCATCGTGGCTTGTCGAGCATATCATCCCAAGCTGACAGGCATTGACTCCCCTTTGAATGACACCAGTACTTAAGCCAATTGTTGAAATTCATCATCTTGTCTTCATATTGTGGCATCATTCTTGGTGAGGGTAAGATGCTACTCAAGGTCAGGGTCATACCGGCCTGGGCTACATGCTCAGAGAGCTCCTTTATGTCTCTTTTCATGTAGTCCAGGAGTGCGTCTCAGGTCATTCACACCAGCATGGACCATGACTGAGTCATATTTGTACTTGCCTTGGAGTGACCTGAGTGCTTGTGTTATGTGGCGGATCCTGGCCCGACAGGCTGCTCACCGTGACCCTCTCCTTGTTCATCCTGGTGAGCGGGACGTCAGTGTGCCTGACGATAGAGTCACCTATTACAAGTGTATCAGGTGTGTTGTTTAGTCTTAAGGGCTGTGACTGTTTGGCACACTGGCTTTGTGAGATATGTGTTGCACGTGTTTTGTTTTGGGGTAGCGGCTGCTTGGGTGTCTGCTTTGGAGGTCTCTGCTGCTTCGGCAGATCTTTATTTAGAGCCTCCGAGTATGTTTTTGTGTGATTATGTGTTTGGTTTGCTGTCGTGGTAGGTCTATGTGAGACTGGAATTGTAGTGAGTGTGGTTTCCTTCTCCTCCTGACTGGTTATGCCAGTACTGAGTTGAGAGAGCTTAGCCTCCAGTTTGGCTATATGGTTGCATCTCTCACATGTGTTGGAATTTGTTGGGAGGAGGAGAGGGTTGTAATGGGATTGGGTGAAACCTGCTGCTAAAATTAATGGGATAACTTGCGTTTAAATGGGACTGGGTGAAACTTGCTGCTAAAATTAACGGGATAACTTACGTTTAAATGGGACTGGGTGAAACCTGCTGCTAAAATTAATGGGATAACTTGCGTTTAAATGGGATTGGGTGAAACCTGCTGCTAAAATTAATGGGATGACTTACGTTTAAATGGGATTGGGTGAAACCTGCTGCTAAAATTAACGGGATAACTTATGTTTAATACACATTTAAAATGTGTGACACTTTATTTTATCCTCTTGCACTCCACAAACAATCAGTGAACCTTAAGAAGAGGTATGTTGCTTTACTTTACTTAACTTTAGAATACTGTTCTTGATTTGACCCTTACCTTAGCCAGACAGGTGTCTAAGCTGCAAACCCTTATGGCTATTCCTCCTTTTTTGATTCTTCATAAGGGCAGGGAGTCTCTTCACACAAATCCTTCTTTTGTGCCCAGGGTGGTTAATGAGCTGTCTCTTAATCAGTATATTCATTTGCCCACCTTTTTCCCTTCTCCACAATCTGCTATTGAAAAGGTTCTTCACACCTTCGTTTGACATAGATAGCTCTGATATTATCTGGATAAAACTAAAGCTGTTCATGTATCTGAGCACCTTTTTGTTTTTCATCCTAGGTCTTTCGGTTTGGCTGTTTCCAAGCAAACCATTTCTTCTTTGATATCTAAAGCCGTTTCCTTTGGTTATTCCTTTTATGGGAAAGGCCTTTCTTGTAATGTTAAGTCTGATTCTGCCAGGGCTGTTTACTTCGTCTGGTGCTTTTTTCAGAGGTTTGGATACTAACTCTATTCTTGAGGCAGCTACTTTCATTTCTGGTGCCTATTCTTACCGAGCACTATAAGCTGAGTGATGATTGTAGGGCTAAAGATGGTTTTGCCAGGGTTATCCTACATGCTTTTCTTGAGAGCTCTGCTGGTCCTTCCTCCTCCAGACTTTCTTCCTGAGATATTGCACTTTCTTTATTCTAAAGAATACTGCAACAGTGATATGTAAGCACGTAGCACAGCTGTGTGAAGTCACTGCAACAGTGATATGTAAGCATGTAGTACAGCTGTGTGAAGTCACTGCAACAGTGATATGTAAGCACATAGTACAGCTGTGTGAAGTCACTGCAACAGTGATATGTAAGCACGTAGCACAGCTGTGTGAAGTCACTGCAACAGTGATATGTAAGCACATAGTACAGCTGTGTGAAGTCACTGTAACAGTGATATGTAAGCACGTAGTACAGCTGTGTGAAGTCACTGTAACAGTGATATGTAAGCACATAGCACAGCTGTGTAAAGTCACTGTAACAGTGATATGTAAGCACGTAGTACAGCTGTGTAAAGTCACTGTAACAGTGATATGTAAGCACATAGTACAGCTGTGTAAAGTCACTGTAACAGTGATATGTAAGCACATAGCACAGCTGTGTGAAGTCACTGCAACAGTGATATGTAAGCACATAGTACAGCTGTGTAAAGTCACTGTAACAGTGATATGTAAGCACGTAGTACAGCTGTGTGAAGTCACTGCAACAGTGATATGTAAGCACATAGTACAGCTGTGTGAAGTCACTGCAACAGTGATATGTAAGCACATAGTACATGTAGTACAGCTGTGTGAAGTCACTGCAACAGTGATATGTAAGCACATAGTACAGCTGTGTGAAGTCACTGCAACAGTGATATGTAAGCACATAGTACAGCTGTGTGAAGTCACTGCAACAGTGATATGTAAGCACATAGTACATGTAGTACAGCTGTGTGAAGTCACTGCAACAGTGATATGTAAGCACATAGTACAGCTGTGTGAAGTCACTGCAACAGTGATATGTAAGCACATAGTACAGCTGTGTGAAGTCACTGTAACAGTGATATGTAAGCACATAGTACATGTAGTACAGCTGTGTGAAGTCACTGCAACAGTGATATGTAAGCACATCGTACAGCTGTGTGAAGTCACTGCAACAGTGATATGTAAGCACATCGTACAGCTGTGTGAAGTCACTGCAACAGTGATATGTAAGCACATAGCACAGCTGTGTAAAGTCACTGTAACAGTGATATGTTCATAGGTTCATAGGTTCATACTAGGCTATCTGCCCGAGGGCATTTACAAGCCTAGCCCATAGTTTTGTGGCTTACGCCACCCCTTTAGTATGGGGAACTATACCCATTATTTTGCTGTGCCTCTGTTGAGCAGTGACACTGAGGTAATCCCTGGGGTATATCTGCGATCTCCCATCCATTGGTCAAGATTTCTCTTGAACAAGGCCAGCGAGGTGCTCTGCCTCACATATACCGGGATTTTATTCCACAGCATAGGGAGTCTTTGGGTGATGAATCTATCCCTCCAGCACGTCCTATTAATAGCCGTGTCGAGGTTTAAGTCTCCGCCTTGTGGCTCTGACGGATCTAGATTTTTGAGGTGAAGCATATTCATCAAATCTGGGTTTGACATGGCCTTGTATGTTAGGCAAAGGTCACCTCTGAGCAAGCGGTGGCGACTGAATAGAGCTGGAGTTCTTTCAGTCGGGCAGCATAGGACAGATGTTTGAGACCCTTTATCCTTTTGGTGAGGAACTTTGTGGCCTCTCCAGCTGCTGCAAGTGTCGGGTCAGATACATTCCGAATGGGGCATTGTACTCAATCATTGGTCTGATGAGTGATGAGTATAGGGAGACTATGACCTCCCTTGATCTAGATGAGAATCCCTTCATGATAAGGTGGGCAATGTAGAAGGTCTTCCTAACTACTTTAGCTACATGGGTGTCGAATGACAGACTACTATCAACCTGGGTCCCCAGGTCCCTGATAACTTCTTCTGTACTCAGTGGATTGCCACCTATTTGGTAGCTAGGGGTAACCTTGTTTTTCCCGAAGGGTATGACTATGCATTTTTGGCATTTAACTTTAGGCCATGGCTCTGGCACCAGTTATCCGCTTTCTGTGAGACCCTTCTGAAGGATATCTGTGTCAGATGTGTTTTCTACTATGGCGCCAGTTTGCAGTCATCTGCAAACTTTGTCAGCCATAACCCTCCTGTGTTTGCTTGTACTGGAAAAGTAGATGCCAAACAAGAGTGGGCCCAGGACTGAGCCCTGTGGTACACCACTTGTGACAGGCTTTGAGTCTGACATGGCGCCAGCAACTCTGACCCTGTGGGTTCTGTCACTCAGCCAGTTTGCAACCCATCTTGTGATGTATGGGTTAACATTTAAGCTGATGAGTTTTTCAATGATACCCGAGTGGGGTATTGTATCAAAGGCCTTCGCCAGATCGAGGTAGGCTGTATGGACTGCCTTTCCTCATCAATGGCTTTGGTGACTGTTTGAAAAAGTCAACCAAGTTTAGAAGGCATGATCTGCCTTTGACAAAGCCAAACTGGGATGGATCCAAAGTCTGCAAATTCCCTATGTCTTTATTTATGAGGTCCATTATGATCCTCTCCATGGCTTTGCAGATAAGGCTTGTCAAGCTAATGGGCCGGTAATTTCCAGGGTCGGTGGAGGCACCGCCTTTGTGAAGTGGGACCACAGTTGCAGTGCGCCACTCCTGGGTGCGTATCCAGAGGTAAGACTATGATTAAACAGCTGTCCTAGCTGTGGGTTTAATTCCTCGTTGAGTTCGTGGAGCACACAGCCGGGGACACCATCAGGTCCCATGGATGCTGTGTTTTTGCTTTGGAGAGAGCAGTTCTCACTTGGGCGTTGGAGATGTTTGGGGGCTGCAATCGCTTGGTATAGATATCTCTCCTTTGGGGAGGGGAGAAGTTTGCACTGAACCTGTCAGCCAGTATGTTGGCAATGTCTGTAGGATCAGTAATCTTCACATCATTTTGAACTAGTTCTGAGCATATCTGGGAGTTTCCTCCCAGATTTCTAACATAGCTAAAGAAGGCCTTATGATTGTCTTTTGAGTCTTTAGCTATTTTTCTCTCAAAATTTGCTTTGGATGATTTTATGAGAGCTCTTAGTTTTTACTTATAGTGATCAAGGGTGTCTTACCTTTTAAGGATTTTGCTCTATCTTGTAGTAGCTTCCTCCTTTTGTTGTAGAGTTTGTTTATGGCTGGGGTCCACCAGAGTGGACGCTTGCCTTTGGTACAAAGAGTCTTTGTTTTGCTTGGGATTGCCTTATCCATGCAGTCCTGCAGGTGCTGGTAGAAGGCATTTGTAAGTGATTCAGCGGCTTGAGTACTGTTTTCCGTCGGCTCGGGGCCTTAAAGGAGACCACACTAGTCTTTAGAAGTGTGAAGTCGGCTTCGAGAAGTTCTTTACTGTGGTCTTTTATTTCAGGTGGGGTGGGATGAGCACCTCCAGCAAGATTAGTTTGTGATCTGATCTCACCAGTGAGGGTATACTTCCGTGTTGAACATTGTGCTCCCATGTTCGTGATGATGAGATCAAGTATGTTTTCTCCTCTTGTGGGGATGGTGACTAGTTGTTCCATGGCATTTGAGTTTATGAATTCCAGGAACTTTTGGGCTAGGGTGTTTGGGCTTGAGTAGTGTTCCCAGTCTATATTAGGGTAATTGAAGTCACCTAGTATGATGGTGTTTGGTGATACATTTATCCCTCTAGTGTTTTCAGGAAGGCCATGTGAGGTTCCTGAGTTTGTGAGGGTGGCCTGTAACATGCTACAATTTGCAGAGCAGTCTTGCCTATGGTTAATTGCACCTGGATGGTCTCCGATGCATCGTGCGTTGCCACCAGTCTTGAGGTGTGGGTGTCTTTGATGAATATGGATACCCCCCTTCCTTTCTTGGTATTGTCCGGATTTTGGGGCCGGAACGCATGATAAGAGGTAAAACCTGATAGTGCTGGGGTGCTCTCAGGAGCCTTGAACCAGGTTTCTGTCACTGCACAGACATCGATGTTCTCCATACTGAGAAGGGCCTCGAGTGCATTTTGAGATTTAGACTTCTGGCATTGAGCAGCATTACCCTTAGTTTTTTTCCTTTTTTGTGTTCTAGGGTGGTAGGTTTAGAATTTGAGCCTTGCCTAAAAAGGCACTATGGGGTGGCAAGAGCCTTTGCCAATATCTGGAATCCCAGGGTGACAGGTGCAAGCCGTCCCTTGAAGCAGCGTGGCTTGTCCAGCATGTCATCCCAGGCAGACAGACATTGATCCCCTTTGAATGACACCAGAGTTTAAGCCAATTGTTAAAGCTGATCATCTTATCTCTGTATTGTGGCATCATTCTTGGTGAAGGTAGGATACTGCTCAAGGTCAGGGTCATACCTGCCTGGGCTACATAATCAGAGAGCTCCTCAATGTCTCTTTTCATGTAGTCCAAGGAGGTACGCCTCAGGTCGCTTACACCAGCGTGGACAATGACTGAGTCATATTTGTACCTGCTGTTGAGAGACCTGAGTGCTTGCGTTATGTGGCGGATTCTAGCGCCCGACAGGCAGCTTACTGTGACCTTCTCCTTACTCAGTCTGGTGAGCGGGACGTCAGTGTGTCTGACTATGGAGTCACCAATGACTAGTGTGTCTGGCATTGTGTTTGGCCTTAAGGGCTGTGACTGTTTGACACTCTGACTGTGAGGTCTATGTGTTGCAGGTGTTGTGTTCTGAGGTGGTGGTTGTTTGGGTGTCTGCTTTGGTGGCCTCTGCTGTTTTGGTAGATTTTTGATCAGAGCCGCCGAGTATGTCTTTGTGTGTTTATGTGTATGATTTGAGGTTGTGATGGTACTATGTGAGACTGGGTCTATAGTGTAGTCTGTACTACATGTACTATGTGCTTACATATCACTGTTGCAGTGACTTCACACAGCTGTACTACGTAAGCACATAGCACAGCTGTGTAAAGTCACTGTAACAGTGATATGTAAGCACGTAGTACAGCTGTGTAAAGTCACTGTAACAGTGATATGTAAGCACATAGTACAGCTGTGTAAAGTCACTGTAACAGTGATATGTAAGCACATAGTACAGCTGTGTGAAGTCACTGCAACAGTGATATGTAAGCACATAGTACATGTAGTACAGCTGTGTGAAGTCACTGCAACAGTGATATGTAAGCACATAGTACAGCTGTGTGAAGTCACTGCAACAGTGATATGTAAGCACATAGCACAGCTGTGTAAAGTCACTGCAACAGTGATATGTAAGCACATAGCACAGCTGTGTAAAGTCACTGTAACAGTGATATGTAAGCACATAGCACAGCTGTGTAAAGTCACTGTAACAGTGATATGTAAGCATGTAGTACAGCTGTGTGAAGTCACTGCAACAGTGATATGTAAGCACGTAGCACAGCTGTGTGAAGTCACTGCAACAGTGATATGTAAGCACGTAGCACAGCTGTGTGAAGTCACTGCAACAGTGATATGTAAGCACGTAGTACAGCTGTGTGAAGTCACTGCAACAGTGATATGTAAGCATGTAGTACAGCTGTGTGAAGTCACTGCAACAGTGATATGTAAGCGCATAGTACAGCTGTGTGAAGTCACTGCAACAGTGATATGTAAGCACGTAGCACAGCTGTGTGAAGTCACTGCAACAGTGATATGTAAGCACGTAGCACAGCTGTGTGAAGTCACTGCAACAGTGATATGTAAGCACATAGCACAGCTGTGTGAAGTCACTGCAACAGTGATATGTAAGCACGTAGCACAGCTGTGTGAAGTCACTGCAACAGTAGATGTCCTTTTCTTCACTGTTAGTGTTCATTCCCACTGGTTTCCTTTTCTCCTGGATGTACTTATTCCCTTATTGCCTCCTTGGGCAGCTGCTCTCTTGTGGCTTTTCATTTCTGAGGATGGCATATCCATACATCGCCTTTATTCCCAGTGTCCCGCATGGGGAGCATACATTTGACATATGGAGTCCTTATTATAACCCTAAAGGCTTTGGTATACTGGCCAGAAGTTGGACTGCCCTTGTAAAGAATTACTGTTAACAGTGAAGAGAAGGGCATCCGTTTATGTTAAGATTTTAGATTTTACACAACTGCACTGTTTTGCCTAAAGCCTGACCATCTCTGCATACTGATATTACACTGCATTTACCTCCCTGTATTAACAAATTAATTAGTATGCAACCATTGTAGCTGTTACTTTTAATGAAAACTGTTTATAAATGATGCAACTGTTCGCAAGGATGTCTGAATAATGAACTGTTGTTCATGAATGAAACTGACTGTAAATGATGAAACAATGCAAATGATATCTGTGTAATAGAGACTGGTGGTTCCGAGTGAAGGCGCTTAACCTTGTTACTGTACTGGTGAAATTGTGTCCCCTTGTATGCTGTTTTCCTCTTTACTGGATTTACAATAAAATAATTGGCCCTGCAGTCCTGCCTGGCCTTGGAGTTCCCTTTTTTGGTTCGTTGTTCTGGTTGTAGATTTATTGGTTTAATGGACATTTTCTCCAGGACTTCTGAAAAAGGTCACTATTCGGTCAGGCATTCCCACTAAACAAGTGATGTTAAGTAGATAAATGTTTTTAGACATGATATTAAGTAGATAAATGTTTTTAGACAAAGTTTGCATATTCCCATTTCAAAGAAGACCTTGCATTTCCTTGAAGTTTCTAAAGCAAAGCTCAGTTTAACCTGGCATGTCAAGGACCTAAATTTGGTCTGTCTTGCTGTGACCAGCGTGCATCTCTTAAAAGTGCAGACCTTCGTAGATCTGCATTGGCTTTTTCTGACTGGTATCCATAAAGGCTTTTAGTAGGACATGTGTAACTTTTCTGCTATAGTGATTTTTTAGAATTTTAAGAAGTGTCCTTCCTGTTCTGTGTAGTCCTCAAGATCGATGCACTACCACCTATTGTAAACTTCAACCTCCTCTTCCATTCATAGTTTGAAGACACAGTATTGCCTGTTAAGTACATGCTTTTCCCTGCACATCATGAAGGACCAGTAGTTTATCAAAAATGATTTCTTGTAATAATGTAAAACAGTTTCCTAAACAGTTTGGACAAGCAAAGGTATAATTATCTTTCTGAACTGCTGTCCAGCCTTTCAGGTTAATGGTGTTCATAAAACATTAAGTTTTCGGTACAGATGGCTACTTCTTCAGGTCCCCTTGTTTCAGTTTAAACTTCTGGGTGACTGGAGTTCAGTAAGTGTGGTTAAGCGAATTAATTTATCTGCTGTCTAAAAAGTGTCCTCCTAATCAGACTAGCCTTTTTTATGTATTGTTGGTGAGAACATATTTCTTTACCAGTTTTTCATATAGATCAGGATTAAAGATTGATGTCTTGGTCAGTATTTAGACAAACTGTAACTGGTGATGAAGGTTACTGAAGGGAGTTTTTTTGCATATTTTCAACAAGTTTTTATGGTCCTATTGGTTGAAAAGGTCATGTGATTAGGTTGACTCCTACCCCCTGTTTGGGTCACAGATGACGGACTGATTATGCATTTTCAGGAGGGAAGAGAGGAGAGTAAAGTTTACCAAACCACAGTCATCTGCTTCTAACCTCTGGGATTTTGGGATTTTTTGAAAGATCTATCCACACTCTTGAGGGTCGGAGTATGTAGTGATGCAAGTATGAGACCATGAGCTTGTGATGTAGCGATGTTATCGTACTCATCTTTAAGGGTGTAAATCTATCCGCAGCCACACCCACCCACATACTGCTGTAGAATATTAGTGCTGAAAACATTCCCTCGCCTGATTTGTATGAGAGCCATTGGCTACTCAGGTATACCCTCCTTCCCTGGCTGACCCTCCAGCTTCCAAGTAGTAGTCGATCCCTTTTTGCCAGCATGATAGAGTTACATCTTACTTCTGTGCCAACTGACTGGTCTTTCAGTGCAGAGTTATGAAGACTGATGCTCATTTATCAAGCTGTCTGATGTGGTTGTCGCATTTTGACATTCGCTTGACAAACAAGTGTATATAACACAAAAAACGTCCAAGACTCCAGACTAAACTCTGCATTTATTACAATGGTTAAGCGGTTTTCGTTTGTGCATTCACAAACGTCATCAGACCAACCAATCAAGCGTTAAAAAAATGCCTTAAATAACCATTCCAAGAGGAAATGATGTCATAAATTAAAAATTCAAAACATTTTACATTTAAAGTTCCATAGCAACCATTAGACTGCTAATATTAAAAACTATTAGAATCTATTAAAATTATGCTACTGCAACTTATTATACATTAAAAAGTCAGAGCGCCTACCTACAAAAACACTATAAAATGAGAATAGAAATACATACAAGTGAATTAACAAATGAAGAATACATGAACAAAAAAATGATATACTCCATTGCCTAAGCAAGGCTTTCAACTTCAGTATACTATTGATTGCACAGTAATCATCAAGTCCGGGCCAAACATAGGAATATAAGGATAGCTGCCACATTACCTCAGCCATTTCTAAGTGCAGCATCCATGGCCCCCCCTCTAAGTTCCTCACTTACTTGCTGTATACCACAAAAATTAAAACTGCGCCCATTATGGCTATGCACATGCTTAGGCAAGGCATTAGTTAAACTGGGCTTCCTCACAGCATATAAATGCACATATACCCTGTCCTTTAGGGCTCTAGTCGTTTTTCCTATGTAATAAGCGGGGCATTGATTACACCTAGCCACATAAACCACTGCTCTTGAGTTACAATTCAGCCTACAATTTATTTTACACCTTTTACCATTACTTTCAACAGTCTGTCCTTGATACATAAATTTACAAAAACTGCACACCCATAACACAAGGAATGAAAAAGTGTGAGGTCAACCACCACTTTCAAGTAGTGCTTTTAAATTTTTACCTCTTCTCGCTACTGTTTTAACCCTTCCTGCAAATATATCTCTTATAGATACTTCCTCCTCAATTATTTTCCAATTCTTTATGTGACCAGCTTGTTATCTCATAAAACTGTGTGTGAAATGCAGCGGTAAAAGTAACTGTATTAACAATATTCTTATTACCACCATTTCTTGAATAAGGACCCGACGGGCCTTCCTGATGCAGAATAGGTTTGAAATGACCGTTATTTCTCTTCTCAATCTTCATAAAAAGCTCTTGCAACATTAGTTTTGGGTAACCCCTACTCGTAAACATTTCTGTTAGGTGCCTGCATTCTTCCACAAAATTGGCATCCTTGCTCACCATCCTAGCGACCTGGACAAATTGTACTTTTGCAACCACTTTTTTGTTGGACATAGGATGGGAGCTTGTGAAATGTAAAAAGGAGTTGGAGTAAGTGGGTTTTCTATGTATTTTAGCAATATATTTCCCATTCTTTCTATCCTTACTGAGGTTGACATCCAGATAGTTAATTTCTTGCTGCCCAATCGTGTGGGTAAATTGTAAAAAATGTGCAGTGTTAATATAAACCAAAAACTCATCTGCCTTTTGTTGGCTACCATTCCACAAAATAAATAAGTCATCCAGGTAAAGCAAATATAACACGATATTGTTAGCATATGCACGGTCAAAAGCATACCTCTTTTCCCAACCTACCATTACCAAGTTGGCATGTAAGTTCTTGGAGGTTCAGACACAAATATGTAAGGACTCTTGGCACTTTCTTAGTTTGATTAATACCACAGAATACCATACCAGGAAGAGGTTTTATTCTTAACAGTAGATGTTAAGGACCTCTTTTCGGTCATTCCTCAGGAGGAAGGTATTCGGGAAATTGAACAGTTTTTGTCTGAGCAGGGGCTGCCTCAGGGAGAGATCAACTTGTATGTGGATCTGTTCGACATAGTCCTTAAAAACAGTTTTTTAATATTTAATGGTAACTACTATCTCCAGAAAGTGGGCGTGGCAATGGGTTTCCTTGTGGCACTATATTTGCCACTCAAGAGCAGTGGTTTATGTGGCTAGGTGTAATCAATGCCCCGCTTATTACATAGGAAAAATGACTAGAGCCCTAAAGGACAGGGTGTATGTGCATTTATATGCTGTGAGGAAGTCCAGTTTAACTAATGCCTTGCCTAAGCATGTGCATAGCCATAATGGGCGCAGTTTTAATTTTTGTGGTATACAGCAAGTAAGTGAGGAACTTAGAGGGGGGGCCATGGATGCTGCACTTAGAAATGGCTGAGGTAATGTGGCAGCTATCCTTGTATTCCTATGTTTGGCCAGGACTTAATGATTATTGTGCAATCAATAGTATACTGAAGTTGAAAGCCTTGCTTAGGCAATGGAATATATCATTTTTTTGTTCATGTATTCTTCGTTTGTTAATGCACTTGTATGTATTTCTATTCTCATTTTATAGTGTTTTTGTAGGTAGGTGCTCTGACTTTTTAATGTATAATAAGTTGCAGTAGCATAATTTTAATAGATTCTAATAGTTTTTAATATTAGCAGTCTAATGGTTGCTATGGAACTATAAATGTAAAATGATGTTTTGAATTTTTAATTTATGACATTTCCTCTTGGAATAGTTATTTAAGGCATTTTTTAACACTTGATTGTTTGGTCTGATGACGTTTGTGAATGCACAAACAAAAAGTGCTTAACCATTGTAATAAATGCAGAGTTTAGTCTGAATCCTGGTAGTTTTGTGTTATTTCCACAGTTGGTTGTTTTTCTGTGGTTTATTAAGCAAGCGTATATAACAATCCCTGCTGACACCTTCAACAGCTGTTCCACTCTGCAGCAATGGATGGCTTTTGTTAACTAACTCACTCCAGTGGAGTTCTGGATTTACGTACCCTTAGCTGTGGTGGTTGCATCCTGAGCTTTTTGTCAAAATCAAGTTATGACCTTACTTTTCAAACAACTGTTCATTTCTCTGCACCCGTTAGTTCAAGATAACCAATTGCACACGTTCTTCAGTTGCATGTGTTTGCTTAATTCTGGATATGAGATAGTCTGTTGTGATTCTGCTGTCTTCCGCCACTTAGTGGTAATCTAGTATCAGTTTGGAATTTAGTGAAATGTGATTGTTGGTACAGTGTGCAAGAGTCTAGAACAACTGAACTTTCAAGACTAGGTGACTGTGACAGGAAAGCTTGTGTTCCTCCTCCTTTGAGAAAATGTTATAGTTTATACTTCGTGATGTTGCAAAATTTTTGAGCTACATTTTGACTTAATATTCTGCTTTTATTTTACTGTATTCTTTTTAATGGATGTTGAACGAATCTGTTCATAATGTATTATAATCTGTGTATATGTATACACACATGTAAAATAGACACACACAAGCTTGCGTTTATATTACTGAGATCCACTCTGTTCCTGTTTGATTAAAGTTCTAGTCTCTTTGGAAGTAAAAGCTCAGTAGAGGGTGATGAAGTAGAATAAGGTAGACACCTGGGCCACCTGTGTCCGATACCTTACAAGGTGCAACACCTTAGTGGTTCCTTCTATAAAAATGGCCACTGCTTAGAAAATGTCTTTCCAAAAATGGGGTACAGAAGGTGGCCAAACTAAATTATACCCGAATGTCCTGACTTGCATTACACTGAGCTCTCCTTGAACATTTTCTCGTACAGTAAGTACCTGACACAGGTGTGCTGTTTCAGACCTCTTCTGTAGTGCTTGTTTGCAGTTTCCTATTTGCAACAATGGATAACTTTTATTAACTCTCTCACGTTAGTGGAGCTTTGGATGTATGTACCCTTAACTCTCAGCATTTGCATCCTGAGCTTTGTGACACAATTTCTATTACCTTGTTTTTCAAACAAGTGTTCATATCTGTGGAGCCATAAGAGTTACTAAAGCAATACGAATCACAAACTATTCATAACGAACAAATGTTTACAGGGATAGGATTCATTAGATTCCTTGTCTTAAACTGTATTTCATAAGTCATTACTAAACGGAACAGATATTTTGTAATAATTTGCAAACTTAGAGTATGTCAGTAACCACTCGGGCTGCATAGATACTGGCAGCAGCATTTCGGTAATCCATCTGTGAGTTTTCGTATGAGGCTAAGCAGTTACGTCTTATTTGAGATAATTAGAAGCATTTGAAAATGAAGACAATATAGTTTGTAAATGTCTTAATATCTTTTTAGCAGCAGGCGAAGGTCGGTTATCAGTGTAGTTGTGTTCATCGTGCAAGCCTCAACACAAAATCTTTCAATAACTTGTGTGCAGCATGGTTTTGAAGTTACTAATGCAAATATGATTAGGCTATATTTGACCTCTAGATGCATTGCCAAAATGTAACTGCAGAATCACCAGGAGGCTTGTCTAGGCTGTTTAAGTTTATATGATGATAATTTTGACAACATTTTTGTAGGTTGTGTAATACAACATTTTGTAGGTTGTGTAATACAACATTTTTGTAGGTTGTGTAATACAACGTTTTTGTAGGTTGTGTAATACAACGTTTTTGTAGGTTGTGTAATTTCTCCATATGCCTTTTGTCTCTCCTTTACCCTTAGTCCATAATCATCAACAGAATTCACTGCCGAGTGGTGGCTCTTGACCTGAGAGGACATGGTAAGAATCCTTTCTCCTGAAATATTAATACCCAGTATGCATGTCTGTTGTAGTGATTTAGTATTTTATAATTACTGGGGGGGTGGGTGGCACAGATGCTAGTAATATTTGAAATTGTATCTTAGCTAATGCTTAAATAGATCAGACATTGGAGACCTTTCTTGGTGACTCCAAGGTTTTCATCCTGTTCCATTCCTTTTGCACGTGTGTTCATTTTTCCTGGAGTAGTTTAACATCGTGCTGCACACCAGCAGAGCATGCCTAGTGCTAGAACTCTCTAAATCTTTTCTGTCAGCTTGCAGTTTTGATCCCAAGCCTAACTTGCACTGGGGCAGTTTTTCTGTATTCAGCAGCTGAAGCAGTGAACAGTTTAAGAATACCAGTATGGCTGTTCTATAACAAACGAAGACCTGTGCCAATATCCCCTAGAAGGGGAACCAATGCAGAAAACTCATATGTGCTAGCGATTCAACATAGACCTCTATAGGTATCAGTGAGAAACAGTTTACCTGTTTTGCTGCCAGGAAGGTGACAGCAGTTGTAGGTTTCTGACATGGGGATTGTTGCCAAATGGCTCAATGTACAGCCTGAGGTCTGTACTAGAGTAACATCACAAAGACTGAGAACAAGAGCCTAAGGCTTGAGATAATGTACAGCCTGAGGTCTGTACTAGAGTAACATCACAAAGACTGAGAACAAGAGCCTAAGGCTTGAGATAATGTACAGCCTGAGGTCTGTACTAGAGTAACATCACAAAGACTAAGAACAAGAGCCTAAGGCTTGAGATAATGTACAGCCTGAGGTCTGTACTAGAGTAACATCACAAAGACTGAGAACAAGAGCCTAAGGCTTGAGATAATGTACAGCCTGAGGTCTGTACTAGAGTAACATCACAAAGACTGAGAACAAGAGCCTAAGGCTTGAGATAATGTACAGCCTGAGGTCTGTACTAGAGTAACATCACAAAGACTGAGAACAAGAGCCTAAGGCTTGAGATAATGTACAGCCTGAGGTCTGTACTAGAGTAACGTCACAAAGACTGAGAACAAGAGCCTAAGGCTTGAGATAATGTACAGCCTGAGGTCTGTACTAGAGTAACGTCACAAAGACTGAGAACAAGAGCCTAAGGCTTGAGATAATGTACAGCCTGAGGTCTGTACTAGAGTAACGGACTGAGAACAAGAGCCTAAGGCTTGAGATAATGTACAGCCTGAGGTCTGTACTAGAGTAACGTCACAAAGACTGAGAACAAGAGCCTAAGGCTTGAGATAATGTACAGCCTGAGGTCTGTACTAGAGTAACGTCACAAAGACTGAGAACAAGAGCCTAAGGCTTGAGATGAGCTGCACTTTGATATTCATTCTCTCCCTTGACAAACTAACTGGTACCTTGAGAAGATGCAGCTATTATTTCAGCTGTGGGAGGTCCCTCCACAGGCGGTATAGGCTCATCTCAGCTGTGGATGATTGGCCACTGCATACTGTCAGCTGGTGTGTTTCTAGGAAGTGATACCTAGAATCATGTGGCTAAAGCTCAGCAGTTGTAGCTTAGGCCATAGGATTTGTTTTTGTATGTCTGTGACTTGTTGACTGAGTCCCAGGGCTTGTCTAGAGATGAGCAGGATAATGCCTTTAGCTCTTCTGTCTTGAAGCCAGGACCGTGCCGTTTGCAGGCCCCTGATGTCCCAGTGCTGCCGTTGGCAGACACGTTCTGAAGTGATGGACACCCATTGTGTGCTTACTACATGTTCAACGCCATCCATGTGAGTTGTGTATAAATCTATCCTTGTTCTCACTATGTTCACCCCGACTGGCCTTCTAGTTCCCCAGGTTTATTTATTTATTTTATATTATTTATTGACATTTGTTAACCGGGTTTGTCCAACTGGGCTTGTGGCCCATTTTCAGTGGAGACCTGAGGAGAAAAGCTCCAATACATGAATATATTACAAAAATTCGTATTTTAATATACATATTCAAACGGTAAGAAACTAAGCTATACAAAAAATGTATTTCAACATCAAAATTCAACCAGAAAACAGGTTATACAAAAAATATAGATAAAAGGAAGAAATAGCAATGCATGCACATTTTTTTTTTTTTGTTAGAGAAGCAAACATATGTACAAGCAGTGTTTTGACCAGCAGAGCAGATAAGTAAACATTAGCACGTATGCAAAAGATGACGGAGAAGATGTGAGAGAGGAGGAAGGAAAGAAAGGTGAACTGTGGGGTGCTTAAGTTGGTGCCTGACGATGACAAAGTTTGGAGTAAGTAAATGAAATTTGAGTGTTTCTTTAAAGTGTGCTGGGTGGATGATGGAACGTATGTCTATATGGAGTTTGTTCCAAGCTTGTGCAGTGGAGTATTTATAAAGGAGTTGGCCTATAGTTTTTTTTTTTGTGTTGGTATGTGAGGAGTAGTTGCTGACTGGAAGTGCGGAGAGTTCGAGGTGGTGTATAAATAGAGACGAAGGAAGAGAGAGTAGGACAGGATGAAGGCTTATTAAGAATAAAATGTAACATTTGAAGTTGAGATAGAAGTAGAAGCTGGGGAATTCAAGGCAGTGATGTGCATCGTAAGGTGACTTTGTGTCAACCTACCTATTTTATGGTAGGTTAGTTGGAGTTTGTTGAAGGTTGTGGTTTGAATGTTAGTGAGTACAGGAGTTTGTTGAAGGTTGTGGTTTGAATGTTAGTGAGTACAGGAGTTTGAAGGTTGTGGTTTGAATGTTAGTGAGTATAGGAGTTTGTTGAAGGTTGTGGTTTGAATGTTAGTGAGTACAGGAGTTTGTTGAAGGTTGTGGTTTGAATGTTAGTGAGTACAGGAGTTTGTTGAAGGTTGTGGTTTGAATGTTAGTGAGTACAGGAGTTTGTTGAAGGTTGTGGTTTGAATGTTAGTGAGTACAGGAGTTTGAAGGTTGCGGTTTGAATGTTAGAATGTTAGTGAGTACAGGAGTTTGTTGAAGGTTGTGGTTTGAATGTTAGTGAGTACAGGGGCAGTATATAGTAGGGAGGGAAGGAGATGGGCTTGCGCCAGGGAGAGTCTAGCATTAGTAGTGAGACATTTTTTATTGTGGCATAGTAACCCAAGTTTCTGGTTTGTCTTTTTTATACATTGGAGCAGGTGGAGGTTGAATTTGAGTTCATCATTAGTGATGACCCCCAAGAGTTTTGTGTGAGCTTCTGATTGGATTATGTTTTTTTTCTGTGGATGCAATTTCAAAGGTGGATTTGTGGTGAGTGAGAGATCGAGGCAGAAGGAGTAAGAGGTTGGACTTTTTGGGGTTCAGGATTAGTAGGGTATTGGATAGCCACTGTTCTGTGGCTAGACATGACTGTGGAGTTTTGAAATATTGTCAGAGATGGAGATGAGGATTGAGTCGTTAGCATATTGGATGAGAGAGTATTCTTTACAGGATATATTTTTTATTCATTTATTTTTTTACATTTGTTTATCAGGAAAGTCCGACTGGATATTATGTCCATTTTCAGCAGAGGCCCGGGGAGATAAGCTCCAGTAAGCAGAGTACAAATACACTGGGAACAATAGAAGCATTTAGAGATAAGTATAATATGCAGATGTTCTTCATCTCACATTGCTGCAGTCATAACCTGTGGGTAGTCCGCTGTCCTCGGTCGGCCCGAATACCAAAGTATTAGGCTGGCGTCGGTCATGGGCGCTCAGATCTGACGCCATGGTATTAAAGCGCATGACCGACGCCATATCCTCAGTCTTTTTCCGCATGGTCGAAGCAGAAGCAGCGTCTGAGTTTCCCGAAACCAAGTTGGTATTTTGTTTTTCTTGCCTCAGTTAATTCATGTCAGAAAAAGTGAATAATTGTATTTCTTGTGGGAAACAGATAAGGATTACCACTCCTCTGTATTTCTTGTTTGGGGCCTGAGCACGTGCTAGGTTTAATAAGCGAACCATTAAAGGTTAAGGCTTGTCTTCGTAAGCGGTGTAATAATATGCCGCCGGATCCTCCGACGCTACCGCTAGAAGCGCAAAGAAAATCGTTAAGGTCCAAACAGACGGTGGAATCTGTGGATCTTCAACTGTAATTTTGCAGGATGGGCCACAGGAGTCAGGTCAGGCTGAGGGGGCCTCTCAGGTTGCTGTACTCCCTTCTTTGCCTAAGGTGGCTAGGCCTTCTCCTTCTGTCTCTAAGGTATCTTCCAAGGTCAGGCCTGGTTTGCCTTCCTCAGGTGTCAGTCCTAGTTCTGCAGGTTCTGTGCCTAAAAAACACATGCTTAAAATGGCAGAAGATTTGATTTCATTAATCAGGGGCTCTATGCCCCTCCAGATAAGAGGCCTAGGGTGAGCCAGAGGTGGAAAGTTTGGAACAGGCTTCAGATTACTCAGAGTCTTCGGCTGAAGACATTCAGGATTTTCCTCCTTATTCTGATTCAGACGCAGAGGATTCCAGTTCTGCTTCTCCCTCAGAGGATTTTTCTTTTTTCAGAAACCCTGCATTCTATGAGGGAGCATTTTAAATGGGAAGGTCAGGATTTCTCAGATTCGAAAGAGCTTAGGGAATTTTTATTTTGCCACATCGCCTGGCTATACCCTCCTGTTTTGATGTTGTTCAGGATGTTTTCTCGGAGGCTTCTTTAATCCAGACTCTTTGCCTCCGCGCCAGTCAAACCAGATAGGTATTACAGAGTGCCAGAGGCTCATAATATCTGTATAAGAGCCCAAGGGCTGACCCAGAAACTATTAGCCAGGGACCGTATCCTATGTCTCCTTACCCAGTAATGCAGGCAGAGGCATAAAGTGTATGAACTTAAGGATTTGGTTTCATGCTCTGATCAGGTGGGTAAAGCATTCTTTGCAGTGTGGTTTCGATGCTTTACAGGCTCTGGCTTAAGGATCAGGCATGTTAAAGCTAGAATTTTGGATGCTCCTTTGCAGTCTGAAGTTTTGTTTGGTTCTCCTGTGGAGTCTGTTTTAAAGAAAAGCTAAGTCTATGTTTGCAGGTGCAGCCCCTAAGTTTAGCTAAGGGATGCTTTACAGTCTAGTAGACGGCAGAGCTCAGGGTTCTTTCAGGCCTAGAACGTGAGTTCCCCACAATCTACAGGTGAGGGCAGGGCCAGTCCTAGATCCTTCCTGTCTGGCAGCTCCTCTGGGAGGAAAGTTGGCACTCTTCAAGCAAAACTGGCTTTTAGTCACCCAGGACAAATGGGTGTTTGACATTATAGACCTACAAGTTTTATTTCCACACATTGCCTCCTTCAAAGGCATGCCATCTCTTTACTTCTTCAAATGGGGCTATACAGCAGGTCCCTCTGAAGTAGGCCTAGGATTTTCGCCTGTTTCTTGTACCAAAGAAAGGAGACACTTGGAGGCCAATTTTGGATTTATCTATCCTTAACACATACCTGGACATTCCAAATTCAAAATGTTGACGTTGCAACAATTGGGCAAAGATCACTGGATGGTAACTCTGGATCTCAAAGAGGCTTATCTTCATGTTCCTATCAGGCCCAGTTGCAGGAGATTCCTGCGCTGGCTGGGACTTCAGTTCTCTGCATTGCCCTTTGGCTTATCTACTGCGCCAGGGTGTTCACAAAGGTTCTGGCTCGTGATAGCCTTCTTAAGGTTAAGAGGAATACAAATTTATCCTTATTTGGACGATTGCCTGATTCTTGCTCAAGACAAAACAAGCTACTACACCATCTACAGTATGTTATGGCAGTGTTAAGGTGCCTAGGTATTCTGTGAACGAAAACAAAGTCCAGTCTAGTACCCTCTCAGGATGTGCTGCTTCTGTGTGTGTGAGACTGAACACAGCTTCAGAGTTTTTTTTGACCCTGGACAAGCAAAGAAACCTTACACTTTACTTCCAACAATTGTCTCTACGGTCCAGGCTGACTGCAAGGACAGTCCTTCAAGCCTTGGGGTTCATGGCATCTAGTATTCTGGTGCTTCCCAATGCCAAGCTGCATATGAGGAAGCTACAATGGTATCTCAAGAGTGTATTGCCACACTGTCATTCAGATAATACCTTGCATTCAAAAGGAATTTTGTGGTGGGCCCAGGAATGTCACCTAAACAAGGGACTCTGTGACCCGACCAGAGGCAGTCAGATCTTAACGACAGATGCCTCGGACAAGGGAGCACACCTCAATGGAAATGGGTTCAAGGTTCAAGAAATGTTCAAGAGGGTTTCATATCAACTTACATTTACATATCAACTTGAAGGAGATGCATTGAATGCTGATGGATGGCTTTCAACCCAGATGCCCAGGACAAACAAGTGACACAACAAACAAGGTACATCAACAAGTGATGGTCAAACAACAGGGGGGACATCTCTCTGCTCTCTTTGCAGCATGGCAGATTTTGTAACTGTGTTAGCAGCTCACCTCCTCTCACCTTTTCAGTCAGGTTTCCAGCAGCACAGAGCAACCTGAGCAGATGTGCAGATGACACAGATGGTGGTGAGTGGTTCTAGGAAGTTGGGGACGACAGTTGACAGTGTGATTGACAGTGATATGGAGATTCTAGACATAGATCTGTTCGCACAGTTGCTAAAGTTCCGAAGTTTGATGTTAAATCCAACAGCTTGTAAAATCTTGAAAAGTGGATGCTCTATCATTCAGCTGGACACCCTTCACGCTTATGCCCGCCTCCTCCCTCCTTCAAGGTTCCCTTCTGATGAAGGTCACAAGACAAGCAAGCCCATGATTCTATGCCCGGATTGGCCTCGACACAGCACTGGTACCCTCTGCTGAGGAGTTTAGTACGGCCTTCTTGGCCTTTGCCTTCAATTCCACACCTTTGTCTCAGGCAGGCAATCATTTCCTCAATGTCAGGATTCAGTCCCTGCATCTAACAGCCTGGCATATTCTGTTCTAGAACCTGGAGGGTCGCACTCAACAAGTTTTGAATGTTATTTTGGAGGCCAGAGGCCTAGTACAAGGAAAGTTTATGCTGATAAATGGAGGAGATTTTTTATTTGGAGCAAAGCAAAGAGCTTTGTCAGGCCTGATTTGAGTGTTTCTCTTCAATATCTTACAGAATTATTAGACAAGGGTTTGTCTTTCCTCTGTAAAGTTCATGCTGCAGCCATTTCTGCTCACTATGACTGTGACCCACCATTATTCTCTCATCCTTTGTTTAAGCAATTTAGAGGGCAAAGAACATAAGACCCCGCCAGAGCTCCTACTCCTTCCTGGGATCTCAATTTTGTGTTGGAAAACTTACTTTACCTCCTTTTGAGCCTGCAGCTACGCCTGAGTTAAAGTTTTTGTCTTGGAAGACTGCTTTTTGTTGGCCATTACATCTGCTAGAAGGGTATCTGAATTACAGGCTCTAATGGCAGTTATTTTTCATAAGGATAGTATCACTAACCCTACTTTTATGGTGGTTTCAAATGTGGCCTTGAACCAATCTATTCATTTGCCTACTTTTTATGCTGATCCCCAAAATAAAGGGGAAAAATTTTGCACACTTTGATATTCACAGGCAGTTGCGCTATTATTTGAGCAGGACTAAAGGGTTCAGACAGTCTCAACAGTTATTTGTTTCTTTTGCTTTGCGTTCTCAGGGGAAACCTGTTTCAAAACAAACTATTTCTAAGTGGATTGGCCATTGTATTGCTTTTGTTATTCTCATCATGGTAAGGAGATTCCTGGAATCAAACCTCATTCCACTAGGGCTACTGCCACTTCTACTGCTTTTAGGGGTAGGGGTGTAGCTACTAAAGATATTTTGAAGCAGCTACTTGGAGTTAAGTGCACACTTTTTCTTAACATTACCATATCCCTCTTTATTCCAAATCTAGGGCTGGGTTTGCCACTGCAGTCTTGCAGGGCATATTAGCAGCTCCCAATGCTTTATGATTTTGCCAACCTCCCTTACACTTGCTTTGGGATTCTACCCACAGGTTATGACTGCAGCAATGTGAGATGAAGAACATAGTACAGTTTTGTACCTACCATAAATGTAGATGTTCAAGATCCACATTGCTGCAGTCCAATCCTCCCCTCTTCCCCTCTGTAGTTTGGACTGGTTGTATGGTTTGGGTCGAGATGTTGTTTGTACATGGGTTTTGAGGTTTTTCTATTTTGGCTGTGGCCTTTCTTTTTAGGGCCTTCTGACATCTGGGGCAAGAAAAGACTGAGGATATGACGTCGGTCATGCGCTTTAATACCATGACGCACTGACGTCAGATCTGAGCGCCCATGACCGACGCCAGCCTAATACTTTGGTATTCGGGCCGACCGAGGACAGCGGACTACCCACAGGTTATGACTGCAGCAATGTGGATCTTCGAACATCTACATTTATGGTAGGTACAAAACTGTACTTTTTCAGTAGGGTTACAAACCTAGATAAAACATGGTAGACAACATAGGAATCATGCGGCTTCAGTTTCAGACAATAATCGGTTCCTAGGTTGGTACTAGGCTATCTACCCTGGGGCCTGTACAAGCCTAGCCATAACAATTCCCTGGCTATTTCTTCCCATAGTATTTACTTCCCTGAACCACTGTCTAGCAGGGCGACTTGAGTGATCCTCTGGGTGAATTTCCTATCTCCCATCCAATCATCAAGGTTCCTTTTGAAAAGGCCCAAAGAGGCGCTCTGCTTGACATGTGTGTGCAGTGTATTCCAGAGTCTGGGGAGTCTCTGGGTCAGGAACCTATCCCTCCAGCATGTTTTGTTCATTGTGATGACAAGGTTTAGATCCCTGGAATGTGCTTTACTGAGGGATTGGGATTTCTTTAAGTGTAGCATGTCCAACAGCTCTGGGTTTGACATGGCCTTGTATGTTAAACAGAGATCGCCTCTGAGTAGACTATATGCGACAGAGTATAGGTGGAGGTTTTTTTAGATGGTCAGCATAGGGCATCTGCTTTAGGCCTTTGATTCTTTTAGTGAGGTATTTCTGCAGCCTTTCCGGTTGTTGCAGATGTCTTGAGAGGTACATACCAAATGTGGCATTGTATTCTATAATGGGTCTAATGAGGGATGAGTGCAGTGGGACAATGACCTCCTTTTTTGTGGATAAAAAGCCCTTAGTGATGAGGTGTGCCACATAGAAGGATTTCCTGACTGTTGTGGCGATGTGGTTATCAAATGTGAGACCACTGTCCACCTGTGTCCCTAAGTCTGTTATCACACTTTCAGTGTTTAGTGTACTGCCACCTGTGTGGTAATTCACGGGTACATGGTTTTTCCCAAAGGGGATAGCTATACATTTCTTGGCATTGAGCTTGAGCCCATGGTTGTGGCACCAAGCATCTGTTTCTGTAAGGCCCTTTTGTAGAATATCCACATCATTTGGGGATTCAATAATGGCTCCCAGTTTGCAGTCCTCTGCGAACTTTGTTAGCCAGAGTCCCTTAGTGTTGGCCTGTACTTCAGAGAATTAGATGCCAAACAAGAGCGGTCCCAAGACTGAACCCTTAAATACTCCACTTGTCTGGAGCTGGATTTGGAGTTGGATACTTTTACACTGTGGGTTCTGTCAGTAAGCCATTTGGCAACCCATCGAGTGACATAGGGATTAATGCCTAGCTTATTAAGTTTATCTATGATTCCAGAGTGGGGGATGGTGTCAAAGGCCTTGGCAAGGTCCAGATAGGCTATGTGGACCATCTTACCCTTGTCCATGGCTCTGGAGACTGATTCGAATAAGTCAGTCAGGTTCAGGAGACAAGATTGTCCCTTCACAAACTCAAACTGCATGTGGTCCAGTGTTTGAAGGTCGCCAATGTCTTTGTTTATAAGTTCCATGATGATACGCTCCATGGCCTTGCAGATCAGGCTCGTCAGACTAATGGGGCGGTAGTTCTGAGGATCCAAGGTGGATCCCCCCTTGTGGAGTGGGATAACTGTAGCTGTGCGCCATTCAGTGGGCATGAAGCCTGAGGTGAGGCTATGATTAAACATGACACTTAGGTGACGTGCCAGTTCATTTTGTAGTTCATGTAGTACACAGCCTGGGATGTCATCTGGTCCCATGGATGCTGTACTCTTGGCTTTGGAGAGTGCGTTTTTTTACCTGTGTGGCCGTTATTACCGAAATTTGGCAATCTTTCGATATTGAGATGGGCCATTTAGGGGGTGAGAGGTGGGTGATGTTTGCACTGAATCGATCTGCCAGGATATTGGCAATATCCTTGGGATCAGTATATTTAATGCCATTCTGTTGTAGCTCAGAGCAGATCTGAGCATTGCCATGTAGATTCTTGCCATAACTATAGAATGCCTTGTGGTTGTCTTTGGAATCTTTGGCAATTTTATTTTCGTAACTAGCTTTGGAGGATTTTATGAGGGATCTCAGCTTCTTACTGAGGCTTACTGGTAAGGGAGTTTTTTTCAGTTATGGGCTAAGTCCCTTCAAGAATTCTTACACTTAATAGAGTATATGATTGAAATGCTTAGGGAGAGTTTGCAGGATCAGTGGGTGGTGATAAGTCTGGGTTTAAGCAGGGACATTGCCAATGCTGTTGGAAGTGTAGTTTGAGGGGTTTTTTTTGAACTGGGTTAAGGAGGATTGGTGAGCAAGTTCGGGTAGCATATTCCAAGTTTTGCCTACTGAGTTGGCGAATAGAGAGTCCCCAGCCAAATTTATGCTCTTAGTTGTTTGCACCAGCAGTTTGTCAGCAGAGCGTAGTGACCTCAGCTTGCTATATGGTTTGATGTTGTTTAGTACTGGTGTTTTATCGGGTTGATATTGTATTTTGTGGGTTATTATAAGTTGGTTGCATCAGAGAAGACTGGGCCACTCCAGCCATCCTAGTTGAGTTAGGTTGATACAATGGTGGGTCCTAGAGGTAGCACCTGTAGCAAATCTAGCAATATGGTTATAACAGCTAGCAAGTTTGGTAAGGGTGGCTTGGTTCAGGTTAGTGAAGAGGGGGGAGGCATAGAGGAGGGTAGGTAGTAGGTGGGACCAAGCGATAGTGGCTCTTGCAAAAGGAGTGAGGAAAGGTTTGATCCTGTATAGGGAGCCCAGTTTTTTTGTTGACAGATTTGATGGTTTGATTGACATGGATATCCTGTTTTAGGGCGTTATCGACTGACGCCCAGGAGTTTTGTGGGAATGTCTGGGGATATAATTGTGCTATTGTTGGAACTTATAGTAAAGAATGGTGAGGATTTGCAGGTGGGGGAAAAGATGAGCAGTTTAGTTTTGTTGGGGTTTAATAGAAGCTGATGGTTTGCAAACCATTTTTCTACATCATTGAAAGTATTCTAGGTTAGGGTCATAAGCTCAGTTGAGGAGGAGGCTGTACATATTAAAGTAGAGTCGTCCACGTATTGGATGCAGGTGGCCTTGTGAGTGATGGTGGGTAGGTCATTGATAAAAGACTGAGAAGAGTAGTGGTCCAAGTATGGAGCCCTGGGGGGCTCCTAGAGAAATGGATAGACGTGTGGATAGGGTGTTCTACCATAAAACTGCTTGTCTATCAGACGGGTAAGATTGGAACCATTTAATAGAGCTACTGTTCAGTGACCGTTCTTTCAGGGTACAGAGATGCAGTTGGTGATTGACCATATCAAAGGCCTTAGAGAGATCTAGGAAGAGAGCCGAGGTAAGTTTGTTATTGTTTCGGTTGATGTTTATAGTTAGCGAAGGATAGGAGAGGGCTGATGGTGCTGTGGTTTGGCCTAAAACCATGCTGAGAGTTGGCCAGTAGTTCATTTTGGGTGAGATTGTGCATTAATTGTAGGGCATTAATTGTGGTGCATTAATTGGTTGTGGACACACTTTTCCATAATTTGGCCAGTGGTGACAGTATGGCTATTGGTCGGAAGTTTGAGAGGTCTAAAGAATTCCCTCCTTTATGAAGGGGAATGACTTGGGAAACCTTCCAGAGAGAGGGGATAGTGGCTTCAGTCAAAGTGCGGTTTATTATGATCGAGACAGACAGGGTATGCAATGGCATCTGCCCCTTTTGGTAAATATTCTGGTGGGAGGAGATCAGCTGCTAGGGTAGTGGGCTTTAGTTTGTTAATTAGAGATCGGATGGTCGACGTAGATGCAGGTTGGAAGGCGAAAGGGAGTGGGGTAGTGGTTGTGGAGGAGTTCTGAAAGGAGCTGGTGGGGGGTAGTTGGCTAGCTAGTGATTGGATGGTTTTGGTAAAAAAATAATGATAGCAGCTTCCCCTGGAGTTTTAAGGTCCCAAGCTGAAGGGGTGGGGGTGCAGGTTTTGGCCATGGTGGAGCAGTTTGTTTATGCCTGCCCAACATTTTTGAGGTTTGTTTTGGTGTTTTTGCTGAAGGTGTTGATAGAAGTTTTTTTTTTTCTAACAGTGTGGCTTTCGTGGTATCATTCCGTAGTGAGTCTTTGGAGGTGCGCCTTTTGTCCCAAGCTTATTTTCTTGCTATGATTTTGGTTTTGGTTACTTTAGAGAGCCAGGGGGCGGTCTTAGTTTGTGCTCTGAGGGTACAGATAGGAGCGTGAGAATCTAGAATGGAGAGGAATGTAGAATTAAAATAGGATGTAGTGGAAGTTTATTTATTTTATTATTTATTATCAGTTTGATTCCGGGGAAGTCCATTGGGTTAAGAAGTGCCCATTTTCAGTGGAGGCCCGGGGAGAAAAACTCCAGGAGCAATACAATACAATAAAGGTTGCAAAATACAATCAAAGGTTATAAAGTGAAATGCAAGAGTAGGATTCATATAGTCAAGAATTGCAAAGTGTTCTATACATTGAGACAGTTTAACAACGGAAATTTTTTTTTTTTTTTCTGATGATTACAATATTTACATGCTTGGAGTCAAAGTCTGCTAGTTCTGGTTCTTTGGAGCAATAAGAATAAGTATGAGAGTATAGTGGAGTGGGGGTAAGGAGAGCTTAGTGGGGAATCCCTAGAATTTATGTGGGGTGAAAGCAGGAGCATTTCCATTTGGAAGATAGGTGTAGGAAAAGTTGGGTCTTGAAGGATTCAGTGTTGGGTATGGTCCTAAGAGAAGGAGGCAGACAGTTCCATTTTTTACCTAGAGAGAAGGAGAGTAGAAGCTGGCCAGCGGGACGTTTGGGTTTGTGAATGGAGATTAGGTTTTGGTGTTCAGATCTTGGTGATCTATTTGGGATGTATGGAGGAAGGATGTTCTTTAAGGCTGGGCATATATCAGGGGAGAATATTAGTTTATGAGCGGTGGTTAGTTGCAAATAGTCTAGGAGGTTAGTTAGTTCTAACCAGTTCAGAGATTGTAGGCTGAGGCAGTGGTGAGTTGATGTTTTGGATTTGGTGGCAAATTTAGAGATCTTATTATAGCAGGCTTAGAGGTGTTGGTAGCAGACAAGTTGGTTAGAAGAGGGGCTCCATATAGAAGGGAAGGCAGGAGGTAGTTGATTGCCAGGGTATGTCTAGAGGAGTTGGAGAGAAAATGATTGTTCCTATATAGCATACCTAGCTTTTGGTGGGTTTTCTTTATGTTTTGTTGTATGTGAAGATCAAATTTGAGGTTTTCATCTATGGTAATGCCAAGGAGTTTTGCAGAGGGGACCACTTCAATGGCAGTGTTAGTTTGGCTTAGGACATTGAAAGTGTTTTTGTCCAAGGAGGTTACTGTGGAGGGGAGGAAAATTAGTATTTTAGATTTATTGGAGTTGAGTGAAAGGTGGTTTTGGTGCATCCAGTTCTCTGTAGTGGAAAAGGCTAATTGAGTTTTAGTCAGAAGTTCAGGAAAGTTGGAGGCGGAACAGACCAAGGTAGAGTCATCTTCATATTGGATGATTGTGGTGTCAGGGATGACGGTGTGAAGGTTATTTATAAAGATGTTGAAAAGCATGGGTCCAAGGATGGACCCCTGAGGAACGCCAGTAGGTGTAGGCAAGAAGGAAGAGGAGGAGTTCTTCCATTTGACTGCTTGAGATCTATCAGATAGGTAACTGGAGAACCAGGATAGAGTATTTGGGGAGAGATTGAGATTAGCCAGATGATGAAGAAGGTGCGTATGGGAGATGGTGTCAAAGGCTTTCGAAAGATCTAGCAGTACTGTGGATACAATGAATCTGGAGTCTCGTGCTTGATTGACAGTTTCTAGGAAGGATAGTAAGGCAGTTATGGTACTGTGGCCAGGACGGAAGCCGTGCTGGGTGGGTGTTAGGAGGTGATTGAGAATTAGATAAGGCAAAAGTTGGTGGTGGACACATTTTTCTAGAATTTTGGATATTGGAGAGAGTAGGGCGATGGGGCGGAAGTTAGAAATAGTGGTGTTTTTGCCTCCTTTGTGAATAGGTAGAATGTAGGCTGAACGCCAGAGTTTCGGTACGTATGACTCATTTAAGGATCTATTGATCAGAATACTAATTGGGAGAGCAGTACCTTCAGCTGCATGTTTGAGGAAGGAGGAGGGAATGTTGTCAGGGGCATTAAAGCATGGCTTTAGCTTGGATAGAAGCTTTTTTATAAAATTAGTGGAAACAGGTTTGAGATGAAAATTAAGGGGATTGTTTGGGTTGTTGGGCGTTGTGCAGAGGGAATTAGGTGGGTTCTTATTTGGAAATGTTTTAGTTAGTTTAGCTATGGATTCAGTAAAGAAGGTGTTGAAATGGGAGCTCAGTTCACTGTCAGATTATGGTCAGGGCAGGGATTGTTCTGTGATCCGGGATGAAGAAGGGAGTTGACCGATTTCCAGAATTGTTTTGGGTTCTTATTGTTGTTGGACTGAAGTTTTATTATAGTAGTTTTTTTTGTCCTTGGTAATAAGTTTTTTTACTTGGTTGCGGAGTTGGGTATATTGAAGCGAGGCAGAGGGCAGTTTATTTTTCTGATAGAGTTTCCAGGATTTGTCTCTGTGATGCATAAGTTGTTTAGTTTCTTTGGTCAGCCATGGGGCAGAATTAGCTTTGATTCATTTATTTCGTAGAGGAGCTAGGGAGTTAAGAGTATTTATGAAGGTACAGTTAAAATGCTCAATAGTGTTGTCGAGTGGGAGAGTGTTTAGAGATTGCCAGTTAATTTGTTTAAAGATGTTAGAAAAAATTAAGGGGTTGAAGTTGCTGAGGTTACGAGTTTGAACGTAGAGATGTTGGTGTTGGATGGAGCTAGTTGATCGATGGATGAAGGCAGGGAGATGGTCACTGAAGGTGTCATGGATAGTGCCACAGAGAGTGATTTTGTTTGGATGGGAGACTAGAATCCAATCTATGATGGACCCTGGGGGATGATTTTTGTTAGGGTGAGTTGTTGAAAGGATTACTTGAGTGAAGTTGAGAAGGTTAATGGATAGTGAGGGGGATGGCGTGTTTATTTTATTCCAGTCGATATTGACATCACCTAGAATATAGGTTTCGTATTTTATTTCAGTTGAGGCCCAGTATAGAACATCTTCAAGGGTGGAGATATTGTTGCCTGGGGAGATGTATAAAGAAATGAAGCAGATATTTTTATGTTTATTCAAACGGAGAAGGCTTGCTGTGATTTCGGAATTTTTGAATTTAGGGGTAGGATTTGAAGAGGAATGAGAGAGATGATTGGAGTAGATTAGAGCAGAGCCTCCACCTTTTTGGCTGTGGTAACCAGGAGGTAAGATTTCAGAGTCAGTAATATGGGGCTTTAGCCAAGTTTCAGAGATGGCTAGGATGTTGGGTTGATTGTGATTAATCCAGGCTTGTACATGGTGAAATTTATTGTTGAGGCTCCGGGCATTGATAGTGAAGATCTTAAGAGTGCTAGGAGGGGAAGTGGGAGGAGAAGAGAAAGTGGGGGGGGGGGGGAGTGTTATTTGTTATAGGTGAAGAAGAGGGTGGAGGGAGGGAGTAGTTAGTGCCGAGGCAAGGGCCAGGGTTAGGATGAATGTCTCTAGATAAGGCTAGGACATTACAGGTGATAAGTTTTAGTCTGTAAGGTTCGTATAGTAGGTATCTGTCTGTGGTTAGCAGAAGTTTAAGAGAGAGAGTTTTAGTTGAGGTAGAGAATAGTTTGGGATGAAATAGGTGCAGTAGGTTGGGTGGAATAAGGGAGGAGGATATGGAGTGAAAGTGAGAGAGTTGGAGAGATTGTAGATGGGTGTTAGGGATAGTTTGTGTAGGAGGGAGGAATGGTGGAGCTTTATGGGAGTAAGAAGTAGCAAGACAGAGGTATTATAGGTTCATAGGTTCATACTAGGCTATCTGCCCTAGGGCATTTATAAGCCTAGCCAGAATGTGTTTGGCTTTCGCCACCCATTTTAAATTTATTTTGCTATGCCCTTTTTCGAGGTTAGTATACTGTGCCTCTGTCTAACAGTGACACAGAAGTGATACCCGGGGTAAACCTACGATCTCCTATCCACTCATCAAGATTCCTCTTGAAGAGAGTCAATGAGGGACTCTGGAATAAAATCCCAGTCCAGGTTAGGCAGAGTGAAGGGAGCCACTGGGTTATGAATGTGTCCCTCCAGCATGTCCTATTTATTTCAGTGCTGAGGTTCAAGTCTCTCGAGCGCGTAGCTCGATGGGATTTGGATTTTCTGAGGTGCAGCATGTCCATTGATTCTGGGTTGGACATGACTTTATACGTCAGGCACAGATCGCCTCTGAACAGGCGGTATGCCACTGAGTAGAGCTGGAGTTTCTTTAACCGGGCAGCATATGGCATCTGTTTGAGCCCTTTGATCCTCTTGGTGAGGTACTTTTGGGGTCTTTCCAGTTGCTGCAGGTGTCTGGTAAGGTACATCCCAAAAGGGGCATTGTACTCTATTATGGGCCTGATGAGGGATGAGTAAAGAGGCACGATGACCTCCCCTGATCTAGATGTGAATCCCTTCATGATTAGGTGGGCTATATAAAATGTTTTTCTAACCACTTTGGCCACGTGGTTGTCAAATCAGAGATTGCTATCAACTTGGGTCCCCGGGTCCCTAATTACTTCTTCTGTACTTAATGGATTACCACCTATGTGGTAATTTGTGGACACTTTGTTTTTGCCAAAGGGGATGACTTTACACTTTTTGGCATTTAGCTTGAGGCCATGGCTCTGGCACCAGTTGTCTGTTTCTATGAGGCCCTTTTGGAGGATGCTTGTGTCGGCTGGAGAGTCGATTATGGTGCCCAGTTTGCAGTTATCTGCGAACTTGGTCAGCCACAGTCCTTCCGTGTTGGCCTGTACCTCCGAGAAATGTATACCGAACAAGAGAGATCCCAGGACTGAGCCTTGTGGGACACCACTTGTAACTGGTTTGGAGTCTGACATGGCTCCAGCAATTCTAACCATGTGGGTTCTGTCCTTGAGCCAGTTTGCAATCCATCTAGTGACATAGGGGTTTATATTTAAGCTGGTGAGCTTATCTATAATGCCCGAGTGGGTATTGTATCGAAGGCTTTGAGGTCCAGGTAGGCTGTGTGGACCACCTTCCCTCGCCAATGGCCTTGGTGACTGTTTCAAAGAAATCAACCAGGTTTAAGAGGCAGGATCTGCCCTTAACAAAGCCGAACTGGGTAGGATCCAATGTCTGTAGGTTCCCAATATCTTTATTTATGAGGTCCATGATGATCCTTTCCATAGCTTTGCAGACCAAGCTAGTCAGGCTTATGGAGCGATAGTTTCCAGGATCCGTTGAGGCACCACCTTTATGGAGAGGGACCACTGTTGCTGTACGCCACTCTTTGGGCACATATCCTGTATGTAAGGCTGAGATTGAACAGTAGTTTTATGATGTTCTTCATCTCACATTGCTGCAGTCATAACCTGTGGGTAGTCCGCTGTCCTCGGTCGGCCCGAATACCAAAGTATTAGGCTGGCGTCGGTCATGGGCGCTCAGAACTGACGACAGAGCGTCATGGTATTAAAGCGCATGACTGATGTCATATCCTCAGTCTTTTTTGCCGCATGGTCCGAAGCAGAAGCAGCGTTTGCAAGTGCCGTTCGGCGTTCTGAAATTTTCGTATTCTGAGTTTCAGACCGAAACCAAGTTGGGCTAAGTACCCGCTAGAATATTTTTGTTTTTCTTGCCTCAGTTAATTCCGGATGTCAGAAAAAAGTGAATAATTGTATTTCTTGTGGGAAACAGATACCGCATAGGGATTACCACTCTCTCTGTATTCCTTGTTTGGGGCCTGAGCACGACGTAGTCGGGTGTCGCTTTTGTGCTAGGTTTAATAACCGCACCATTAAACGTAGGTTAGATTGCGCTAGGCTTGTCTTCGGTAAGCGGTGTAATTACAATATGCCGTCGGATCCTCCGACGCCCGCTACCGCTAAGAAGCGCAAGGAAAAATCTGTAAGGTCCAAGCAGGATGAGCCGTCGGTTCCGGACGCCGGTTCTTTAGAAACTACGGTGGAATCTGTAGATCCAGCCGAGGTTTCAGCTAAGTCTCAGGGGGAGCTGTTAATTTTGCAGGATGTGGCCTCTCAGGAGTCAGGTCAGGCTGAGGGGGCCTCTCAGGTTGCTGTACTCCCTTCTTTGCCTAAGGTGGTTAGGCCTTCACCTTCTGTCTCTAAGGTACCTTCCAAGGTCAGGCCTGGTTTGCCTTCCTCAGGTGTCAGTCCTAGTTCTGCAGGTTCTGTGCCTAAAAAACACATGCTTAAAATGGCAGAAGATTTGATTTCCTTAATCAGGGGTTCTATGCCCCCTCCAGATAAGAGGCCTAGGGTGGAGCCAGAGGTGGAAAGTTTGGAACAGGCTTCAGATTACTCAGAGTCTTCGGCTGAAGACATTCAGGATTTTCCTCCTTACTCTGATTCAGACGCAGAGGATTCCAGTCCTTCTGCTTCTCCTCCAGAGGATTTTTCCTTTTCAGAGACCCTGCATTCTATGAGGGAGCATTTTAAATGGGAAGGTCATGATTTCTCAGATTCCCGAAAGAGGCTTAGGGAATTTTTGTTTTTACCACAACATCGGCCTTTGGCTATTCCTCCTGTTTTGGATGTTGTTCAGGATGTTTTCTCTGAGGCTTCTCTTAATCCAGACTCTTTGCCTCCTGCGCCAGTTAAACCAGATAGGTATTACAGAGTACCAGAGGCTCATAAATATCTGTATAAGAGCCCAAGGGCTGACCCAGAAACTATTAGCCAGGGACCTAAGGGTGTCAGGGCTTCTGTTGTAAAGAATCCAGTTCCTATGGATAAAGATTCTAGAGCTTTGGATAGGTGGGGTAAAAAAGTGTATACCTCTTCCACTCTAGCAATGAGGGCTTTGAATTGCCAGTTTCATATGTTGAAGTACCAGAATTTTCTCCTTACTCAGTTAAAATCTAAGGTAGATGCTTTGGCAGAGGGCATAGAATGTAAGGAATTACAGGATTTGGTTCATGCCTCGGATCAGGTGGGTAAGCATTCTTTGCAGTGTGGTTTTGATGCTTTACAGGCTTCTTCCAGGGTGGCTGCTACTGGATCAGTTATTCGCAGGCACGCCTGGCTTAAGGATCAGAATTTGTCAGAGCATGTTAAAGCTAGAATTTTGGATGCTCCCTTGCAGTCTGAAGTTTTGTTTGGTTCTCCTGTGGAGTCTGTTTTAAAGAAAATGGAAGACAAAGCTAAGTCTATGCAGACTGTTAAAGATTTTTTGCAGGTGCAGTCCCCTAAGTTTAGCAGGAATTGGCCTACTAAGGTATGGGCTTACCCTTCTTCTGATTTACAGTCTAGGGGCAGATCTAGACGTGGTAGGGGCAGAGCTCAGGGTTCTTTCAGGCCTAGAACATGGAGTTCCCCTGCACAATCTACAGGTGAGGGCAGGGGCCAGTCCTTTCGTAAACAGGCCCAATGACCTGCATCTTCAGCTGCCAGATCCTTCCTGTCTGGCAGCTCCTCTGGGAGGAAAGTTGGCTCTCTTCAAGCAAAACTGGTTTTTAGTCACCCAAGACAAATGGGTGTTGGACATTATAGACCGAAGCTACAAGTTTTATTTCCACACATTGCCTCCTTTCAAAGGCATGCCAGACGTACCTCCTCAGCAAAGGGTAGAGGCTCACAAACAGATTTCTTTACTTCTTCAAATGGGGGCTATACAACAGGTCCCTCTGTCAGAAGTGGGCCTAGGATTTTATTCTCGCCTGTTTCTTGTACCAAAGAAAGGAAACACTTGGAGGCCAATTTTGGATTTATCTATCCTCAACACATACCTGGACATTCCAAAATTCAAAATGTTGACGTTGCAACAACTTCTGCCTCTGTTGGGCAAAGATCACTGGATGGTAACCCTGGATCTCAAAGAGGCTTATCTTCATGTTCCTATCAGGCCCAGTTGCAGTTGATTCCTGCGTTTTCGGGCTGGGACTTTACATTATCAGTTCTCTGCATTGCCCTTTGGCTTATCTACTGCGCCCAGGGTGTTCACAAAGGTTCTGGCTCCGGTGATAGCCTTCTTAAGGTTAAGAGGAATACAAATTTATCCTTATTTGGACAATTGCCTGATTCTTGCTCAAGACAAAAACAAGCTACTTCACCATCTACAGTATGTTATGGCAGTGTTAAGGTGCCTAGGGTATTCTGTGAACGAAACAAAGTCCAGTCTAGTACCCTCTCTGGACATGTGCTTTCTGTGTGTGAGACTGAATACAGCTTCCCAGATGGCTTTTTTGACCCTGGACAAGCAAAGGAACCTTGCACTTTACTTCCAACAATTGTCTCTATGGTCCAGGCTGACTGCAAGGACAGTCCTTCAAGCCTTAGGGTTCATGGCATCTTGTATTCTGGTGCTTCCCAATGCCAAACTGCATATGAGGAAGTTACAATGGTATCTCAAGAGTGTATGGACGCAACACTGCCACGATCTGGACACTGTCATTCAGATAATACCTTGCATTCAAAAGGAATTCTTGTGGTGGGCTCAGGAATGTCACCTAAACAAGGGACTCTCTGTGACCCGACCAGAGGCGAGTCAGATCTTAACGACAGATGCCTCGGACAAGGCTTGGGGAGCACACCTCAATGGAAAATGGGTTCAAGACACGTGGCCTGCCAGACTTCAACATTTACATATCAACTTGAAAGAGATGTTGGCAGTCCAATTTGCATTGATGGCTTTCAAAGATTTACTTCACCCAGGACAAGTGTTGATTCAAACCGACAACACAACTGTCATGTGGTACATCAACAAGCAAGGGGGAACCCATTCGTACCCTCTTTGCAGGCAAGCTATGATTTTGTGGGAAACTGCTCTCAGTTTGCACCTCACTCTTCAGGCAAGGTTTCTGCCAGGAGCACAGAACTCCTTAGCAGATGTTTTGAGCAGACAGATGGTGGATCCCCAAGAGTGGAAGTTGGATCCTCATGTATTTTGACAGTTGACAGTGATATGGGGGACTCCAGACATAGATCTGTTCGCTTCTCCACTAAATTTCCAGTTGCCAAAGTTTTGCACGAAGATGTTTCATCCCACAGCTTGGAAAGTGGATGCTCTATCATTCAGTTGGAGCAATCTTCACATCTATGCCTTTCCTCCTCTGCCTCTCCTTCCCAAGGTGCTCTTGAAGGTCAGACAAGACAAGCCCTCCATGATTCTAATAGCTCCAGATTGGCCTCGACAGCACTGGTACCCGCTGCTGAGGAGTTTAGTATGGGAGCCTCCTTGGCCTTTGCCTTCAATTCCACACCTTTTGTCTCAGGCAGGCAATCATTTCCTCAATGTCAGGATTCAGTCCCTGCATCTAACAGCCTGGCATATTCTGTTGTAGAACCTGGAGGGTCGCAGCTTCCTCAAGTTTTGTATGTTATTTTGGAGGCCAGGAGGCCTAGTACAAGGAAAGTTTATGCTGATAAATGGAGGAGATTTTTTATTTGGAGCAAAGCAAAGAGCTTTGATGTTTCCAAGCCTGATTTGAGTGTTTCTCTTCAATATCTTACAGAATTATTGGACAAGGGTTTGTCTTTCTCCTCAGTAAAAGTTCATGCTGCAGCCATTTCTGCTCACTA
Organism: Protopterus annectens; assembly: GCF_019279795.1. Classification (NCBI taxonomy): domain Eukaryota; kingdom Metazoa; phylum Chordata; order Ceratodontiformes; family Protopteridae; genus Protopterus; species Protopterus annectens. The sequence continues at coordinate 752,054,793 of NC_056736.1, forward strand.
TGACTGTGACCCACCATTATTCTCTCATCCTTTGTTTAAGCAATTCCTTAGAGGGGCAAAGAACATAAGACCCCCGCGTAGAGCTCCTACTCCTTCCTGGGATCTCAATTTTGTGTTGGAAAAACTTACTTTACCTCCTTTTGAGCCTGCAGCTACGTCTGAGTTAAAGTTTTTGTCTTGGAAGACTGCTTTTTTGTTGGCCATTATGTCTGCTAGAAGGGTATCTGAATTACAGGCTCTAATGGCAGTTGAACCCTTCCTGATTTTTCATAAGGATAGGGTATCCCTGCGTACTAACCCTACTTTTATGCCTAAAGTGGTTTCAAATGTGGCCTTGAACCAATCTATTCATTTGCCTACTTTTTATGCTGATCCCCAAAATAAAGGGGAGAAAATTTTGCACACTTTGGATATTCACAGGCAGTTGCGATATTATTTGAGCAGGACTAAAAGTTTCAGACTGTCTCAACAGTTATTTGTTTCTTTTGCTTTGGGCTCTCAGGGGAAACCTGTTTCAAAACAAACTATTTCTAAGTGGATTGTCCATTGTATTGCTTTTTGTTATTCTCATCATGGTAAGGAGATTCCGGCTGGAATCAGACCTCATTCCACTAGGGCTACTGCCACTTCTACTGCTTTTTTAAGGGGGGGGTAGCTACTAAAGATATTTTGGAAGCAGCTACCTGGAGTTCAGTGCACACCTTTTCTAAACATTACCATCTTCCTCTTTATTCCAAATCTAGGGCTGGGTTTGCCACTGCAGTTTTGCAGGGCATATTAGCAGCTCCCAATGCTTAATGATTTTGCCAGCCTCCCTTTCCTTTGCTTTGGGATTCTACCCACAGGTTATGATTGCAGCAATGTGAGATGAAGAACATAGTACAGTTTTGTACCTACCATAAATGTAGATGTTCGAAGATCCACATTGCTGCAGTCCAATTTACCCTCCCTCCTTCCCCTCTGTAGTTAGGGGTGGTTGTATGGTTTGGGGTGTAGAGGTTGTTTGTACATGAGTTTTTGGGTTTTTTTCTGTTTTTAGCTGTGGCCTTTCTTTTTAGGGCCTTCTGACATCTGGGGCAAGAAAACACTGAGGATATGACGTCGGTCATGCGCTTTAATACCATGACGCTCTGTCGTCAGTTCTGAGCGCCCATGACCGACGCCAGCCTAATACTTTGGTATTCGGGCCGACCGAGGACAGCGGACTACCCACAGGTTATGACTGCAGCAATGTGGATCTTCGAACATCTACATTTATGGTAGGTACAAAACTGTACTTTTGGGTTTAGCTCTTCTTGGAGTTCATGTAGGACGCAGCCCGGGACACCATCTGGTCCCATTGATGCTGTGTTTTTTGCTTTGGAGGGGGTGGCTCTTACCTGAGCATCTGAGATGTCAGGGGGCAGCACTCTGCTGGGATAGATATTTGCCCTTTTGGTGGGGGGGGGGAGAAGTTTGCGCTGAACCTGTCAGCTAGGATGTTGGCAATGTCTGTGGGTTTGGTGTATTTTTTGTCATTTTGTACTAATTCTGAGCAAAACTGGGAATTACCACTCAGGTTCCAGACATAACTAAAGAAAGCCTTGTGATTATCCTTTGTGTCCTGTGCAATTTTTCTCTCGAAGCTGGCCTTAGACAATTTTGTGTGTGCCCGTAGTTTTTTGCTAATACTGATCAGTGATGCCTTCCCTTTTTGGGATTTTGCTCTATCATTTAGTAGCTTCCTCTTTCTATTGTATAGTTTGTTTATGGCTGGGGTCCACCAGACAGGACATCTGCCTTTGGAGGATTGGGTCTTGGTTTTATTTGGGATCGCATGATCCATGCATTCCTGAAGGTGTTCATAGAATGCGTTTATAAAGGATTCTGCGGTCTGGACCATATTTTCCACAGGCCCGGGGGCTTTGAAGGATTCCACCTCAGTTTTGAGAAGTGTGAAATTTGCTTTAGAGAAGTTTTTCACTGTGGTTTTCTGGGCAGGGGGTGGGGTCGGGATGTGAATATCCAGTGAGATTAGTTTATGGTCTCATCTTACCAGTGAGGGATACACTTCTGGTCTGGAGCATAGAGTCCCCATGTTGGTGATGATCAGGTCCAGTATGTTTTCCCCTCTTGTGGGAGTGGTAACAAGTTGTTCCATAGCATTTGAGTTTATAAATTCTAGGAACCTTTGGGCTAGGGTGTTGGAGCTAGAGTAATGCTCCCAGTCTATGTTTGGGTAGTTGAAGTCGCCCAATATAATGGTGTTTTGGAGACCTTCATATTTTCCAGTGTTCTCAGGAAGGCCGAGTGGAGTTCCTGGGTTTGGGAGGGTGGTCTGTAGCAGGCTATAAACTGGAAGGCAGTTTTTACCCACTGTTAGTTGCACATGGATAGTCTCTGATGCTTCGTGCTTTGCCACCAACCTGGAGGTGTGGGTATCTTTGATGAATATCGATACTCCCCCTCCTTTTGTGGTTCGGTCCAAGTTTTGGGGCCGAAAAGCATGGTATGAGGTATGTCCTGGTAGTGCTGGGGTACTTTCGGGAGCCCTGAACCAGGTTTCTGTTACTGCACAGATATCTATGTTCTCCATGCTAAGGAGAGTTTTGAGTGCGTGCATCTTGAGGTTTAGACTTCTGGCGTTGAGTAGCATTACTCTTAGTTTCTTATCCCTTGTGATACCTATGGAGGTGGGTTTGTCTTTTGAGCCTTGCCTAAAAAAGACACTATGGGGGTAGCAAGAGCCTTTGCCAATATCCGAAAGCCCAGGGGTGACAGGTGCAAGCCGTCCCTAGCGAAGCATCGTGCTTTTCGAGCATATCATCCCAAGCTGACAGGCATTGGATCCCCTTTGAATGACACCAGTACTTAAGCCAATTGTTGAAATTGATCATCTTGTCTTCATATTGTGGCATCATTCTTGGTGAGGGTAAGATGCTACTCAAGGTCAGGGTCATACCGGCCTGGGCTACATGCTCAGAGAGCTCCTTTATGTCTCTTTTCATGTAGTCCAGGGAGTGCGTCAGGTCATTCACACCAGCATGGACAATGACTGAGTCATATTTGTACTTGCCTTGGAGTGACCTGAGTGCTTGTGTTATGTGGCGGATCCTAGAGCCTGACAGGCTGCTCACCATGACCCTCTCCTTGTTCAGCCTGGTGAGCGGGACGTCAGTGTGCCTGACGATAGTCACCTATTACAAGTGTATCAGGTGTGTTGTTTAGTCTTAAGGGCTGTCACTGTTTGGCACACTGGCTTTGTGAGATATGTGTTGCACGTGTTTTGTTTTGGGGTAGCGGCTGCTTGGGTGTCTGCTTTGGAGGTCTCTGCTGCTTCGGCAGATCTTTATTTAGAGCCTCCGAGTATGTTTTTGTGTGATTATGTGTTTGGTTTGCTGTCGTGGTAGGTCTATGTGAGACTGGAATTGTAGTGAGTGTGGTTTCCTTCTCCTGACTGGTTATGCCAGTACTGAGTTGAGAGAGCTTAGCCTCCAGTTTGGCTATATGGTTGCATCTCTCACGTGTTGGAATTTGTTGGGAGGAGGAGAGGGTTGTCTGTGTACATGAGGCAGTTGTAACATTGCCTCAAGATTCCCAGATTCACCAGCTGGACCGGAGAGGAGAGTGACAACTGACCTTTGGACATGCTAGAATAATATTGGGAATTCCTTAATAATTGAAAACCAGGGCCAGTGGGGAGTGAGGGTGTAGTGCTTTTAATTTTTAGTGCTGACTTATATAATTGCTTTAGTGAGCAAGTGCCAGGTAACTTAAGTGCAATGTGTTATTAGTAAGATGAGAAGGGAGCTGGGGAGTTGGATAGTTAAGGGGAGTTGGTAGGGCATATTAGGATAGGTTAGGGTAATGTACAGTGAAGAGAAAATTAATGTGGTATGTTAATTGAGAAGGGAAGGTCTAGAAGTGAATGGCGAGAGTTAGATATTGCAGACAAGGACAATAGAAGAATGAGCATATAGGGGTATAAAAATTAAGTGGGAGGGGAAAGAGAGGAGGAGTATTCTTTGATGAGAGAATAAGGGGAGGGGTAATAGTAAGAGGAGTATGATTGGATAGTGGATTGATGAAAGTTTAAGGGGAGGGGTAATAGGAAGAGGACTGTGATTGGATAGTAGGTTTGGTAGGAGGTGTTTGTTAGGTTTAAATGTAGAGGAGCAGGGGGCGGGTGGGATCTGGGGGCAGGGTAGGGGAGCGGAGTAAGCCCGCAGGGCGAATGGAGTGGGAAGAGCCAAAGGAGGATAGAGTAAGGAAAGACTATCAGAAGAGAGATAGTCAAGGTAAGCTTTACTGCAAAGTGTAGGGTGAGGGAAGACTACTGAGAATAATGAAGAGGTACGTATTTATGTAGAAGGACAGAGGCAGAAGGTAGGGGCTTATAAAGAAAAGGACAGAGAAAGGGCACTTGTAAGTAAAGAGTGGTAGGTAGTCCTGGGACAGTGGAGAGAATAGAGGAGAGATTTTGGGGGGCAGTATAGGGGAGAAAGGAGAGTGTGGATACAGAAGTGGTGACAGTAAGAAGGTAGGGGAGCGCCACCTAGAGGCCAGTCAGTGTAATACAGTAGAGGTCTGAAAGGGGGGATATCCGGTAAAGAGAGGTAACAGTAGTCAGGATAGGGGTAAATTGTATGGTAAAGTAGGGTAATCAAGCAGCAGAGGGGGGGAGGGAGTTGAGGCTACTGGCTGTCCTAGCAGGGAAGCGTACTGCGACCTAGTTATTGCCAATTTAACTACTACCAAGTGTTAGAGCAGTACACATACTTTTACATTTAAAAAAAATCCTTGTAGAGAATGTTATTCAGGGAGCGGTAGGCCTTTCATGTAGGTTGGGATTGTCCGTTTATTGGTGGTACTTAGCCAGGGTGTCATCCAGGTGGGTACGTTCAAGAGGTTTAGGCAGGAGCCCAAGCTAAAACATACAAAGAGAGAGAGGAAATGTTTAAGCAGGCAGTGCAGACATCCTGAGGGTACATGCAGACAATTGTTATTATGTTCCGTAACGTAACTAGTATAGTCCAATTGCATGCTCTGAGTTCATTCTGAAAGTCAGTGGAGTTGACGTTTTTGTTGATATGTAGAGATCATTGGTAAAGACATTGAACAGGAGAGGACCCAGGCTAGAACCTTGTGGTACTCCAGTAGGAACAGATATAAATGGAGAGGTGGAAGAAAACCATTTGACAGATTGCTGCCTGCAGGATAAGTAACTGGGGAATCAGGCTAGAGAAGAAGAAAATAGATTTAGATTTTCAAGTTCAGATAGTAGCAGGGGATGGGAGACCATGTCAGAGGCTTTGGAAAGGTCAAGGAAGAGACAGGTTATCAGTTTGTTGTTGTCTAGGGCCTCGGCTATGGTATGCGTGAAGGATAAGAGGGCAGTAGTGGTGCTATGGTTATGACGGAAACCATGTTGAGTGGGATTGAGAAGGTTATTCTGGAGAAGATGGTTGAGAAGCTGTGAGTTGATGCATTTTTCAAGAATCTTAGAGAGGGGGCTAGGATGGCTATGGAGCTATAGTTAGAAGGGTCTGTAGAGTTTCCACCTTTATGCAGGGGAATGCTGAAGAAGGATTTCCATAGGGTAGGGACGGTAGATTCCTGAATGGATCTGTTGATTAGGATGGATACAGGATAGGCATTGGAATCCGCAGCAGTTTTGAGGAAGGTAAGAGGCCGTCGGTGGACGGAGAGCAGAGTTTAAGCTTTTGAAGAAGAGATCTGATGTAGATGGTAGGGACTGAGTGTAAAGAGAGTGACTTTTACTAGGGAGTTAGGAGGGTTAGGCAGAGTAGTACTGTTAGAGTTGGTAGGTAAGAGTTTTTGGATGGAGTCTGTGAAGTGCTTATTAAGGATTGTAGCTGTTTCCACTGGTGATGTGTCTGGGTAAGGACAGGATGTTGAGGGGCAACCAGGAGAAAGAACTCTGTTTAGAGCTGACCAGAACTTGCAAGGGTTAGATTTGCTGTTTAGCTGTGCAGAGTTGTAGAAGGACTTTGTCATTATTTATTTCTTTTTTTTGTCAGATTCCTAAGATGCCTATATTTGTGGAAGAGAGGAATTTTCTTAGTTTTAGTCCAAGCTTTCCAGGTATTATCTCTCTCATGCATAAGGGACTTGGTTTTCTTGATAGCCATGGGGTGTGATTGGATTTTATTCTGATCTTCTTAGAGGGGACAAGAGAGTTAAGGGTGTTTAGAGTTAAGGGTGTTTAGGAAAATGCTATGGAACATGGTTACTGCATCATTAAGAGGGATTTTTTTAAGGATACGCCAGTCTGTGCTAGAGGGAATGGAGTTAAACTGGGTTACACTGAAGTTTGAGAGTTTACGACAGTCCCTGTATAGGTGGGGTTTGTGGGGTGGGTGGTATATCTAAGGACAGAGGTAGGATGGTGCTCACTAAGGCAGTCAGGTAAGGTTGTGGGGTTATGGTAGTGGTGGTGGGGAGGGGGGGGGGGTTGGTGAGTACCCAGTCTATACTGGAGCTAGAAGATGAGGTTTTTTGGAGATGGGTGAGGGTAGATATCAGCTGATGGATACCATGCAGGTTGATACTCTGGTATGGCGAGTTAGTGGAGATGGGTAGGGATAAATATTAATTTATGGAAACAATGCAGGTTGATACTCGGGTGTGGCGAGTCAGTGGAGATGGGTAGGGATAGATATTAGTTTATGGAAACCATGCATGCTGATACTCAGTTGTGGCGAGTCAGTTTTAAGTTTTGACCAGTCTAGGTCAACATCTCCCAAAGTGATGGTTTCATAGGGTATTTTGTGGGAAAACCAGTTAAGGATATTTTTTTATGGTGGACAAATTAAGGACAAACTGGTTAGTAGTTGATCCCCCTTCAACAGCAAGACAGATGGAAATCTTGTCCCTGCCCCTTCCACTGCTGGAACTGGAGGATAGCTGGACTCCCTTTCTTTTGGCCCCCAGAGGAGTCTAAGGGGAATCACTACATTCAGTTGAATCCTCCAGTAAATCCACCAGTAAAAACAGCAACATTTAAATAATGACATTTAATTAATAACATTAACTGATTACACATATGTGGCTGTGTTATTAATTAAATGTTAATTAAGAAAAATGTATTTTTGGACTTGCTCAGCCCCCGTGAGCCCTTTATATATTCGTACGTGTGTGTGCTTGCGTATATATGTATAAGTCATGTATATAGATGTCTGCACAGATGGATGTACTTCAAAAGTATACAAGTCTCAAATGGCTAACGATCACACTCCAAGTCTCAAATGGCTAACGATCACACTCCAAAGCAGTGAAAAAATAGAACACTTTTTATTTGCAGGCAGCATGCCCTCCTTCACCCCCATGTGGGGTGCACCCCCTACACCCCTGCTGGTTACACATACCATAGATATATTTTCTTTGTACGTTATTGCTCTGCCGAGTTACTGTGGGAAATTGATTCACTCCACTGGTAAGTCTACCTAGAACCGTGAGGTTATTATCTGTGACGGTTACCGTGAGGTCATTTTCTGTGACGGTTACCGTGAGGTCATTTTCTGTGACGGTTACCGTGAGGTCATTATCTGTGACTGTTACCGTGAGGTCATTTTCTGTGACTGTTACCGTGAGGTCGTTACGGTTACCATGAGGTCATTATCTGTGACGGTCACTGTGATGTCATTATCTGTTACTGTTACCGTGATGTCATTATGACGGTTGGTGAAGACTTCTTTCCACTCCACACCTTTTGCCTCTTTTTTTTAATTTCTCCAAATCTTTTGCGTTTCTAATACCATGCTGGGAATGGACCCAATTCCTAAGTCAAAGAAAGATTAAAGTTCATGAAATTAGTATTGCTTCAGTCTTTGATGTCAAGCGGAATTGCTCTTTGCAGCACCTGCAATGTGCCCAGTAGTGACTCCTGCAATTCGTATGGAGTTGCACGTGTCGGTAACCTACCTAAATACGACTGTAGATTTTAAGACCCGTTGCTCCTACTACTATTGGAACTGTCTGGGTATCATTCTTCCACATTGCTGTTGTTTCTGCCTGCAAATTCTGATATTTTATGAGTTTGTCTCTCTCTCTCTATGCAAGACACTGTAGTCAGTGGGTGTAGCAGTTTCCATGATCAACTCCACTTTTGGCTTCTTTTTATGGACCACTATATCTGCTTTTCTCACATCTATCTTTTGAACTGTTGGTAATGGGTGATCCCACGTGATGTAGACGTCTTCATTTTCTATGATGCCTCATGGCTCATGTTTCCAGTGTTTTCCAGCTACTTCAGTAATATAATGTTTGCACAATCCCCAGTGCAACAGTCTTGCCACATTATTATGACTTGGTAAACAGTCCTTCTGCCATTAGTATATCCTAACCAGCAACAAGGTGTGCAACTGTTTCCAGTTCTGTTTTACAAAACCTACATTTGTCTTTTTTCTCCCACATATGCAGTGGACTTTGTAAACCAACATGTATGTAGTCCACTATCTTGGGCCGTCAGTATTAACCCTTCATCCTTTGGTTTGAATTTGCCTCTCCTTAGCTTGATCCTGATCAACACAAGGTTGTTCCAGGAGTTTTCTATACATTTATGCATTTTCCACATTTCTTGCCTTCTCATCTTTCTTTTGCTTTTTGGCACATTTAGTTGATGCCTGACTTTTATCTACTTCTGGTTTGATTTCCATTCCCACTTGACACCAATATGTTTCTTCTAGACTAAGAAGGGAAGTCATCTTAGATTTATTCTCCTCATGTTTCAGATCTTTCACTATGGGTCTTGTGAGGTCAGCCAGTATGTATACAGTCCCACGATTAAATCTTGGTATGCACTGACTGACTTTTGTAAATCATTTGAGCATGAAGCATCGTTTTTGTTATCCTGTCTAATCTATCCAACACCTTTTGGGGCCAGTCAATCACTCCAAAACTAAGTTAGGACAGGAAGAGCAAATTGGTTTATATCCTGAACTTTGTTCTTAGATGTCAGTGCTGTTTTCAGGATTAAGTCTTCTAAAATATTCCTTACTGAGTTTTATTCACATTTATTCATGTTTTATTGTTGATCCTTCATTAATTCACAAATATTTATACACGCCTTCTTGCTCAAGTTCTTTTATATCAGATTCTTGTCCCAAACTGATGTTTTCTTGTTGCTGTAGCTTTCTTGTTAAAGGTCGCTTTTGCACATTTATCAAGACCAAATGATATTCTTATAGCATCTGAAAAAGTTTTGACTACTTGCAGTTGTCTGTTTAATGTCTCTGGTGAGACCTGAGGTCATTATCAGTGACAGGTGAAGAATCCTTACCAGTCTACACCTGTCGCTTTTTAATTTCTCCAAGTCTTTTGAGTTTCTAATACCATGACAGGAATGGACCCCATTCCGAAGTCAAAGTATGAAACCATACTAATTTCATGAACTTTAATCAATCTTTGATGTCGACCAGAAGTGCTCTTCGCAGCACCCACAGCGTGCCCAGTAATAACTCCTCCTGCAGTTTGTATGGAGTTGCATGTATTGGTAACGTATCTAAATAAGATTGTAGATTCTTTTTTATAAGACTCGTTCCTTCTACTACTATTTGAACTATCTGGGTATCTTTCTTCCAAATTGCTGTCGTTTCTGCCTGCAAATCCTGATATTTTATGACTGTCTCTCTCTACACAAGACACTGTAGTCAGTGGGTGTAGCAGTTTCAATGATCAACGCCACTTTTGTCTTCTTTGCATGGACCACTATATTTGGTTTTATTGCATCTATCATTTGATCTGTTGGTAATGGGCGATCCCATGTGATATAGACTTCACTTTCTACGATGCTTTGTGGCTCATGTTTCCAGTGTTTTTCAGCTACTTCAGTATCATAATGTTTGCACGATCCCCAGTGCAACAGTCTCGCCACACTATCTTCTTGCATTAGTATGTCACAACCAGTAAGATGATATGCGACCAATTCGGTTTTACAAAACCTGTGTTTTTCCCACATGTTCATTGGACTTTGTGCGTAGTCCACTATCTTGGGATGGCAATATTAAACTTTCATCTTCTGGTTGGAATTTGTCTGTCCTTAACCTTTCATGAGTTTGATCTTCATCAACATGAGGTTGTTCCAAGAGTTTTCTACACTTGCAACTATATTTATGCATTTTCCATATTTGTTTCCTTCTCATCTGATCCTTCACCTTATATTCTTTCTTTTGTTTTTTGGAACATTCAATTGCTGCCTGATTTTTATCTACTTCTGGTTTGATTTCCATTCCCGCTTGACATCGATATGCTTCTGCTAGACTAAGCAGAGAAGTCATCTTAGATTTATTCTCCTCATGTTTCAAGGCTTTCACTATGTTTGGGTCTTGGGAGGTTAGCAGATATGTGTGCAGCCCCATGGCTGTAGATTTGTACATGCAGTCAGTTTCAAGGAGGTCCATACCTCCTTTGGAACAGGGAATATATAATTTTGTTATGCACTGATTTTTTTTTTCTTTATTTATTAAATCATATGGTGTGCATAAATCATCCTTCTTGTTTTCCTGTCCAGCACCTTCTGGGGCCAGTTAATCACTGCAAAACTATGAGTTAGAACAGGAAAATCAAATTGGTTTATAGCTTGAACTTTGTTCCTGGACTTCGACTCTTGTTTTCAGGATTAATTTAAGTGTTCTAAAATATTCCTTACTGAGCTTTGTTCACATTTGTTCATATTTTATTGTTGATCCTACATCAGTTCCTAAATAGTTATACATTTCTTCTTCTTGCTCATGTTCTTTCATATCACACTTGTCCCAAAAGCTGTTTTCTTGGTGCTGCCGCTTTCCTGCATTAAATGTTACTTTTGCACTTTTATCAAGACCAAATGACATTCTTGTATCATCTGAAAAAGTTTTGACTACTTGCAGTTGTGCTTTCATTTCCTCATCTGATGAGCTATAGAGTTTTAAATCCTCTACAAAGAGAAGATGAGAAATCTTTACAGTTTGTTGCTTTCTGGGAGCCAACTTATAGCCATGACCTAATCTGTTAAGCAGACGGCTTAATGGGTTAAGGGCATGGGAAAAGAGCAGTGGTGCCGGAGAGTCACCGTGGAGTATCTCCCTTTGAATTTTTATCCCTGGAATAATAATTTGTTCTTTATCACGGCTTAACTGCCCAGTGGTTTGCACTATTTTCCTTCTTAATTTCTCCAAATCTGTTGGGTTTCTAATACCACGGCATGAATGGACCCCATTCCTAACTCAAAGTACGATTAAAGTTCATGAAATTAGTATTGCTTCAATCTTTGATCAGCCAGAAGTACTCTCTGCAGCAGCTGCAACGTGCCCAGTAATGACTCCTGCAATTCGTACGTGGTTGCTTGGATTGGTAAGCTGTATACTTAGGATTGTTGCAATTCGTACGTGGTTGCTTGGATTGGTAAGCTGTCTACTTAGGATTGTTGCAATTCGTACGTGGTTGCTTGGATTGGTAGGCTGTCTACTTAGGATTGTTGCAATTCGTACGTGGTTGCTTGGATTGGTAAGCTGTCTACTTAGGATTGTAGATTATTTTTTATAAGACCCGTTACTCCTGCTGCTGTTGGAACTATCTGGGTATCTTCCTTCCACATTGCTGTCATTTCTGCCTGCAAATCCTGGTATTTTATGACTTTGTGTCTCTCTGCGTATGCAAGACACTGTAGTCACTGGGGGAAGCGATTTCAATGATCATCCCCACTTTTGGCTTCTTTTCATGGACCTCTATATCCGGTTTTCTAGCATCTATGTTTTGAACTGTTGTTGATGGATGATCCCATGTGATACAAACTTCATCATTTTCTATGATGCTTTGTGGCTCATGTTTCCAGTGTTTTTCTGCTACTCCAATACGTGAATGTTTGCACAATCCCCAGTGCAACAGTCTTGCCACATTATTATGACTTTCAGTATACAGTCCTTCTGCCATTAGTATATCACAACCAGGAACTAGGTGCGGGACTATTTCCAATTCAGTTTTAACAAAAAACTAGATTTGTCTTTCTCCCATATGTTCAATGGACTTTGTAAACCACCGTGTACGCAACCCACTGTCTTGGGCCGCCAATATTAACCTTTCATCTCTTGGTTTGAATTTGCCTCATTAACCATTCCTGCGTTTGAGGTTCTTCCAGAAGTTTTCTATACTTGTTAGTATATTTATGCATTTTCCACATTTCTTGCCTTCTCACCTGGTCCATCACCTTATCTTCTTTCTTTTGTTTATTGGCACATTCACTTGCTGCCTGATTTTTATCTACTTCTGGTTTGATTTCCATTCCTGCTTGACGCTGATATGCTTCTGCTACATTAAGCAGGGAAGTCATCTTAGATTTATTCTCCTCATGTTTCAAAACTTTCATGACGTTTGGGTCTTGTAAGGTCAGCAGATGTGTGGAGGCCCCACAATTGCAGATCTATACATGTAATCATTTTCAAGGAGGCCCATCCCTCCTTCGGAATGGGGAATGTATAATCTTGGTATACACTGATTTTTATAATTCATTTGATGAGCATGAAGCATCTTCTTGGTTTCCTATCTAATCTATCCAACATGTTTTGAGGCCAGTCAACCAGTCCAAAACTGTAGGTTAGGACAGAAAATGCAAATAGTTTATAGCTTGGATTTTCTTCCTAGATGTCAATGCTGTTTTCAGAAATAATTTAAGTTTTCTAAAGTATTCCTTATTCACTTTTAATTTCTCCAAGTCTTTTGTGTTTCTAATACCATGACTGGAATGGACCCCATTACTAAGTCAAAGTATGATTAAAGTTTGTGAAATTAGTATTGTTACAATCTTTGATGTCAGCCAAAGGTGACCCACAATGTGCCCAGTAATGACTCCTCCTGCAATTCGTTCGGAGTTACGTGGATTGGTAACATATCTAAATACGATTGTAGATTCTTTTTTATAAGATCTGTTGCTCCTACTACTACTAGAACTGTCTGGGTATCTTTCCTCCACATTGCTCTCGTTTTTGTCTGCAGATCCTGATATTTTATGACTTTGTGTCTCTGTACGCAAGACACTGTAGTCACTGGGTGTGGAGATTTCTGTGATCAGTGCTACTCTTGTCTTCTTTTCTTGGACCACTATATCCAGTTTTCTAGCATCTATCTTTTGAACTATTGTTGATGGGTGGTCCCATGTGATACAAACTTCTATGATGCTTTGTAGCTCATGTTTCCAGTGTTTTTAGCCACTTCAGTACCATAATGTTTGCACAGTCCCCAGTGGAACAATCTTGCCACATTATTATGCCTTTAAGTATACAGTCCTCCTGCCATTAGTATGTCGCAACTTGCAACAAGGTGTGCAACTGTTTCCAATTCAGTTTTACAAAACCTACATTTGTCTGTTTCTCCTGCATGTTCAATGGACTTTATAAACCAACGTATATGTAGCCCACTATCTTGGGCTGCTAATATTAACTTTTCATTTCTTGGTTTGAATTCGCCTCTCCTTAACCATTCCTGCGTTCATTCCTGATCAACATGAGGTTCTTCCAGAAGTTTTCTATACTTGCAACTATATTGATGCTTTTTCCACATTTCTTGCCTTCTCATCTGGTCCTTCACCTTATATTCTTTGTTTTGTTTTTTTTTGGCACATTCAGTTGCTGCCTGATTTTTATCTACTTCTGGTTTGATTTCCATTCCTATTTGATGCCGATATGCTTCTGCTAAATTAAATAGAGAAGTCATCTTAGATTTATTCTCCTCATGTTTCAAAACTTTCACTATGTTTGGGTCTTGTGAGGTCAGCAGATGTGTGGAGTCCCACGATTGCAGATCTATACATTTAATCAATTTCAAGGAGGCCCATCCCTCCTTCAGAATGGGGAATATATAATCTTGGTATACACTAATTTTTATAAATCATTTGGTGACCATGAAGCATCCTTCTTGTTTTGCTATCTAATCTATCCAACAGTTTTTGGGGCCAGTCTAGACAGGAAGAGCAAATTGGTTTATAGCTTGAATTTTGTTCCTAGATGTTAGTGCTGTTTTCAGGATTAATTTACGTCTTCTGAAATATTCCTTACTAAGTTTTATTCGCATTTGTTCGTGCTTTATTGTTGATCTTTCATCAGTTCCCAAGTATTTAAACACTCCCTCTTGGTCATGTTCTTTTATATCACATTCTTGTCCCAAACTGATGTTTCACTGACGTTGCAGTTTTCCTGCTTTAAAGGTCGCTTTTGCACATTTATCAAACCCAAATGACATTCTTATATCATCTGAGTTTTGGCAACTTATAGTTGTACTTTCAGTTCCACATCTGATGAGCTATACTGTTTTAAATCATCGACAGAGAAGATAAGTCTTTACACTTTGTTTTCTAGGAGCTAAATTGTAGCCATGGTCTAAGCTGTTAAGTAGACAGCTTAATGGGTTAATGTCAAGGCAGAATAGCAGTGATGACAGAGAGTCGCACTGAAATATCTTCCTTTGAATTTTAATCTCTGGGATAATAATTTGTCCTTTATCATGGCTTAATTGCAAAGCGGTCTGCCACTGTTTCATGGTCACTTTAATGTAGTCGATCAGTGCAGGGTGTATCTTATATATTTTCAAGCATTCTTTTATCCATGAATGTGGGATACTATCAAATGCTTTCTTGTAGTCAATCCATGCCATACTTAGATTCTTCCCTTTTTTACAGTTCTCCACTATGACTTTAACAACAAATGATCCTTTGTTCCATGTGGCTTTCTTTTATTGCACTTTTGTTCTACTGCCATAATTGAGTTTTCTTCTAAATGACTATAAACTCGTGTCAGCATTGATTCCCATGTGTAGTTTACACATTGTCGGAAGGCAAGTTATTGGTTTATAATTTTAAGAGTAGCTTGCAGGTTCACTCTTAAGTAGGAGCATTGTTTTCCTGTTGTTAATCAGGCTGGTATCTGTTCGGGGTGTGCATATTAACGGTTCTTACTCATGGTTAAATCTTCGTGCAAAGATGTTAATACATTTAGGCAGAAGTTAGGTACTGCATCTGGGCCTGGGGTTTTCCAATTGGAGGCTTTTCTTAACTTTCTTTCCCTCTCTCTGGCTGTTACTTCATCCCATTTCATATCCTGTATCTTTGAACCTCTTATTCTTTCTTTAACTTCTTCTATCCAGTTAGCATCTTTGTTATGGGAGTAAAGTTGGTAAAGGTGGACAAGTTTAAGTACTTGGGATCAACAATTCAGAGTAATGGGGAATGTGGAAGAGAGGTGAGGAAGAGAGTACAGGCAGGGTGGAATGGGTGGAGAAGTGTGTCAGGAGTGATTTGTGACGAACTGGTACCAGTAAGAGTGAAAGGGAAGGTCTACAAGAGGGTAGTGAGACCAGCTATGTTATATGGGTTGAAGACAGTGGCATTGACAAAAAGGCAGGAGTCTGAGCTGGATGTGGCAGAGTTAAAGATGTCAAGATTTGCACTCTGTGTGACTAGGATGGATAGGATTAAGAATCAGTATATTAGAAGTTCAGCTCATGTTGGACAGTTTGGAGACAAAGCAAGAGAGACGAGATTGTGTTGGTTTGGATGTGCTGAGAAGGAATGATGGGTATATTGGGAAAAAGATGCTAAGGATGGAGCTGCCAGGTAAGAGGAAAAGAGGAAGGCCTAAGATAAGGTTTATGGACGTGGTGAGAGAGGACATGCAGGCGGTTGGTGTGACAGAGCAAGATGCAGAGGACAGGAAGAAATGGAAACAGGTGATCCACTGTGGCGACCCCTAACAGGAAAAGCCGAAAGATGATGATTATGATGATATATTCCACAGGATCTTTATAGTTACTTCTCCAAAATGTATCTGTTCCTTCTTTTTTTGGCAGTCTTTCAATTCCTTTTACCTTGTTTCCCAATTCAGTATAAAACTTTTTTGGATCATCAATCAATTGCTTATTTTGTACTTTTTCCTTTATATTTATTTTCGTATTTTCTAAGTCTCTCCGCCTGTGCTGAAATCTTTAGTTTAAGATTTGGAATAGTGCATGATAATTCCTGGTCTGTTCTAATACTGCATGTTGCTTTTATCATGTCTATTTTTCTTAGTATTTTTGTTGATCTGTTCCCTCTTCTATAGTCTTCTAACAGTGGCACTTGTTGCGTTAACTGCTTTATAGTTTTCTCTATTCGATACTTCTATGATGGTATTCGATTTCTCCCCTTCCTTTCCCTCACTACCCTGTGATCTTGTGGTAGAAGTTTATCAGTTATTAATTTATCTGCACAGTAATATATCCTGTTTACTTCTGTTATATCACATGGATCTCTATGCACAGTCCTAATTACTGTGTTAATTTGTTTTATCAAACTTCTGACTTTTTGGCTTTTATTGACCTTCTGCAATCTATTTCTTTCATTGATCTTGATATATCTGTCCATGTCTATTAAATCAAGCAACTCTTCTCTTAGCTCAATTTCTTCTAAACTGAGGGCATATCCGTTGTTCTCCATTTCCTGCGGGCATCCTATAGAAGGGTCTATAGCATCTTCCTGTGGCACATTCTTATCAATTTCATCCTGTGCCATCCGTTGCTCTGTCATATGAGAACTCACTGGCCTATCACTCCTCAACATTCACTGCATCAGAGTTTCCAGTTTCCTGTTCCTTCCCTTGCTCGCCAGCTTCAAGTGAACGTTTATACTGGTTTCCTGTGGAAGGCTCCAAATTATCTTCATATGGCACCTGACCAATTGCTTCCTGTTCCACTGTTTTCCCCTTAATTTGGATATCCATTACTCTATTCTGTTGAGGTGCTTTCTGAATTAGATTTTCTACACTGAATCCTTCACAGGTACTCTATAACCTCAGTTTCTATTTCTTTAACTTCTCCATTACTAATCTCCTTTTCTACTTTTCCTCTTTGTCTTCTTATTTTTTGTCTTGTAAGGTTTTCCATGCCCAGATCCTTTTGCCTGTATTTTTCTTCAACTATCTTTGGTGCTGCTCTTTTTGTATTGGTTAGTTTTGCTTTCTCCTTTGCATAAATATTCATAATCATCTTCTTTCGGCTGTTCCCGTTTGGGGTCACCGCAGCGGATCAACTGTTTCCATTTCTTCCTGTGTTCTGTCACACCAACCACCTGCATGTCCTCTCTCACCACATCCATAAACCTTATCTTAGGCCTTCCTCTTTTCCTGTTACCTGGTAGCTTCATCCTTAGCATCTTTTTCCCCAATACACTCAGCATCCTTCCTCAGCACATGTCCAAACCAACATAATCTTGCCTCTCTGGCTTTGTCTCCAAACCTTCCAACCTGGGCTGACCCTCTAATATACTTATTCCTAATACTGTCCACCCTCCTCACACCCAGTGCAAATCTTAACATCTTTAACTCTGCCACATCCAGCTCAAACTCCTGCCTTTTTGTCAGTGCCACTGTCCCCAACCCATATAACATAGTTGGTCTCACTACCCTCTTGTAGACCTTCCCTTTCACTCTTACAGGTACTCGTCTGTCACAAATCACTCCTGACACTCTTCTCCACCCACTCCATCCTGCCTGTACACTCTTCTTCACCTCTCTTCCACAATCACCGTTACTCTGAACTATTGATCCCAAGTATTTAAACTCATCCACCTTCACCACCTCTACTCCTTGCATCCTCAAAATTCCTGTATCCTCCTTCTCATTCACACACATATATTCTGTCTTAGTCCTACTGACCTTCATTCCTCTTCTCTCTAGAGCATATCTCCATCTCTCCAGGGTCTCCTCCACCTGTTCCCTACTCTCACTACAGATCACAATGTCATCTGCAAACATCATAGTCCACGGGGACTCCTGTCTGAACTCGTCTGTCAACCTGTCCATCACCATTGCAAATAAGAAAGGGCTCAGAGCTGATCCTTGATGTAACCCCACCTCCACCTTAAATGCATCCGTCAGTCCCACAGCAGACCTCACCACTGTCACACTACCCTCGTACATATCCTGTACCACTCTTACATACTTCTGACACTCCTGACTTCCTCATACAATACCACAACTCCTCTCTAGGCACCCTGTCATATGCTTTCTCTAAGTCTACAAAAACACAATGCAACTCCTTCTGACATTCTCTGTACTTCTCCATCAACACTCTCAGAGCAAACATCGCATCTGTAGTGCTCTTTCCCGGCATGAAACCATACTGCTGATCACTAATCATCACGTCCCTTCTTAACCTAGCTTCCACTACTCTTTCCCATAACTTCATGCTGTGACTGATCAGTTTAATCCCTCTGTAGTTCCTACAACTCTGCACATCACCCTTATTCTTACAAATCGGTACCAAAACACTTTTTCTCCATTTCTCAGGCATCCTCTCACTTTCCAGAATTTCATTAAACAATCTAGTTAAAAACTCCACTGCCATTTCACCTAAACACCTCCATGCTTCCACAGGTATGTCATCTGGACCAACAGCCTTTCCATTCTTCATCCTCTTCATAGCTATCCTTACTTCCTCCTTGCTAATCCACTGCACCTCATGATTCACTATCCGCACATCATCCAACCTTCTCTCCCTCTCATTCTCTTCATTCATCAACCCCTCAAAGTACTCTTTCCATCTCCTCACCACACTCTCTCCTCACTTGTGAGTATGTTTCCCTCATTATCCTTTATCACCTTTACCTGCTGCACATCTTTCCTAACTAGGTCCCTCTGTCTAACAAATCTGTACAGGTCCTTTTCTCCCTCCTTAGTGTCCAACCTTTCATACAACTCTTCATATGCCTTATCCTTGGCCTTCGCCACCTCTCTCTTTGCCATGCACCTCATCTCCTTATACTCCTGTCTACTTTCTTCATCTCTCTGACAATCACACTTCTTCTTTGCCAACCTCTTTGTCTGTATACTCTCCTGTACTTCCTCATTACACCACCATGTCTCCTTGTCGTCCTTCCGCTATCCAGATGTGATACCAAGCATCTTTCTAGCCATCTCCCTTACTAGCTCTGCTGTAGTTACCTATTTATTTGGTAACTCTTTGCATAAATATTCCACCATATTAAATCTTTTTCTTTCCCATGTCCACATCTTCTTCAGATGTTTCCTGATCTTCCTGTTTCTCCCTACTTTGGGGACTTACTTGATCCTGCTGTGATGTAAAGTGTGCTAGGCCTTCTACACCAAATCCTTCACTTCACAGGCACTCCATAACTTCAACTTCTGCTTTACTAATCTTCTTTTCTGTGTTCCATCTTTGTGAAGTTATTTTTTTTATTGTGAAATTTTCCATGTCTGGATGCATTTGCCTGTATTTCTCTTCGAATATCTTTGGGGCTGCCTTCTTCATTTTGATTAATTTTGCTTTCTCCTTTGCATAAACATTGCACCATATCAAATGTCTTTCTTTCCTGTGTCACTATTTCTTTTTTATACATTTCAGATATCTCTTGGTTTTTGTTGTTTATTTTCACACTTCCTCAGATGCTCCTTTTTCCAAACGGGTCAAGGTTTCTTGATCTGTATACTGTTTTTCACAAATCTGTTGCATCAATGAACACAAATTTTCATTTGAAGCTTCTGACCGTTTTTCTTGCGGTAGTTTTCTTTCCTCTAATTTCTCTCTTATTCGTTTTGTATATCTTGTGTCTGGAAATTGTGGGCTTTTTGTATAATAGTCACAATACATAATTTCTTTCTTATCCTCAGTAGTCCACTTTGTCTTCATGGCTCTTCTTTGGCCTATCAGTTTTTGTGGACTACTACTTCCTTCTACAACACCCGTGTTGTGTCTGTGATGAGACATGAGGTCATTATCTACAACAGTTGAAGACTTCTACCCACCCCACAACTTTCACCTTATGACAGCTGTGGTAAGACCCTTAGACTTATAAATGCCCCATTCCTTTTTCCCAGAAACATCTTAGTGAATATCCTAGAAAGGAGGAGGAGCGGAGCCTTGGGTTATCATCAGATACAGGCAGTCACCAATGATTTTCAATCTGGAAGTACCTGCTCATGTGACCCCCCCCTCAAAAAAAAAGATGAACCCTTCTGTAAAGTTGCTCAATTTTGCTTGCTAGCTTATGTCCTTCAATCTGTGCTGCACTGTTGTCTGTAAGCCCCCACTTATAGAATTCTGGCTCAGTCGGTAGCCCCTTATACATGCCTCTAGAATGAATGATGTGTAATTGTCCTCCTTTAGTGTCCAAGTATAGTCTAGGTTGTAATCAAGACTTTATCCCTGTGTGCCACAGAGCTGAGGCTGGCTTGTATAAGTTTATTAAGGTAACAATTTGAAGGCAAAAATGTGAGTTGTGGCTTCATTGTGTTTGTAAAATACAAAAAAAAAAAAAAGTATTGTAGCTTCAACTCTTTTCTCACACACATTTCTGTGGAATAAGCCCCTATCTTAGCGGTTGCATCCTCTTTGGTTGTGATGTTTGGCGTATAATTATGTTGTAATGTGGTAGCTCTTTTGGGGGTCACCAACACTGCTGCTGACTTTCAGATCCTGGTAGGCCTTCATGCCCCATCTTTAGGTGCTTCTAACTGTGACTTTCCACTGATTTCTTTTTTAGGAGAGCACTTCTCTGTGGAGGCATCCATCTCCATGCACAGGTTTCTAAGGGGATGAAATCTACCGAGCCGGTGGAATGGAATGGTGCTGGCAGGAACATTCTCATGTGATTTTTGACTTGTTCCAACTCCTCTCTCATCATACTAGTGCATTTGCTGTGGGCTGAGTGGTTACAGAGAAGTGACCACTGAAACATGTCCTGTCCTGCCACTACTCTGTTCATACTCCTCTTCTTCCTACACTGCCAGCTAGATTTTCGTTTTTGTATCAGGAGCTCAAATCACTGCCTGAACTCCAGAAATAATGTTGCACAGCATGCTTCTGCCTTCCAGGATAGGCATAGCCATCCTCATTGTCTTTTCTGTTAAACAGCCAAGATGCTGTTTAAACTCTGGTCACTTGGGCGAAAGTCAGTGCTGTATCCTTGTACACCATCACTGCAGGGAGCAACATGGTAGTATACTTCAGGTGTTCTTAGACACCACATTGTTCCCCATGAGCCATTTCGGTGATCATTTAACAGAAGCCAGGCAATGTCAGCAGTAATTTATTTCAACTTGCTGCTATCAAATATACACCGCTTCCTCTGGGCAGCATTCATTAGTTATGTAGTGGGCCCAGTGTTTTTACCCACAGCATTCTTCCTCACCCCAACCCTAAAAGATTAGTCAGTTTCTGATAAACCTTTGATGTCTGATTGTAAACAAAAAAAGGTAAATATATAATAGTCTTAGTAAAATATTTCAGCTTGTTCTCAGACACACATGCTTGCCTGCTTGCAAGCCATATCAGTGGTTGTTTCACATTGATCGTATAGTTAGCCTTTGTTTTTACACACAGCCTGCCACATTAGAAAATGTCCACTTCTTCTGCATACTTCTGATGTTTGTTAGTGAATAAGATGAACGACATTTGTGTTTCATGTTGCTGCTCACAGACGCACATTAGCCCCCCACTAAAAGTCATGTAAGTGGTCATTCAGAAATGACCACTCAGCTGCCTTATGGTTTCACACACTGCTTGTTTCTTGCCTCCAAATGTAGTATCCACCTTTTATATCATCTTTATCATGATAAAAATGAAAAAAATTGCTGCAGTAATGCATTTCATATTGTTGCTGTCAGACATGCAAGCTGTTCCCCCTCTGTTTATGTAACTGTCCTTTGCTGTTTGTTATATGCAGACTGCCTTCCAAACGATAGCTACCAGACTGCCTTCCAAACGATAGCTACCACTGGCAATCTCCTCTGATGTTCATCATGCATACAGCTGCAGTAATCACAGAAGGGTTTTCTGCCATCAGGCGGGTCCTCGGTCGGCCGAATTCCAAAGTCTAGGTCCGGCGTCGGTTGTTGTCGCTTTCTTTCCTGACGTCAGTGCGACAGGGGTATATAAGACACAGCCGACGCCACTTTCTTCAGTCTTTTTTGCCACGCGGTGCCCGAAGCAGAAGCAGTTCGCAAGTGCCGGTCAGCCAGCTCCTGAAATTACGAAAAATTGGAAACCGAAGTCTTCTTTAAAGCTAAGTACCCGTTGGAAACTTTTCTTGCCTCAGACCGATGTCAGGCAAAGTTAACAATTGTATTTCTTGTGGGAAGCAAATACCGCATAAGGATTTCCATTCCCTCTGCATACCTTGTTTAGGCCCAGACCACGACGTCTCGGGTTGTCGCTTTTGCGTTACTTTCAATAAACGCACTATTAAGCGTCGGGCGGAGTTCGCCCAGCACTTTTTTGGTAAAGCCTTTGATTATAAAATGTCGTCGGAGACTCCCACTACCGTTTTGTCCAAAAAACGCAAGGACAAAGACCGACACGACGTCAAAACCGGCTACACGTGGTCCAGTTCTCAGCGAGACGCCTACGCAGCCCCTGTCTACCGACGACATTTCTTTGGCGGTGTCTTCTGTAACCGAGACCGCAGGTACCTCGGCCCATACCCAGACTACAACCACTGAAGCCACTGTGAGTGTTGAGCCTCCTAATGTGGACAGGTCCACTTCCACCCATGGTGTCTTTAGACCCTCATCTTCCTTTTCCATAAAGGCCTTTACTAAGTCCAAATCAGCCATGCATCCCAAGAGGCCTGTTGCACAGGGCCCATCTCCAGGCCCCATGCCTAAAAAGCAGATGTTAAAAATGTCTGAGGATTTAATTACTCTTATCAGGGGTTCCCAACCCCCTCCAGACAAGAGACCCAGAGTGGAGGAAGATTCTCCCTCTTCTGACCAGGGCTCCATTTTTTCAGAACATTCTGATGAAGAGGAACACTCGTACTCCCCTTTTGAAGATTCTGATGCAGAGCAGTCCATTCCTTCTGTATCTCCCCCAGAGGATTTTTCTTTTGAGGAAACCTTGCACACCTTGAGGGAACACTTCCATTGGGAAGGCCAAGACTTTTCTGATTCCAAGAAAAGACTTAGAGAATTTTGTTACCTCAGCACAGACCTCTGGCTATACCTCCTGTCTTGGACATACTTGATGTTTACTCGAGGCTTGCCTTAATCCGATTCCCTGCCTCCTGCCCCAGTCAAGCCTGATAGGTACTACAGAGTTCCTAACTCTTACCAATTTCTTTACAAAAGCCATAATGCTGACCCTGAAACCATTTCTCAAGGCCCCAAGGGAATGAAGGCCTCTACTGCTAAGAATCCACTACCTTCCGAAAGAGTCAAGATCCTTAGAAAGGTGGGGAAAAAAGGTATATACCTCGGCCACCCTAGCCATGAGGGCCTTAAATTGTCAGTTCCATATGCTTAAATATCAGCAGTTTCTGTTATCACAATTAAGAAATAAAATGTCTCAACCTGAACAACCAGATTTGAAGGAGTTGCAGGATATGATGCATAGTGCAGAGCAAGTGGGTAAGCACACCTTACAATGTAGCTATGATGCCCTAGAGGCCTCAAGTAGAGCTGCTGTGACAGGATCAGTCATTCGTAGACATGCCTGGCTTAGGGAACAAACCTTGCCTGATCATGTTAAAGCTAAACTACTAGATGCTCCTTTACAAAAGGATGTACTATTTGGTACTAATGCTGAGGAGATACTACGGAAAATGGAAGAAAAGCTAAATCTATGCAAACTGTCAAAGCTTTTCTACAGGTTCAACCACCACGCTTTTAGCAGAAATTGGCCTTCAAAAAACTGGTCCTTTCCAGCCACGGACAAGCCCCAAAGAGGTAGATACAGGCGCACAAGGGGCAGAGGACAATCTCAAGGATCATATAGAGGCAGACAATGGCAAACTCCAGCACCAAGAGGTGGCAAAGACAGTGCACAACAATACAGGAAACAAACCCAATGACTTCCCCTTTTCATGCCAAGCAAGTCTCAGCTGGCAGCACCCTTGGGAGGAAAGCTGGCATTATTTACAAGAAATTGGCATATTATCACAACAGACAAATGGATCCTGGACATTATAAACAGAGGCTACAGATTTCATTTTCACACTCTTCCAAAATTGAGAGGCATGCCGAACCTGCCACACAATCAAAGGGCAGAGGCTCAAATACAAATTTCAAAGCTCATGGACATGAAAGCTATTCAAGAGGTACCTACTCACGAACAAGGTCAAGGTTTTTATTCCAGACTATTTCTGGTACCAAGGAAAGGAACCGACTGGAGACCCATTTTGGACTTATCCATCCTAAACACATTTCTACTGCACCAAAATTCAAGATGCTCACATTACAGCAGCTTCTTCCCATGCTGGGCAAGGAGTTTTGGCTGGTAACATTGGACCTCAAGGGGCATACCTGCATGTCCCAATCAGACAAAGCTGCAGAAGATACCTCAGATTTCTTGCAGGTTCAATCCACTATCAATTCTCTGCATTGCCCTTTGGCTTATCTACTGCACCCAGAGTATTCACGAAATGCCTGGCATCAGTAATTGCCTACTGCAGACTTCAAGGGATACAAATTTACCCTTATTTGGACGACTGCCTGATCCAAGCGGACAGCAAGCACATACTTCTGAAACATCTGGCTTATGTAACACGGTTATTGAATTCTCTGGGATACACAGTCAACAAAGAGAAATCCAGGCTAACACCAACTCAGAAAATAACTTTCCTGGGTGCCAACTTGGACACAAACACCCAGATGGCCTATCTTACGCCAGAAAAACAGGGGCAACTAACTCAGTACTTCAAAATACTAGCAAATTGTACCAGGCTCACTGCAAGGAAAATCCTGCAGGCTCTGGGCTTCATGGCATCTTGCATTCTTTTAATCCCATGTGCAAAGTTGCATATGAGGAAACTTCAATGGTACCTAAAAAACCTATGGTCTCAACACAGCCACAGTTTGGAAACAATAATACCAATAATCCCATGTTTGCAAAAGGAATTTCTATGGTGGGCCCAGGCATGCCAAACAAACACAGGTCTTCCATTCTGCAAGCCTCAAGCAAATCAAGTCATCACAACAGACGCCTCAGACTACGCCTGGGGGGTGCACATGACAGACAGGTGCATTCAGGGCAAATGGTCCCAAAAGGAAAAGCACCTTCACATCAATCAAAAGGAAATGTTAGCAGTGATAAATGCAATTACAGCTTTCAAGGACCTCCTGCATCCAGGGCAATTATTGATAAGAACAGACAACACCACAGTAATGTGGTACATAAACAAACAAGGAGGAACACATTCATACCCCCTGTGCAGGCTAGCCATGTCACTTTGGAACTTGGCTCTGGAATGGCAAATCGAACTTCAAGCACAGTACTTGCCAGGATTGGAAAACACGCTGGCAGACAATCTAAGCAGAAATATGACAGACCCACACGAATGGAAGTTGCATCCTCAAGTGTTTACAAAGATAATCCAAGCGTGGGGAAGGCCAGACATAGATCTCTTCACCTCCCACAGGAATCATCAATTGAAAAAGTTCTGTTCAAGGACCTTTCATCCAAAGGTCTGGAGAGTGGACACCCTTTCTTTCAGTTGGGCAGCATGGACAGTTTACGCTTTCCCACCTTTGCCTCTTCTGCCCAAGGTGCTCTTGAAAGCAAGAGCAGACAGACCGAAGATGATACTGACTGCTCCAGACTGGCCAAGACAACACTGGTACCCACTCCTGAGGAGCCTAACACATACTCCTCCCTGGACCCTACCTCTAATGCCTCTTCTACTGACTCAGTACAGCTACAAAACTCTTCACAGTCAGCTGAAAACACTCAATCTGGCTGCATGGAAAATTCCTGAACACCACAACAGACCCTACTCTCCAAAGAGGTGCAGGATGTCATTTTGGAGGCCAGAAGGCCATCTACTAGAAAGGCTTACTCCGCAAAATGGAAACGGTTTTGCGCTTGGAATGAGAAAAAAGGCCAGGATCCTAGAAAATTGAATTTGCATCAGATATTACAGTATCTAGCTGAGCTGTTGAACAGTGGACTTTCATTTTCCTCCATCAAAATTCATGCCTCAGCCATTTCTGCAGAATACAACACTGATCCACCCTTATTCTCTCACCCACTTTTAAGACAGTTCCTCAGAGGGGCTAAGAATATAAGACCTCCAAGGAAACAACCAATACCAGCCTGGGATCTTAATTACATTCTAGAAAAATCAACATTGCCTCCCTTTGAACCAGCTGCCTCAACAGATTTGCAATATTTGTCCTGGAAAACAGCCTTCCTTCTGGTCATTACCTCAGCTCGTAGGGTTTCAGAACTACAAGCCCTCATGGCTGTGCAGCCCTTTCTCATCTTCCATCAGGACAGGGTTTCCCTACGAACCAACCAGTCATTTATGCCTAAGGTAGTATCCAGGGTAGCTTTAAATCAGGCCATACACTTGCCTACCTTTTACCCCAATCCTCAAAACAAAGGGGAAAGGCTGCTACATTCCTTAGACATCCATAGACAGCTACGCTACTATTTGGACAGAACAAAGCCTTTCAGGAAATCAGAACAACTTTTTGTGTCCTATGCTGTAGGAGCTCAAGGGAAGCCAATTTCCAAACAGACAATTTCAAAATGGTTTGGCCACTGCATACGGTTTTGTTACTCCTATCATGGCAAATCTGTTCCTACAGGCATCAGATCCCACTCCACAAGGGCCACAGCTACCTCTACAGCCTTCCTCAGAGGAGTCCCTACCAAAGATATTTTGGAGGCAGCCACTTAGAGTTCTGTGCATACCTTCACAAAACACTACCACCTGCCTTTATACTCCAAAACTAGAGCAGGCTTTGCCACTGCTGTGTTGCAGGGCATTCTGGCTCCTCCTAGTTCCACCTAGTGCCTACCACCCTGTGCGTAGCTTTGGGATTCTACCCATCTGTGATTGCTGCAGCTGTATGCACAATGAACATAGTACAGTTTTGTACCTACCATAAATGTAGATGTTCGAGTGCTAATACAGCTGCAGTACAGGTTTCCCTCCCTCCTTCCTCTCTTGGTAAAGGCCTAGTGGCTAAACACCTCCTCATACAACCTGATTGGGTTATCCTTCTATGGTGTATTTGCTTGCAACTACTGTTTTTTGATTATATTGCATTGCATGATTATATATATAATTTTATGTATTGCCTTCCTTCTGGGGGCACCTGACATCTGGGGCAAGAAAGACTGAAGAAAGTGGCGTCGGCTGTGTCTTATATACCCCTGTCGCACTGACGTCAGGAAAGAAAGCGACAACAACTGACGCCGGACCTAGACTTTGGAATTCGGCCGACCGAGGACCCGCCTGACGGCAGAAAACCCTTCTGTGATTACTGCAGCTGTATTAGCACTCTAACATCTACATTTATGGTAGGTACAAAACTGTACTTTGAGCATAAAGAAAGTAAAAGGAATATTCTCAAAGATAGTGTAGTTCACCTTGCCTTTGTCAGTTGTGGTCCTCGCCTCAAATTTCCATAACAAATGGAAAAAAATGATCTCTTCTTTAAGACAGGGTGCACTGTTACCAGAAGATGGTTGGGGGAGGGAAGGGAGAGAGGATGAGAGAGGAGAGAGAGAGAACAAATATGGAAAGAAGGTATAAAATTGGCTCACACATCCAGTGTCCTGCCAGTATCTGTAATTGTAGAAGGGATGTCTTTTGTCTGTTTTACTTGATGAATGATGACCAGAGGTTTTGAGTAAGCATGGAGATTGGTTGTTTTTAGGTAGAGAAGTCCAAATGCTCACCTTGATATAGTGACAGGACATGCATTAATTAACAGTGCCATTTTACGGAGTGACAGTGTTCTGTGGTATGACGTTTCACTGCAAGGTTCAAATTTGACATTTTTTAATGAGCAGTAATGACATAGTACATTGTGTACTTCTAAAATAGCTAGCAAAACAATTTCATCGTGAGTGTTCTGAGGGTGGCAGTTTTTTTTTGTTTTTAAAATTGAATTCCTGACCAGTTAAAAAAAAAAAAAAAAAAAAAAAAAAAAAGACAGCAGTTCTCTGTGGACGCACTATTTTGACCTTTACCCTGGTGCCAAGATAACTCTGGACCCTCCATTATTGGGTAAAGTTGTGCCACAGCTTAGCTAACTGGCTCCCAATAGTTCTGTGGAGGAAGTTTGTGGATTTTTTCCTGGAACAGGCACTTGTTGCAGCCAATAGGGCCCATAAACTAGGAAAGGTAGTTTTACAATCTTGCTTAGAATATTGTCTTCATCTCCGCAGAGCTGAACACTCTCCAGGTTCTATTTATTGCACATGACAAGCATGCACAAGATCAAGAACTTGGCAGCTGAGTATATGGAGGTGGGATTCAAACTCTGATCTTCCTGCTGCTTTGGGGTTTGATGGACACTATGATGCTTATGTTACCATTTGTGTGCCTGAGGATCTGACGTTTGCAGTATACTATGAGATATGTATCTACAGAGTTGACATGCCGTTCCCTGTTCCCCTTGTATCACATTCCCGTGGGGTCTATATTATATGAACGAAAGTTCATATAAACGAACGCTCTAATGAGTGAAAATGCTGGGCATCGAAAAGCTTTTTCCTGGGGTTGCAGTACAGTGAAGATGGGGATATTTTCCCTTTCCTCACTGTAGTGCGATCTCGGAGTTGGAATATATATTTAGTAGGGAGGTGTGGGGGAGGGGGCACAGCCCCCCACAATACAACGTTCAATGTTTTACATTTTCGCTCATTAGAGCGTTCGTTCATATGAACTTTCGTTCATATAATATAGACCCTTCCCATGCTGGGTCCTGCTATGGGGTTCACTACATATGACCGAAAGTTCATATGACCGAATCCCATTTGACCGAGACCAAATGACCGAAAGTTCATTTGACCGAAAACCCATATGACTGAAAACTCAGTTGACCGAAAAACAGCACTGGCAGGTATATACCCTGTTCCCCACTGTAGTGCTACCCTGGAGTTGGAATATGTTATTAGGAGGGGTGTGTGTGTGTGTGTGTGTGTGTGTGTGTGTGTGGGTGTGTGTGTGTGGCGAAGCCCCTCATCTAGTTTGATCAGATATTTTGTGGCTTGATTTGATATTGTTTAGTAAAACTGAACTTTGATCAGATATTTTTGTGGTTTGATTTGATCTTGTTTAGTAAAACTGAACAATGTGAGGGGTTTCACTACCCCACACCCCCCCAATGTGGGGGACTGCACCCCACCCCCACCCCCTAACAATATATTCTAACTCCAGGGTCGCACTACAGTGGGGAACAGGGCATATACCTGCCAGTGCTGTTTTTGGTCAAATGAGATGTTCTTCATCTCACATTGCTGCAGTCCTTACACTTGGGTAGTCCGCTGTCCACGGTCGGCCCGAATATCAAAGTATAAGGCTGACGTCGGTCAGGGCGCATTTAACTGACGCCAAGACGTCAGGGTACAAATGCGCATGACCGCGCCATATCCTCAGTCTTTTGCCGCATGGTCCGATGCAGAAGCAGCATTGCAAGTGCCGGTTGGCGTTCTGAGATTTTTCGATTTAGAAGTTTCAGACCGAGTTCAAAGTTGGCTAAGTACCCCGTTGGGGAATATTTTAGTTTTTCTTGCCTCAGTCATTTACCGGATGTCAGAAAAAGTTAATAATGCGCTTCTTGTGGGAAACAGATACCGCATAGAGATTATCATACTTTGTGTATTCCTTGCTTAGGGCCTGAGCACGACATTGTTGGCTGTCGCTCTTGTGCTAGATTTAATAAACGCACTATAAAGAGAAGGTTGGATTGTGCAAGGTTAGTCTTTGGGAAGCGGTGCAATTATAAAATGCCGCCGGATGCTCCGGCGCCCGCTTCCTGAAGAAGCGCAAGGACAAGGCAGTTAAGCCTAGGCTAGAAGAACCGTCTGTACGGATGCCGGTTCTTTAGAGGTGTCGGTGGAGCCGGTGGCTCCACCGAGAGATTTCTTTGTGTTCCCAGAGTGAGACCTTATTATTGCAAGATGTGGCCTCTCAGGAGGCAAGTCAGGCTGAGGGGCTTCTCAGGTTACTATACTCCCTCCCTTCCTAAGGTGGCTAGGCCCTCTCCTTCTGTTTTTAAGGCCTCCCCCAGGGACAGGCCAGGTTTAGCTTCAGTTGGTGTTACCCCTAGCTCTTCAGGTACTATGCCCAAGAAGCATATGCTTAAAATGGCAGAAGATTTGATTACTTTGATTAGGGGTTCTATGCCCCTCCTGCTAAGAGACCTAGGGTGGAGCCTGAGCTGGGGGGTTTTGAGCAAGCTTCAGATGTTTCAGAATCTTCGGCTGAAGACTTGCAGGAGTACTCTCCTTATTCTGATTCTGATGTGGATGATTCTACTCCTTCTGCTACTCCTCCTGAGGATTTTTCTTTTTCAGAAACTCTTCATTCCATGAGGGAGCATTTTAAGTGGGAGGGTCAGGACTTCTCTGATTCCAGGAAACGGCTTAGGGAATTTCTGTTTTTACCCCAGCATAGGCCTTTGGCTATGCCTCCTGTTTTGGATGTAGTGGTAGATGTTTTTACAGAGGCTTCTCTTAATCCTGATTCTTTGCCTCCTGCTCCTGTTAAGCCGGATAGGTATTACAGGGTGCCTGGAGTTCACAAGTATCTTTTTAAGAGTCCTAGGGCAGACCCTGAAACTGTTAGCCAGGGGCCTAAGGGTGTTAAGGCTTCTGTTGTTAAGAATCCGGTTCCTACAGACAAGGAGGCTAGGGCCTTGGATAGATGGGGAAAGAAAGTTTATACTTCTTCCACTCTTGCTATGAGGGCTTTGAATTGCCAGTTTCACATGTTGAAATACCAAAACTATCTCCTTTCACAATTGAAGTCTAAGGTTGATGCTCTGGCAGTAGGTATTGATTGTAAGGAGTTGCAAGATTTAGTGCATGTTTCTGAACAGGTGGGTAAGCATTCTTTGCAATGTGGTTTTGATGCTGTACAGGCCTCGTCTAGGGTGGCTGCCACTGGGACTGTTCTTCGCAGGCACGCCTGGCTGAGGGATCAGACTTTGTCTGAACATGTTAAAACAAGGATTTTAGATGCTCCTTTACAATCTGACGTGTTGTTTGGTCCTCCTGTTGAGACAGTCTTAAAGAAAATGGAAGACAAGGCTAAGTCTATGCAGACTGTTAAAGATTATTTGCAGGTCCAGCCTCCAAAGTTTAGTAGAAATTGGCCTACTAAGGGGTGGACGTATCCTTCTTATGATTCCCAGTCTAGGGGTAGATCTAGACGTGGTAAGGGCAGAGCTCAGGGCTCTTTCAGGCCTAGAACAGGGAGTTCTCCTGCACAGGCTTCGGGTGAGGGCAGGGGTCAGTCCTTTCGTAAGCAGACCCAATGACCTACCTTTTCAGCTGCCAGAGCCTGCTCGTCTGGCAGCACCTTTGGGAGGAAGGTTGGCACTTTTCAAAGAAAATTGGAGTTTAATTACCCAGGACAGATGGGTATTGGATATCATACACCACGGCTACAGGTTTTTTTCCATACCTTGCCTCCTTTCAAAGGCATGCCAGACGTTCCTCCTCCACAAAGAATAGAGGCGCACAAACAGGTTTCTCTGTTGCTCCAGCTAGGGGCCATACAGCCGGTCCCTCTGCCAGAAGTGGGCCTAGGATTTTATTCTCGCCTGTTCCTAGTACCAAAGAAGGGGAACACGTGGAGACCAATTTTGGATTTATCTATCCTCAACACTTATCTGGACATTCCCAAGTTCAAAATGTTGACGTTGCAGCAGCTTTTACCTCTGCTGGGCAAAGATCATTGGATGGTAACTTTGGATCTCAAGGAGGCTTACCTTCATGTTCCTATCAGACTCAGTTGCAGAAAGTATCTGCGTTTCGAGCTGGGACTTCTCACTATCAGTTCTCTGCATTGCCCTTTGGCTTATCTATCATGCCCAGAGTGTTCACGAAAGTTCTGGCTCCAGTGATAGCTTTCTTCAGACTAAAAGGAATACAGATCTATCCTTATTTGGACGACTGCCTAATTCTGGCTCAAGGAAGGGAAGAGCTTCTTCATCATTTGGAATATGTGATAGCAGTGCTAAGATGCCTAGGGTATTCTGTGAACGAAATAAAGTCCAGTCTAGTACCCTCTCAAGACATGTGCTTTCTGGGTGTGAGACTGAATACAGCAGCCCAGATGGCCTTTTAACCCCGGACAAACAAAAGAGTCTATCCCTTTACTTCCATCAACTATCTCATCAGTCCGGGCTGACTGCAAGGACAGTCCTTCAAGCCTTAGGGTTCATGGCATCTTGTATTCTGGTGCTTCCCAATGCCAAACTGCATATGAGGAAGCTACAATGGTATCTCAAAAATGTATGGACACAGCACTGCCAGGATCTGGACACTGTCATTCAAATAATACCTTGCATTCAGAAGGAATTTTTGTGGTGGGCTCAGGAATGTCACCTAAACAAGGGACTCTCTGTGACCCGCCAGAGGCAAGTCAGATTTTAACGACAGATGCCTCAGACAAAGCTTGGGAGCTCATCTAAATGGAAAGTGGATACAAAACAAGTGGCCTGTCAGACTACAACATCTACATATCAACATGAAGGAGATGTTAGCAGTCCAGTTTGCATTAATAGCTTTCAAGGAATTCCTTCTTCCAGGACAGGTGTTGATTCTAACAGACAACGCAACTGTCATGTGGTACATCAACAAGCAAGCCGGAACAGATTCTTATCCTCTTTGCAGGCAAGCAATGATTTTGTGGGAGACTGCTCTCAGTTTACAGCTCAATCTTCAGGCAAGGTTTCTGCCAGGAGCACAGAACTCCTTAGCAGATGTGTTGAGCAGACTAATTATGGATCCCCACGAGTGGAAATTGGATCCTCATGTATTTCAGAAATTGACAGTGTCATGGGGAACTCCAGACATAGATCTGTTCGCTTCTCCACTAAACCATCAGCTGCCAAAGTTTTGCACGAAAAGGTTTCATCCCACAGCTTGGAGAGTGGATGCTCTTTCTTTCAATTGGAGCAATCTTCATGTGTATGCCTTTCCACCTCTGCCTCTCCTCCCAAAGGTACTTCTGAAGGTCAGACAGGACAAGCCAAGGATGATTTTAATAGCTCCAGATTGGCCTCGACAGCACTGGTACCTATTACTAAGAAGTCTAGTACGGAAGCCTCCATGGCCTTTGCCTTCGATTCCACACCTGTTGTCACAGGACAGCCATTTGCTCAATGTCAAGCTTCACTCTCTGCACCTAACAGCCTGGCATATTCTGTTTTGAACCATAATGGGCCTCCACTTCCTCAGCAAGTTTTGAATGTTATTTTGGAAGCTAGAAGGCCTAGCACAAGGAAAGTGTACGCTGATAAATGGAAGAGATTTTTATTTTGGAGTGCAGCAAAAGATTTTGATGTTTCTGAGCCTAATTTGTGTGTGGCTCTTCAATATCTTACTGAGTTACTAGACAAAGGTTTGTCTTTCTCTTCTATTAAAGTTCATGCTGCAGCAATTTCAGCTCACTATGATTGCGACCCGCCATTGTTTTCTCATCCTTTGTTCAAGCAATTTCTTAGAGGGGCAAAGAATATAAGACCCCCACGAAGAGCTCCTACTCCTGCTTGGGATCTCAATTTTGTGTTGGAGAAACTCACTCTACAACCTTTTGAGCCTGCAGCTACTGCTGAGTTGAAATATTTATCATGGAAGACTGCTTTTTTGTTGGCCATTACCTCTGCAAGAAGGGTTTCTGAATTACAGGCCCTTATGGCAGTTGAGCCTTTCTTGATTTTCCATAAGGATAGGGTATCATTACGTACTAATCCTTCCTTTATGCCTAAGGTGGTTTCTAGTGTGGCTTTAAACCAGACTATTCATTTGCCTACTTTTTATGCAAATCCCCAAAATAAGGGAAAAGATTTTGCACACTTTGGATGTACACAGGCAGTTGCGTTATTATTTGGACAGAACTAAAGGGTTCAGGCAGTCTCAGCAGTTGTTTGTTTCTTTTGCTTTGAGTTCTCAGGGCAAGCCTGTGTCAAAACAAACTATTTCTAAGTGGATTGGGTTTTGCATTGCTTTCTGTTATTCCCATCATGGCAAGGAGGTTCCAGCTGGGATTAGGCCTCATTCCACTAGGGCTACTGCCACTTCAACAGCTTTTGAGGGAGTGGCAACCAAGGATATTTTGGAGGCAGCTACTTGGAGTTCTGTGCATACTTTCTCTAGGCATTATCACCTGCCACTTTACTCTAAGTCCAGGGCTGGTTTTGCCACTGCGGTTTTGCAGGGCATTTTGGCAGCTCCTGCTTCCTTATAGTTAGCCATCCTCCCTTACCTCTGCTTTGGGATTCTACCCAAGTGTAAGGACTGCAGCAATGTGAGATGAAGAACATAGTACAGTTTTGTACCTACCATAAATGTAGATGTTCGAAGATCCACATTGCTGCAGTCCAATTTACCCTCCCTCCTTCCCCTCTGTATTTGGAGGTGGTTGTGTGGGTTGGGTTGTACATATTGTGTATATTGTATATATTGTACATATAGTTAGTGCAAGGGTGGTTGGTTATTTGTTTGCTGTCTTTTGGTTTTGACCTTTATTTTTAAGGTCTTCTGACATCTGGGGCAAGAAAAGACTGAGGATATGACGCCGGTCATGCGCATTTGTACCCTGACGTCTTGACGTCAGTTAAATGCGCCCTGACCGACGTCAGCCTTATACTTTGATATTCGGGCCGACCGTGGACAGCGGACTACCCAAGTGTAAGGACTGCAGCAATGTGGATCTTCGAACATCTACATTTATGGTAGGTACAAAACTGTACTTTTTCAGTCATATGGGTTTTCAGTCAAATTAACTTTGTCATTTGGTCTCAGTCAAATGGGCGTCGGTCATATGAAGTTTCGCTCATATGTAGTGAGCCCCCTGCTATGTCCACCAGCTTCCTACGGTTTCTCCTCCAGTTTCTGTAGCCAACTCCATTGCAGTTTCTTATGGCAGTTGAGGGTTGAGAGTTCATATTGTTTCCTGGGTGACTCAAAGAAGTGTTCCCCCTTGGAAAAGGGGCTCCATATTCATCCAAAAGGAACTGAAGGATTATTCCTATCCCTAAAAGTGAAGCTGGTTCTGGGTACACTCCACTTGGGTCTGACCAGTAGTCAGTAGTGTGGTATCTGAACAAGCAGCTGGGCAGTGGCCAGCGAGGCATCACACTGAATGTTTTAGGCAGGCTGAATATGCACATTTGACTGCTTGAACCCACTACTGTAGCTACAGGTTCAAGGCCTATGAATGTTTTATATCGTTCAGAGCTGCAGAACTTTGGAGATCAACTTGGAATTCCTTACACTGACCACTCTAACTGCACCAGTCTTCCATTTTTTCTTTGTGCTACAGAACAAGCGGATATTAGCAGTGGGCACATTCTCTGTCTTATGCGTAGAATATTTTTGTGCTACTACTTGCATTGTCATGCCTTGTTGCAGAATTCAGAAAAAAAAACTTCCAAGACCAGCTCTTGCTGCTTCTTGATGATCAGTAAGGGTATTGCATCCAGTGTTACAACAGACAACTCGTGGGATTCCTGAGCTGTTCAGGTGACGGCTAGCTTCTCATTTAGATCCCCCTTTTCCATGACTGTACTTTCTGGTAATGTAATGATTTTAAACATCCCCTACAGAATAATTTGTCAGAAATGTTGGGGAGCAAATCATTGTGAATAAGGAAATTCTGAGCTGGGGTGTAGGCTCTGAATTGCCGAAACAAAGTAAGCCCTTACTAATGTTACTGCTGCTGGGTGACGAAAAAGCAATCGCTAGAAAATGGAGATTAAAATCTAAACCAGCTGTAATTAAAGTGCTGAATATTGTAAAGGAGTTTAAAAAAAAAAAAAAACTGGAGGTGGGATTCTGAGAAAAAGGAAGGAGGGATTCTGAGAAAAAGGAAGGAGCAAATGACAGAAGTAACGAATCTGTGGGAATAGTACAAGCAGAGTGTATTCAGGAGGAAGAGTGAGGTTTAATGGAAGAAATTGTAAACAGTTTATGCAGTGTCAGAGTGAATTTCAGTTTTTGAAAAGGAAACGTGTGTATATCACACGGAAAATGTTACAATGGAGCATTTTCCTTTCTGTTATTGTACTTGTCCAATGTCACTGTTTTGGTTTTGATTTAATAAATATTTTTATAACAAAAAAGCAGTTAATGGCCAAGACAGAAGAATTGAGAAAACCGTGATTTGTAACCAATCAGCATGGAAGTCACCAGGAACAGATTGTATTCCTGTGGCAGTTCAGAGAGAAGCAAGTGATAACAGTCTGGATAACTGGCGTTCCGCTGTGGCGACCCCTAACCTGGAAAAGCCAAAAGGCATTACTTATTTTAATATTTTAAAGTGTTTTTTATATTAGCAAAGAGAAGGACAAAAATATTGCCAAAACTGATAAATGTGGATCATCATGGTTTTGTGAATGGGTAGCAAACATTTAACAACATTAACAGAAGAGTGATGATCCAGAGGGAAGTAGTGTGTAAGAAAATGCTGCTGCAGTTGGTGGTCATGATGCAGAGAAAGCACTCTATAGAGGTAGCTGAGATTTGATGAGCATGGTAGTGTTTACATTAGGAGGCTGTATGAAGAAACCTGAAGCGAGTGTTAAAGTGGGTGGGTTCTTTGATGAGCTGTGTTAGAAGACAAACCAGGCAGGGAATTCTGTTTCCGTTTATCTAAATTATATTTAGAACCATTTGCCAAGAAATAAGGAACTTTTACAAATTCAGAAGTATAACTGGTATGGTAACCAAGAAAAGTTGGCCTTATTTGCAGATATTATTTTGTATTTGCTAAAAATAGAAAAGGCCTTTTGGTGTTGTAGAGCATTTTGAGAGTTTCATGTCTTTTATGGATGTAAAATTAATGAAGATAAAGTCTATAGTGGTAAACGATGTATCGACACGTGAATTGGTTCAGCCATGCCCATGTTTATGTGGATGTGATAAGGTGAAGCACTTAGATGTACGCATTAAAAAGGATTCTATAATGACAGCCAAGGATATGTGGGAAGAGACTAAAGAAAAGATAATACAAAACTGTATCGATATAAGCTGATGATTTGGATAGTAAGATACAGACAGTGAAAATGTTGTCAGTTTAGTTTTATGTACTGGTTAGGTTTATTTTTATTAACTGGAGGCAAAGTTGTTGACCATAATTGACCGGAAGGAATTTAATATGGAGGAAATGATGAGACGTAAGTGGGAGAAGTTGATTATTCCCACAGTGCGAGCTGGGTTAAGATGACCTGATTTGAATGGATACTTTAGAGCTACACATTCAGGGCTCTCTACATAATACAAGCAGCAGAAGGTTCTAAATCACAGTGGAGTTGGGGGAGTTTGACAAAAAAAGATGAGTACAGTTTTGGAAGAAGGTCCTGAAGAAGAATAACAGCCACGCAGAATATTGTGTTAATAAAGTTCCAGAATAACAACCATGCAGGATATTGTGTTAATAAAGTTCCAGAATAACAACCATGCAGAATATTGTGTTAATAAAGTTCCAGAATGACAACCGTGCAGGATATTGTATTAATAAAGTTCCAGAATAACAACCATGCAGGATATTGCATTAATAAAGTTCCAGAATAACAACCATGCAGGATATTGTATTAATAAAGTTCCAGAATAACAACCACGCAGGATATTGTATTAATAAAGTTCCAGAATAACAACCACGCAGGATATTGTATTAATAAAGTTCCAGAATAACAGCCATGCAGGATATTGTATTAATAAAGTTCCAGAAAGTAACTAAGCCAGCATGGAACTTGAGAAGGAAGATTTTATCAATAGAGAGGGCTGCAAGTTGGAGTATTGAAAACAGGCAAGAAGCGGTTATAATTTACTGGAAAAAATTAGTAAAGGGTGCAGTATATTGGGAGCAAGTAGCTGGAGAGGGAACTGTAATAGAGTGAGTGAGGCCAAGCAGAAGTTTGGACTGCAGGTCAGAGACTGCCTTCACTATTACGGATTCACAGCAGGGTATATGTAGAGAGAATGGGACAGGGAGAGTGAAGTGAACATCTGACTCTGGGAGAGATTTTGGTTGAGTTTACTAGAAAATCTGCTACTGAAAAAGGGATAATGGGCATGTGAAGTATTGCATTATAATTATAAGATTCGTTTGGAAGAGGTTCGAAAACGTTGGGAGAGAAAATGGAAACGCAGTTTAGAACTGGATGATAATTGTATGGGCTGGGCTCTGCAAGGCTTAGAGTTTTTCCATGAAGTGTTTTCATATCGGACAGAGAATGCTTCCTGTAGAAGATAAATGCTGGAGATGGGGAAGAAGGAGGTTATTGAGAACATGTTTGTTGGGAATGTAACGAGTCGGCAAACTGAAATATCCCCTACAGTGGTTGTAGTTTAGGAAGTGTTCCTTTTTGAGCTGGGATGTTGGATCTGAATTGCTAAACACAGTAGGCCTTACTAAATGTAATGTTGACTGCCAAATGAGCAATTACTGGAAAATAGAAATCAAAATCTAAACCAAGTTTAATTTAAGTAACGAATATTGTAAAAGAGATGAAAAAAAGGGAAGTAGGGTCTTGAGAAAAGGAAGGAAGACATTACCTAGAAATAAAGGAAGGAGTACATTACCTAGAAATAAAGGAAGGAACACGTTACCTAGAAATAAAGGAAGGAGCACATTACCTAGAAATAAAGGAAGGAGCACATTACCTAGAAATAAAGGAAGGAGCACGTTACCTAGAAATAAAGGAAGGAGCACGTTACCTAGAAATAAAGGAAGGAGCACGTTACCTAGAAATAAAGGAAGGAGCACGTTCCCTAGAAATAAAGGAAGGAGCACGTTCCCTAGAAATAAAGGAAGGAGCACGTTCCCTAGAAATAAAGGAAGGAGCACGTTCCCTAGAAATAAAGGAAGGAGCACGTTCCCTAGAAATAAAGGAAGGAGCACGTTCCCTAGAAATAAAGGAAGGAGCACGTTCCCTAGAAATAAAG
Source organism: Protopterus annectens (assembly GCF_019279795.1). Taxonomy (NCBI): domain Eukaryota; kingdom Metazoa; phylum Chordata; order Ceratodontiformes; family Protopteridae; genus Protopterus; species Protopterus annectens. The sequence continues at coordinate 752,093,661 of NC_056736.1, forward strand.
GAAGGAGCACGTTCCCTAGAAATAAAGGAAGGAGCACATTACCTAGAAATAAAGGAAGGAGCACATTACCTAGAAATAATTTGTAGGAACAGTACGTGCAGGGTAATGTTCAGGAGGAGTGAAGTTTAAGGGAAGGCAGGAATTGAGTAATTTATGTAATGCTGAAGAGAATGCTGATTGTTAAAAAGCTAACATGTAGATTGCATAAAAATAATGGTAAATGCCACTATGATTTGTTTAATTTTTTGTTATGCATACCTATGTCCTCAATTCAACTGTGATTTAATAAAGGTATTAAAAGATGATCTGAAGTTGTCTGTTTTCATTTTGCCATCAGTCTGGGGGGTGCGGGGGAGTTCAGTTCCGATCCTTCGGAAATGACTGCCATTTCATAGCTTGTCGACTCCAAAAACTCTTGAGCACATCCTTTACCCATAATGCTGAGGGAGATGACCCCAGATCTCATTTGCCGCTTTCATCTTCAGAAGTCTTTTTACCATCTGTTTCTCAAGCCTTACAGTTAAGTCGCATTTTTTACTTACAAATTCTTCCTTGGCCTTTCCAAACTTATTTTAAACCTTGCTTTTCATCTTTTTCATAGCGTTCTGCAGTTTTTTTAGGTGAAATTATTTCCTGTATATCTTTCTTGACCCTTCCGACTACCATTAGGTAGCCCTTTCATACCATTGTCGGTATCCCTTATCCTCCCCTCTTACCATTTAAGTCTACTCTTAGCATTGTTGGCAAGTCTTCCTTTTCAATTAACAAAAACTCCTTTCCTTCATTCTGTCCTGTTGACTTTTTTCTTGTGTGAGTGGTACTTTCTGTAGGTGCATGTGGCTGTAGCTGTGTGTTGCAGTCGCTGACTTATCTTGGCCATGGCTGATAAAGAGAAGACTCGGGCTACATTCAAATATTGTACGAAATGTGGTCACAAAATTCCTTTTTCTCACCAGCATTCATTATGTGTGTATTGTCTGGGTCCCTTTTGCTTGCAAGAAGACTGTTCTGTCTGCCACGCTTTTAGTCATCAAGCTTTGGTAGATAGAAAGAATAAACTTATTTTAAAAAGCTTCCTCTTTTGGGGAGGCCAGGTCTGGATCTCCGGACAAGACCAAACACAAATCTGGACAAACTTCCTCCTCCTCCTGTGTATTCTCCGAGGCAAAGAAAACATTGGAGCCGACTTCTAAATCCTCAACCCCAAAACATGCCTTGGAACAGATGTCTGCTTCCTCTGTTCTGATTTTGTCTGCCCCAAATGGCACAGTGGTGCAGCAGTTAGATTGTTGCCTCGCAGCAAGAGGATCTCCAGTTCGATTCTCTGCTGGTGTGCCTTCTGTACGGAGTCTGCATGTTCTCCCTGTGTCCGTGTGGGTTTTCTCCAGGTGCTTCGGTTTCCTCCCATGTTACAAAGACATGCGTTTGGAGCATTGCTCCCTGGACCTTTGCTGAAAATTGTCTTCCTTCCAAGTCTGACTGTCCCTGTAAACAAATGATAAATAAATAAAAACAGTTGTCTTCTTCCTTTACTCCACCACCTAGGACTCTGTATTCACCTTCAGTGGACCCCTTTGCTGACAGGCCACTGTCTCCATTTTTAGGCAGACCAAAGTTGCCCACGGTGGTCTCCATCCATTCTTCCAAGTGTCAGACAGAAGTCGATGTGGAGAGGTTGGTGATGAAAATAGTTTGGGCCCGAGGCGTGTCGGGCAGTCTTGGTTCCTACCCCTTCGGGACAGGCACAGACAACTACTACTACTCCTTTCAGTCCTATTTCTCTAACCTCCACAGGTACTTTAGAGTCCTTGGTTCTAAGCTTTCCAGAAACTGACTATGTCTGTTCTGAACATCTCCTTTTCTTTGGAATGGCCAATTGCCCTGAGCCACTTTGGTTGTGTCACAACTGGAGTCCTCTCAGGGCCATATCTTTGACAGTCTGTTCTGAGTCGTTTGGGTCTGCTCCTAATTTTTTGGAGCCATCCTGGCATCTCTGTGAATTGATGCAGAGAGGTTTGCGTCTGACTTTGGTATCCAGGGAGACCTCATTGGGACAGGGAGGGACTTTGGTGCTGAAGTCTTCCCTTTCAGCCCCAGAGCACCTCTTCTCTTCTGGTGGGTCAGCTTTCGAGGCCATGAAGAGGGCATTGGCTACTTCCAGTACCAGCTCAGTTCCTTCCTCCTTGGAGCCCCCGTCCCTGGCTCAACTAACCCCTCCACAGGGTCAACAGGTACTGCAACTTCAGGCTACTCAGCAGGGTGCCCCTTCTTCTGAAACCTCCCCAGACGTTCCCCCTGAGGAGGACCCTCGGAAGAAATCTTTTAAGAGGAAACACTTGGACTCTCCAGAGGAGTCAATCACCATAGACACAGATTTCAATGAGGGTGAAGGGTCCTCAGATCTCCTCCCAATGATGTCTCCTTTGGTGACATCCTGAAAATACTTTAACAGAGAGGTGTTTGGAAATCCTTCGACCGAGGAATCTGTGTGCCTGCCCATCTGCTTCCTGGTATCTGTGTGCCTGCCCATCTGCTTCCTGGTATCTCCAACTGCCGACAAGCTCATTGAATTGATCTCTCATCAGGTGTGAGGCTCCTGACGCCACCAAACCAATCCCCATGAGACCAGACAAAATGATCACAGTCCCAGAAGATAAGCCCTTTTGGACAAAGGGAGTTCCCGTAAATGTCATGGTGGTAGCTGCGGCTACTAAAAAGAAACTAGCAGAAGAAAGCTCCTGCATCCATCCCCCAACAAGGAGTCGCAGGTGATGGATAGATTTGGGAAGCAAGTTCATGCTTCATTGTCCATTGCCCTATGGTCTTTGAATTACCGAGCTCATTTTATGAGATTGTAGAGAAATCTGAGAGAGGAGCTGTCCAGATACTCTCTCAGGAAGGGTTTTTAAAGAGGTAAGGGATTCAGTTACCTCCCAGTCGGCTACCCCGACATCCATTTCCAATTCTTCCGTGAGGCTGATTTCTCATGTAGCCGAAGGAACGACAAGAGCAACAGGCTTCAGGCATTTCCATAAGGAGGCACACCTGAGCGCACCTGTGCGATTCTGCAGAGCCCTTCAAGCCTTAGTTTAATTCCATAAGGAGGCACACCTGAGCGCTCCTGTGCGATTCTGCAGAGCCCTTCAAGTCTTAGTTTGTCAATTCCATAAGGAGGCACACCTGAGCGCTCCTGTGCGATTCTGCAGAGCCCTTCAAGTCTTACTTTGTCAGTGCATCTTGTGACGGCTCTTCACTTTTTGGCCTAACAGTTCATTAGAAACACTTTAACCAGGTGTGAGAAAGTTGGGAAAACCTTTTCTGCTGTAGGAGTACATTTTTCCACCCCAAGTAGGTCCTTCTGTAAGAACCAATGAGGAACAGGCAAAATATGGCTCAGGAAATCGCAAGGGTCTTCCCAGACTACACCTGGTGAAGGTTCCCCCAGAGGCAGAGGGGAGGAAACAATAGTGGGAGACGCCACCCTTGTGGCAGAGGTGGCCCGCAACATCAGGGCTTCAGAGAGTCCTCTTTCTGGAAACGCTTCCAGTGCTCCTGAACGGAGGCCCAATTGTCTACTTTTGGATGCAATCCGAGGCCGCTAATCTCTGCACCTAAAAGCCTGGCAAGAAATCGCCTCCGATAAGTGCAGAGAATCATTTCCAGACGTTGTATAATCCTGTTTCCCTTCCTCTTCTCTGTTCAAGGAGATTCCCTGATGTTCCACCCACTCAGAGGAAACGGGCAACTATTCAAATTCAAAAGCATCTAGAAAAAAGAATCCTTCCACCAGACCAAATAAAATCCGGATTTTACTCAAGGTTCTTTAGTGCCAAAAAAGACAATGGAATGGAGACCAATTTTGGATCTCAGCGAACTGAACAAATTTTTTGAAAAACAAATTCCGAATGGTCACCGTTCAGTCCATTCTTCCATTTTTAGGAAAGGACGACTGGGTGTGCTCTATATATCTTCAGGACGCATGCTACCACATAAAGATATACAGACATTCCAGAAGATTCCTTTGCTTCCAGCTGGGAGCCAGTCATACCAATTCAGAGTTATGCCCTTTGATCTCACCACAGCCTCCAGGATGTTTGCAAAGTGCACAGCAGTAATAGCAACTTACTTAAGACTACAAGGATTGAGTGTTTCATGCTAACAGCAAGACAAAACTTACTACAGTTATACGACCATCTAGGCATCCCAGTTAGCTTTGAAAAATCCTCATTAAAACCAACACAGAATCTAATTTTTATAGGAGTTTTGTGGAAGACAAGAACCTCTATTGCCTCACTCCCTCCATCTCAGTTGGAAACTGTCAAGTCCATACATTATTACAAAGACAGAGTTGCAGCACAGCTAGTACAAGCATTAGGATCAATGGCAGCTGCCTTAACTCTTGTTCCCCTAGCCAGGTTCCACATGAGAATTGTACAGTGGCTTATGGACACTGTATATAGTTAGATTTGGTTCCATTAACAGTTTTGTTGCATCTGTATTTATAAAAAATCAAAAATTATGTGGAAAAAAACAATTTCAGTGGCTGCTTCCAGCACACAATGGTCCATCATTTAGCATCCCTTGTCAATTACTTTTTGATTGGACAGAAACTAACTCAGCATTGACTTCTCATTTAGTGACATTACATGTAGACTCTCTCTTTACATGTATACCAAACAATCTAGGCATAGACATGGCAAAGAAAACTAGTTCAAAAGATTTAATTTCCAGACATCTGGATATTGATTTAATTTGTCATCTGCTTAACTTTGTATTAGAAAACAATGTATTCTTATTTCAGGATAAATATTATAGACAATCTTTGGGGGTTGCTATGGGCACCCCCATAGCAAATACCTATGCCAACATAGTTATGAATTGTTGGGAAGAAGAATTTATATTGGATCATAATGTACATTGGACGACGAAAGGTGTCGTATTCTATAAACGTTTTGTACACATTTCTCTTCTGTGGGAAGGAACACTGAATGACTTGAATGAGTTTATTAATTATTTACACAGTATTACCACTTTTCTAAGATTTAAGAAAACTGTACATTATAGACAAGCTAATTTTTTATTCATTTAACAAAGAATTCAAATGGACAGACAGAAACTACACTTCATAGAAAAGAGGTTAAAAATGCACTAATTTAGCACGAGACAGTATGCACCCCCCACACACATTTAATAATATTAAGAACCAAATGGCACGACTAAGCAGACGCTACAAACCACTATATTGACTGAACAGTTAAATGATATAGCTCAAGCTCATGTTTTTAAAAATAGAGGCTAGAACATTAATAGAGCCTATGATGTTAGAGATGATATTCTAACTCATAGGGATAATATATATCCTCCAGTCTTTTCCACTAGAAATAAACAAAAACAAGGTAAACGAATTAAAGAACAAACTCGATCTAGTGGATGTCGATATACCCTTAATTTTGACCAGAACAGTGCAACCATCAAAAGCATCATTAATAAGCATTGGTCCTTACTATCTTTTGTACCTGAGTTATTAGACATCTCTCAAAAACAATCATTTAGTTACCGAAGATGCCCTACTTTACGTTATGCTATAAAGAACAACCAGCTTATAAATATATTAAGGCTAGAGCTAGAGGCACCTATAGATGCAACCGATGTATTTACTGCAAATTTATTTATACTGAAACAAAATTTGTGGACCCAATAAGGCATCGTATATTTGAAATTAATGCATATGGAAATTGTTGCAGCACTCATTTAGTATACATGGCACGTTGTGAACAATGCAAGTCATTTTATATCGGCAAGACCAACCAGACTTTTAAAAAACATATTGGTAACCATCTTTCAGAAATTAAAAGGAAGGTCTTGACCAACTCTTTATACAAACATATATCTACTACTGATAACACACACACTTTCAAGGTTTTTATACTTGAAAATGGGAAAGTCCCTATTAGAGGAGGTGACATTAAAAACATCACAGAAAGACAAGAAAAAAAGTGGATTTTGTACTTTAAAGCACATCAGAAACCTGGTCTCAATGAAGTTTTTTCTTTGAAACCAGAAAGTACAGTTTTGTACCTACCATAAATGTAGATGTCCGATAGGTATGCAACTGCTGCAGTCCTTACATATCGGTTGTCCTGCCTCAGGCAGCCCTTCGGTCGGCCGGATTCCAAAGTCTGGGTCCGGTGTCGGCTGATGTCGCCCTTTCCCTGACGTCAGAGCGCCTGGGGTATAAAAGCGTCAGCCGACGCCATCTTCTTCAGTGTTTCTTGCCCCAGATGCCAGGTGCCCTCTAAGGAAGGCTAAATTTTGAAAATAGAGAAAAAATTCCAGACAAGTACAACAACTTAAAAACAAATACACCATAATAGATTACCCCAGGTAGCTAAAATGAGGGGTAGAAACCCAAAAGAATACCACAGAGGGGTAGGAGGGAGGGAAAACCTGACTGCAGTTGCATACCTATCGGACATCTACATTTATGGTAGGTACAAAACTGTACTATGTCCTTCAAGGATGCAACTGCAGTCCTTACATATGGGTTGAATACCATAGCCAACCTGGGGGTGGTAGGCACTAAGAGAAAGATGGTGTAGCTAAAATGCCCTGCAGGACTGCAGATGCAAACCCTGCTCTGGATCTGGAATATAAGGGCAGGTTGTAATGGTTGGAAAATGTATGCACGGAGCTCCATCTAGCAGCTTCTAAAATGTCCTTTGTTGCCACTCCTCTTAAAAAGGCTGTGGAAGTGGCTGTAGCTCTGGTGGAATGAGGCCTGATTTCAGCTGGCACAGTTTTTCCATGAAAAGAATAGCAGAATCGAATGCAATTTCCAATCCATTTAGAAATTGTCTGTTTGGAAATTGGTTTTCCCTGCAATCCAGCAGCGTAAGCTACAAAAAGTTGGTCAGATTTTCTGAAAGACTTTGTTCTGTCCAAATAGTAGCGCAACTGTCTGTGTATGTCCAAGGTGTGCAGAAGTCTCTCTCCTTTATTTTGAGGATTGGGGAAGAAGGTAGGCAGGTGAATAGCTTGATTCAGGGACACCCTGGATACCACCTTTGGCATGAATGACGGATTGGTTCTCAAAGAAACTCTGTCCTGATGAAAAATGAGAAATGGTTGTATTGCCATAAGGGTGTGTAGCTCAGAGACTCTTCTTGCTGAGGTTACTGCCAGAAGGAAAGCTGTCTTCCAGGACAGAAATTGCAACTCTGCAGATGCTGCTGGTTCAAAGGGAGGAAGAGTTAATTTTTCCAGCATGAAGTTGAGGTCCCATGCAGGCACTGGTGGTTTCCTTGGAGGGTTGATGTTCTTTATACCTCTTAGAAACTGTCTTAGCAATGGGTGAGAAAATACAGGCGGTTCAGTGTTATATTTGGCAGATATTGCTGAAGCATGTATTTTTATGGAAGAATATGAAAGGCCATTGTGGAGCATTTCAGCCAAATATTCTAGGATCTGTGGAATGCTCATCACTGATGGGTCTTGACCCTTTTTGCTGTTCCAGATAAGAAATCTCTTCCATTTTTCTGAGTATGCTTTTCTAGTGGAAGGTCTGCGCGCCTCCAGGATGATATCTCTTACCCTTTTGGAAAGTGTATTCTGAGGCATAGTCGTGGAATCTCCCAAGCTGTCAGCTTCAATGTTTTCAAGCTGGGGTGTAATGTCCTGTAATTGTGCTGTGTCAGAAGAAGTGGCCATTGAGGAAGGAGCCACGGATTGTTGTGTGTCAAGCTCCGTAGCAGTGGGTACCATTGTTGTCTTGGCCAGTCTGGAGCTATCAGTATGACTTTCGGTTGCTCTGCCTTTATCTTTAGTAACACCTTGGTCATCAAAGGAAGAGGTGGGAAGGCATATAGTGTTAGAGAGTTCCAACTGAAGGAGAAAGCGTCCACCTTCCATGCTTGAGGATGGTATGTCCTTGTGCAAAACTTTTTCAGATGGTGATTGAGGTGGGAGGCAAAAAGATCTATGCTCTGCCTTCCCCATGCTTGAGTTATTTGTAAGAAAATGTCTGGATGCAACATCCATTCGTGTGGATCCATGGTGTTTCTGCTTAGGCTGTCCGCCAGAACATTGTCCTTCCCTGGTACAAACTGGGATTGTAGCTCTATTTTCAATTGTAGGGAAATATCCCAGAGATTCATTGCCAGTCTGCAAAGAGGGTAGGAATGGGTACCTCCTTGCTTATGTACCACATAACTGTGGTATTGTCTGTCTTTATCAGTAGATGGCCCTGATGCATGAACTTTTCGAAGGCCTTGATTGCATGTATCACTGCCAGCGTTTCTTTTTGGTTGATGTGCAGGTGCTTTTCTTTTTGTGTCCATTGTCCTTGAATGCATCTGCCCTCCATGTGCGCCCCCCATCCATGGTCTGAGGCGTCTGTTGTTATGGTTTGACTTGTATGAGGCTTGTTGAAAGGCAGACCTTTGTTTATCTGCCTTGCTTGAGCCCACCACAGAAATTCCTTTTGAAGGCATGGAATGAGTGGGATCAATGCTTCCAGGCTGTGGCTGTGTTGAGACCATAGACTTTTTAGATACCACTGTAGTTTCCTCATATGCAGCCTTGCGTGTGGAATCAGAAGAATGCAAGATGCCATGAAGCCCAGGGCCTGCAGGATTTTCCTTGCAGTCATCTGGGTGTGTGTTGCCAATTTTCTGAAGTATTCTGGTAATTGTTTTTGTTTTTCTTTTGTCAGAAACGCCATCTGGGTGTTTGTGTCCAGTGTGGCACCCAGGAAAGGTATTTGTTGGGATGGTACGAGACTTGATTTCTGAATATTGACTGTGTATCCCAAGGCCTGCAGTAGGTGAATGACATAGTCCAAGATTTTCAACAAGACTTGTTGGCTGTCCGCTTGTATAAGGCAGTCGTCCAGGTAAGGGTATATTTGTATCCCCTGAAGTCTGCAATGTGCTCCCCTGAAGTCTGCAATGTGCAATTACTGATGCCAGGCATTTCGTGAACACTCTGGGCGCAGTAGATAAGCCAAAGGGCAATGCTGAGAATTGATAATGCTCTGAGCCTGCAAGAAATCCGAGGTATCTTCTGCAACTTTGTCTGATTGGGACATGCAGGTATGCCTCCTTGAGGTCCAGAGTTACCAGCCAAGACCCCTTGCCCAGCATGGGAAGGAGTTGCTGTAAAGTCAGCATTTTGAATTTTGGCACAATAAGGTAAGTATTCAGTGCGGACAACTCCAGAATGGGTCTCCATTGGTTTTCTTTTCTTGGAACAAGGAACAGTTTTGAATAAAATCCTTGGCCTTGTTCTGCAGAAAGAACCTTCTCTATTGCTCTTATTTGAAGTAGGTTTGTTATTTGTTTGAGTGCCTCTGCCCTTTGATTTGGTGGCAGGTTTGGCCTGCCATGTCTTGTTGGTAGTGTATGAAAATGGAATCTGTATCCTTTGTCTATTATGTCCAGTATCCATTTGTCCTTTGTAATATTGTGCCAATTTTGTGAGAATAAAGATAATTTTCCGCCCAAAGGTGCTTCTAATTGAGCCCTGGATGGCAGAGTCAAAGTCAAGTCATTGAGATTGCCCCTGCGGAGCAGTGGAAGGTCCTGCCCCACCTCTCTGGTTCGGAGGCTGCCATTGACGTCCTCTGTAGGAGCCTCGAGTTTGCCCTCTACCTCGGCCACGTCTGTTTTTGCCTCTTTGAAATTTGTCTGTGTCTGGAAAGGACCAATGCTTAGAAGGCCAATTCCTGCTGAATCTTGGAGGCTGTACCTGGAGGAAATCTTTGACTGTTTGCACTGATTTTGCCTTTTCCTCTATTTTCTTTAAAACCTCTTGTGCAGTAGCACCAAATAGCTTATGTTTCTCTAGTGGTGCATCCAAAACCTTAACTTTCACATGGTCTGGCAATGTTTGTTCCTTTAACCAAGCATGTCTGCGTATGACCGCACCTGTCATTGCTGCTCTACATGAAGCTTCCAATGCATCATATCCACACTGAAGGAAATGGTTGCTAACCTGCTGAGTATTATGAACCAATTCCTGTAACCCCTTTCTATCTAAGGGTTCAGGGGAAGCCAATTTCTTTTGCAAGTCATCCAACATGTATTCCTGATACTGAATCATATGAAATTGACAATTTAATGCTCGCATAGAAAGGGTGGAGGATGTGTATACTTTCTTGCCCCACCTTTCTAAACCCCTAGAATCTCTTTCCGAAGGAAGTGGATTCTTAGCAGTAGTGGAGGAAACCCCTTTAGGCCCCTGAGAAATAGTTTCAGGGTCAGCAGTATGGCCCTTGTACAGAAATTGATGTGTGTCTGGGACCCTGTAGTACCTGTCTGGCTTGACAGGAGCAGGGGGGAGGGAATCAGGGGAAGCACTAGATTCGAAGTACACATAATCTAAAACATTTAAAACTGGAGGAATAGCTAAGGGTCTATGCTGAGGTAGCTTTAAAAATTCCCTTAACCTTTTCCTAGAATCTGAGTATTCTTGGCCCTGCCATTTGAAGTGTTCCCTCATGGAATGAAGCGTTTCCCCAAAGGAAAACTCGTCAGGAGGAGAAGCAGAGGGAAAGGATTCCTCCGCATCAGAATCTTCGTAGGCCGAGAAGGCCTCCTCCTGGTAGTCTGAATGTGCAGAATCACCTGAGGCCTCATCGGAGGACTGGGGATCTACCTGCTCAACCCTAGGCCTCTTGACAGAAGGTGGCTGTGAGCCTCTCTCTGGATGTGGCTGAGAACCCCTAATTAAAGAAATAAGGTCCTCAGCTAAACTTAAAATCTGAGAACCAGAAGTGGATCCCAGAGAAACAGATCCTGGAGGGAGAGACTTAGCCTGTTTGGCAGCCTTAGCACATGTGTAGGCCTTGGTGGACATAGACACTGGAGGCCTGGCAGCCCCACGTGCTGGAGTAGTCTTATCCACTGAAATGGTGTCAGAAGTGTCCTGGGCTACGGTCTCGGAGGGGAGAACAGAAACCGGCACCGAGCTGGCCTCCGGTACCGAAGTAACCGGTGGGGCGGTGTCGTCGGTCTGTAGCAGTTGTGAAACAGGCTCAGAAGAGACCGAGACACTCGCGGTAGGCCTAAGCGTGGTGTCGGCCGAGGCTGCGGACCGTGAATGTTGGTCCTTATCCTTCCGTTTTTTAGGTAAATGTGCTGTCGGAAGCTCCGACGGCATGATATAACAGAAATCTTCCCCAAAATAATCTTGTGCAAACTCTGACCGACGCCTAAGAGTGCGTCTATTGAAAGAAGTACAAGCTGTACAGGCCAAGATGTTGTGTTCTGGGCCTAGGCAGGGTAAACAGTAAGAGTGGAAATCCTTATGAGGTATTTGTTCCCACAAGTTAAACAATTATTAACTTTTACAGTTTTATCTGACATCGGCTGAGGCAAGAAAAGGTCCCCAAACGGGGTACTTAGCTTTTTTGAAGACTTCAGTAGCTGAAAACACAGGAGCTGGCCGACTGGCACTTGGGAGCCGCGCGGCAAGAAAGACTGAAGAAGATGGCGTCGGCTGACGCTTTTATACCCCAGGCGCTCTGACGTCGGGGAAAGGGCGACATCAGCCGACGCCAGACCCAGACTTTGGAATCCGGCCGACCGAAGGGCTGCCTGAGGCAGGACAACCCATATGTAAGGACTGCAGTTGCATCCTTGAAGGACATGTTCTGGTTTCAAAGAAAAAACTTCATTGAGACCAGATTTCTGATGTGCTTTAAAGTACAAAATCCACTTTTTTTCTTGACTTTCTGTGATGTTTTTAATGTCACCTCCTCTAATAGGGACTTTCCCATTTTCAAGTATAAAAACCTTGAAAGTGTGTGTGTTATCAGTAGTAGATATATGTTTGTATAAAGAGTTGGTCAAGACTTTCCTTTTAATTTCTGAAAGATGGTTACCAATATGTTTTTTAAAAGTCTGGTTGGTCTTGCCGATATAAAATGACTTGCATTGTTCACAACGTGCCATGTATACTAAATGAGTGCTGCAACAATTTCCATATGCATTAATTTCAAATATATGATGCCTTATTGGGTCCACAAATTTTGTTTCAGTATAAATAAATTTGCAGTAAATACATCGGTTGCATCTATAGGTGCCTCTAGCTCTAGGCTTAATATATTTATAAGCTGGTTGTTCTTTATAGCATAACTTATTTTTTAAAGTAGGGCATCTTCGGTAACTAAATGATTGTTTTGAGAGATGTCTAATAACTCGGGTACAAAAGATAGTTAGGACCAATGCTTATTAATGATGCTTTTGATGGTTGCACTGTTCTGGTCAAAATTAAGGGTATATCGACATCCACTAGATCGAGTTTGTTCTTTAATTCGTTTACCTTGTTTTTGTTTATTTCTAGTGGAAAAGACTGGAGGATATATATTATCCCTATGAGTTAGAATATCATCTCTAACATCATAGGCTCTATTAATGTTCTAGCCTCTATTTTTAAAAACGTGAGCTTGAACTATATCATTTAACTGTTCAGTCAATATAGTGGTTTGTAGCGTCTGCTTAGTCGTGCCATTTGGTTCTTAATATTATTAAATGTGTGTGGGGGGTGCATACTGTCTCGTGCTAAATTAGTGCATTTTTAACCTCTTTTCTATGAAGTGTAGATGTTCTTCATCTCACATTGCTGCAGTCCTTACTTATGGGTAGTCCGCTGTCCTCGGTCGGCCCGAATACCAAAGTATTAGGCTGACGTCGGTCATGGGCGCCTAGATCTGACATCAGAGCGTCAGGGTATAAAGGCGCATGACCGACGTCATATCCCCAGTCTTTTTTGCCGCATGGTCCGATGCAGAAGCAGCGTTGCAAGTGCCGTTCGGCGTTCTGAAATTTTTCGTTTGAGTTTCAGACCGATACCAAGTTGGGCTAAGTACCCGTTGGGGAATATTTTTGTTTTTCTTGCCTCAGTTACTTACCGGATGTCAGAAAAAGTGAATAATTGTATTTCTTGTGAAACAGATACCGCATAGGGATTACCACTCTTGTATTCCTTGTTTGGGACGAGCACGTCGGGTGTCGGTTTTGTGCTAGGTTTAATAAGCACTATAAAACGGAGGTTAGATTGCGCTAGGTTAGTCTTTGGCAAGAGGTGTAATTATAATATGCCGCCGAATGTTCCGGCCTGCTTCTACTAAGAAGCGCAAAGACAAATCTTTAAAGCCTAGGCAGGATGATTCGTCCGTTTCGGACGCCGGACCTTTAGAAGCTACAGCTGAACAAGTGGATCCGCTGAAGTTTCTGTTGAGTCCCAGGGGGAAACTTTGATTTTACAAGATGTGGCCTCTCAGGAGGCAGGTCAGGCTGAAGGGGCCTCTCAGGTTACTATTCTCCCTTCTATGCCTAAGGTGGTTAGGCCTTCTGCTACTGTTTCTAAGGCTCCTTCTAAGGGCAGGTCTGTTTTGCCTTCCTCTGGTGTTAGTTCTGGTTCTTCAGGGTCTGTGCCTAAAAAGCACATGCTTAAAATGGCAGAGGATTCGATTACTTTAATTAGAGGTTCTATGCCCCCTCCTGATAAGAGGCCAAGGATGGAGCCAGAGTTGGAAAGTTTGGAGCAGGCCTCAGATGATTCAGAGTCTTCTGCTGAAGACATTCAAGATTTCCCTCCTTATTCTGATTCTGATGCAGAGGATTCCACTCCTTCTGCTTCTCCTCCAGAGGATTTTTCCTTTTCAGAAACTCTGCATTCCATGAGGGAGCATTTTAAGTGGGAAGGACAGGATTACTCTGATTCATGGAAGAGACTTAGGGAGTTCTTGTTTTTACCACAGCATAGACCCTTAGCTATACCTCCGGTTTTGGATGTTGTTTCAGATGTTTTCTCGGAAGCTTCCCTTAGTCCAGATTCTGTGCCTCCTGCCCCAGTTAAACCGGACAGGTATTACAGGGTGCCTGAGGCTCATAAATATCTGTACAAGAGTCCTAGGGCGGACCCAGAAACTATTAGTCAGGGGCCTAAGGGTGTTAGAGCCTCTGTTGTTAAGAATCCGGTTCCTCTTGATAAGGAAGCTAGAGCTTTGGATAGATGGGGTAAGAAGGTGTATACCTCTTCTACTTTAGCAATGAGAGCTTTGAACTGCCAGTTTCATATGTTGAAGTAGTTTTCAGGGTTGTCTTGGCAAATTATCTAAAGAAATCTCTATTTTGGAAAATAACCTTAAGAAAAAGAAATTGCATAAATTTGCCCGGGATAAGGAAGATTATGATAGGGGCAAACAATTTGATTCACAAAGGGGTGTGAGGTTTGCTCATGGTATCAAGAATGCTTCATTTATACGCAAAAAAAGACCAAGGTCTATTTTAAAAAAGACTGGGCCTAGCTTTATTACCTCTGGTGAGGATTCTTCGACTACTGACACTGAGACACCTAATATTGGTGATTCTCCAAATGCTAAAAGGGTCAAGGACTGAGGTCCCTTTAGGGGGAAAAAACACAGGGCAGGAAGGAAACACAGAGGTCAAAACTTAGAAGAGCTCTTCATGTCGATAGTGAAGTAAATCATTCATTTACTAATGTTTTAAATATTTCAAGTCATATTTTGACTGATGATCAATATTCCCTTCTTAATAAAGGCCTTGGTTTTATACCTGTTTTTTTCACTGATGAAAGTATTTTGGTTTCTGATACAATGGATTTTTGTAGTAAAATTAACTTGAAATTATTTTTTCAACAACAAGATCAAACTGACAATGCTCAAAGATCATCTGATTTCAGATTTCACAAATCTACATTTAACCCTCCCATGGATAAACATGTTGCTGTTTTCCAGCAGGCGGTTATAAAGGATATACACTTCAATTTGGGTTCTGTTGACACTATAAAGCAAAACATGTCTAGGAAGGAACAAATAGCACTCACACAACTCAGAAATAATACGGATATTGTTATTATTTCTGCCGACAAAAGTGCGTGGTGGTGATGGATACTGAGTATTATGTGAATGAAGGTCTTAGACAACTTTCCAACCATCATCATTACATGAAGATGGAGATTGATCCTACTCCAGGTTTTGCCTTGAAATTAATGAATTTTTGGAAAAGGCTGTAGAATCTGGAATTATCTCTGATAAAACCAAAACTCATTTGACGGTTAAGGATCCTCTTGAAACAACAACTTTATCTACTTCCTAAGATTCATAAGTCCATTGATCAGCCACCAGGCAGACCGATTGTATCTGGCATTGGGTCACTCACTGAACCCTTGTCTGTTTTTCTAACTGAAAAATTGAAACCACTGTTAACATGTGTTAGAGCAAGAATCAAGGACACGACTGAATTTTTGCAGATAGTCTCCAGTCTCAATTGGACCCTGAATGGCTTGTGTACCCTTGATGTATCCTCGCTTTATACCAGCATCCCTCATTGGCGGGTATTAATGCCTTGGAATACTGGCTAAATAAAACCAATTTATACCCCCCAGGGATGAACACCTTATTGTTGTGTATGGCTGAACACATTCTAACTAAAAATGTTTTTATTTCCAACAAAACTGCTATTGGCAACTGAATGCGGCTATGGGTGCATCCTTTGCACCCATTTATGCTGATCTTTTATGGGCTACATGGAAGATATGATTTTATATGACCCTTTGCATAACATATATCTACCTGAGATTGATATATGGAGAAGATACCTGGACGACTGTTGGCTTATATGGAAAGGAGGTGAGGAATACCTCCAGGAATTTATTCAACATTTGAATGGGAACATCTGGGGTATCGAATTCACTGTGGAATATAACAGGAGTGCAATCAGTTATTTGGATGTCAATTTAATTCGACAGGAGGATAACACTCTTAGAACGTCCATACAGAAAATTCTCACAATATAATACCCTTCTACATGCTGATAGTTTCCATCGAAACATATTATTCGAACATACCGAAATCACAGTTTGCGGATGAAAAGGATTTGTTCCTCAGTGGATGATCTTCAGAGTCATCAAATGGATCTAACTAAGAGGTTTTTGTCCAGAGGTTATTCCACTCGTACTATTGAGTCAGCAGTCCAATTTAGTAATGCTAAATCCAGGATTCTCTTCTCCAATACAATACTAAAACTCATAATGAGGAATCAGATGTATGTAGATTTGTTACCACTTATGGCAGGAATAGTGCCAATTTAGTAAATATTATTAATACTCATTGGAATATATTGAATTCTCATCCATTGTTGGAAGATTATCTCGAGAGCGATGTTATTTTTCCTATAGGAAAGGCAAAACTTTAGAATTTATTTTCACACTATAAAAACCAGGGTCATGGATCACACTCCAACTCAAAGAACACTTACTGGAGACAAACTTTCAGGCATTTATCCATGTGGACATTGCAGTTTTGTAACTATATTTTCAAAACTACTTCTTTCACTAGTAGGAACACTGGACAAATATCGACATACAGTTTTTGGTAACTGCAGTTCAGACTGGATTATTTATCTTGCCACATGTACATGTCATGCATTTTATATTGGCCAAACGTCTAGACAGTTTCGTGTCAGGATCTCTGAACACCTTGGTGACATTAGAAACAGAAGATTAACTAATGCACTATATAGACATGTTATCAAACATCCCACTGCCAAATTTACATTCACCATCATTGATCATATCATAGGAATCAATCTTTTAAAACAGGTTGGCATGATATCCTAAATACCAAAGAAAAAGGTGGATCATTAAACTTGGGGGCTTTTCCCTCCTGGATTAAATGATAAATTATAATTTGTAATTAACCATCACTTGCATTACGATATGTACTTATTTCTTATCAGGTTGCATTGCTTAGGTTTTGCATTTCAGCTCATTTTAGGATACTGTGGCTGGTATTCAACACCAGAATTCTTATAACCTGACTTTTGTTTCGGTTTATTTTTGGGCATTTACCCTTTATTGTATGTTTCTTATTAAGTTTGTTTATTATCATTGATATACCAGTATACTGTGTCTCTTTGGATTTTTCATTATAATCTGGAGATATGCATGCAACTCAGGCAAACTTTTTGTTTATTGAACTATGTATTTTCAATTACTTTTGCCTTGATTGTATTTTTCAATTACTTTTGCCTTGTTTGCATTTTTGACTTACCAGGAAGTGATGTCATATAGATGCCTTAAAGAACATTATATAAGATGATGACTAAGTGCTTTTTGCTGACTATACTACTGATGAAAGCCTTGCTGCTGAAACCGGTCTAGTTTCAGTTTTATTAAACTACTTTTGAACCTTCCTTGGTGCTGGCCTTTTTTCTGATTTTGGATCTTCATATGTTGAAGTATCAGAATTTCCTCCTTTCTCAGCTAAGATCTAAAGTGGATGCTTTGGCAGAGGGCATAGAGTGTAAAGAATTGCAAGATTTAGTGCATGTTTCTGAACAGGTGGGTAAGCACTCTTTGCAATGTGGTTTTGATGCTTTACAGGCTTCTTCTAGAGTGGCTGCCACTGGTTCAGTTATTCGTAGGCACGCCTGGCTTAAGGATCAGAATTTGTCTGAGCATGTTAAGTCTAGAATTCTGGATGCCCCTTTACAGTCTGAAGTTTTGTTTGGTCCTCCGGTGGAGTCCGTCTTAAAGAAGATGGAAGACAAGGCTAAGTCTATGCAGACTGTTAAAGATTTTTTGCAGGTACAACCTCCAAAGTTTAGTAGAAATTGGCCTACTAAGGGGTGGGCGTACCTTCTTCTGATTCTCAGTCTAGGGGTAGATCTAGGCGTGGTAGGGGCAGAGCTCAGAGTACCTTCAGGCCGAGACAATGGAGTTCGCCTGCTCAATCTACTGGTGAGGGCAGGGGCCAGTCCTTTCGTAAACAGGCCCAATGACCTGCATTTTCAGCTGCCAGATTCTTCTTGCCTGGCAGCTCCTTTGGGAGGAAAGTTGGCTCTTTTCAAGCAAAATTGGCTTTTAGTCACCCAGGACAAATGGGTGTTGGACATTATAAACCGAGGTTACAAGTTCTATTTCCATACCATGCCTCCTTTCAAAGGCATGCCAGACGTCCCTCCTCGGCAAAGGATAGAGGCTCACAGACAAATTTCTTTACTTCTTCAAATAGGAGCTATACAGCCAGTTCCTCTGTCAGAAGTGGGCCTAGGATTTTATTCTCGCCTGTTTCTAGTTCCAAAGAAAGGGAACACGTGGAGACCAATTTTGGATTTATCTATCCTCAACACTTACCTGGACATTCCAAAGTTCAAGATGTTGACTTTACAACAACTTTTACCTCTGTTGGGAAAAGATCACTGGATGGTTACTCTGGATCTCAAGGAGGCTTACCTTCATGTTCCTATCAGGCCTAGTTGCAGGAGGTACCTGCGTTTTCGGGCTGGAAATTTACATTATCAGTTCTCTGCATTGCCCTTTGGCTTATCTACTGCGCCCAGAGTGTTCACAAAGGTTCTGGCTCCAGTGATGGCCTTTTTCAGACTAAGAGAAATACAGATTTATCCTTATTTGGACGATTGCCTGATTATTGCACAAGAAAAGGACGAACTTCTTCATCATCTACAGTATGTGATGGCAGTGTTAAGATGCCTAGGGTATTCTGTGAACGAAACAAAGTCCAGTCTAGTACCCTCTCAGGACATGTGCTTTCTGGGTGTGAGACTGAATACAGCTTCCCAGATGGCTTTTTGACCCCGGACAAACAAAGAAGCCTTTCTCTTTATTTCCATCAAATGTCTCTACGGTCCAGGCTGACTGCAAGGACAGTCCTTCAAGCCTTGGGGTTCATGGCATCTTGTATTCTGGTGCTTCCCAATGCCAAATTGCATATGAGGAAGCTTCAATGGTATCTCAAAAATGTATGGACACAGCACTGCCAAGATCTAGACACTGTCATTCAGATAATACCTTGCATTCAGAAGGAGTTTTTGTGGTGGGCTCAGGAATGTCACCTAAACAAGGGACTCTCTGTGGCCCGGCCAGAGGCGAGTCAGATTCTAACAACAGATGCCTCGGACAAGGCTTGGGGAGCACACCTCAATGGAAAATGGGTGCAAAACACGTGGCCTGTCAAACTCCAACATTTGCATATCAACTTGAAGGAAATGTTAGCAGTCCAGTTTGCATTGATGGCTTTCAAAGATTTACTTCACCCAGGGCAGGTGTTGATTCAAACAGACAACACAACTGTCATGTGGTACATCAACAAGCAAGGGGGAACCCATTCTTACCCTCTTTGCAGGCAAGCGATGATTTTGTGGGAAACTGCTCTCAATCTACACCTCAATCTTCAGGCAAGGTTTCTACCAGGAGCACAGAACTCCTTAGCAGATGTGTTGAGCAGACAAATAGTGGATCCTCACGAGTGGAAATTGGATCCTCATGTATTTCAAAAGTTGACAGTGTTATGGGGAACTCCAGACATAGATCTGTTTGCTTCTCCACTGAATTACCAGTTGCCAAAGTTTTGCACAAAAATGTTTCATCACACAGCTTGGAAGGTGGGCTCTATCATTCAGTTGGAACAATCTGCATGTATATGCCTTTCCACCTCTGCCTCTTCTTCCCAAGGTACTTTTGAAGGCCAGACAAGACAAGCCAACCATGATTTTGATAGCACCGGATTGGCCTCGACAACACTGGTACCCACTACTGAGGAGTTTAGTACGAGAACCTCCATGGCCTCTGCCTTTGATTCCGCACCTTTTGTCACAAGAGGACAGTCACTTCCTCAATGTCAAGATTCAGTCTCTGCATCTAACAGCCTGGCATATTCTGTTTTAGACTCTGGAGGGTCTCAGCTTCCACAACAAGTTTTGAATGTTATTTTGGAGGCCAGGAGGCCTAGTACCAGGAAGGTTTACGCTGATAAATGGAGGAGATTTTTATTTGGAGCAAAGGAAAGGACTTTGATGTCTCCAGACCTGATTTAAGTGTTGCTCTTCAATATCTTACTGAGTTATTGGACAAGGGTTTGTCTTTCTCCTCGATAAAGGTCCATGCTGCAGCCATTTCTGCTCACTATGATTCTGACCCTCCTTTATTCTCTCATCCTTGGTTTAAGCAATTTCTTAGAGGGGCAAAGAATATAAGACCCCCACGTAGAGCTCCTACTCCTGCTTGGGATCTCAATTTTGTGTTGGAAAAACTTACTCTACAACCTTTTGAGCCTGCAGCTACTGCCGAGTTAAAGTATTTGTCATGGAAAACTGCTTTTTTGTTGGCCATTACCTCTGCAAGAAGGGTTTCTGAATTACAGGCCCTCATGGCAGTGGAGCCTTTCCTGATTTTTCATAAGGATAGGGTATCTTTGCGTACTAATCCTTCCTTTATGCCTAAAGTGGTTTCTAGTGTGGCCTTAAATCAAACTATTCATTTGCCTACTTTTTATGCAAACCCCCAAAATAAAGGGAGAAAATTTTGCATACTTTGGATATTCACAGGCAGTTGCGTTATTATTTGAGCAGAACCAAGGAGTTCAGACAGTCTCAGCAGTTGTTTGTTTCTTTTGCTTTGGGTTCAGGGTAAACCTGTTTCAAAACAAACTATTTCTAAATGGATTGGGTTTTGTATTTCTTTCTGTTATTCCCATCATGGTAAGGAGATTCCTGCGGGAATCAGGCCTCATTCCACTAGGGCTACTGCTACTTCTATGGCCTTTCTAAGGGGGGTAGCTACAAAGACATTTTGGAGGCAGCTACTTGGAGTTCAGTGCATACCTTTTCTAAACATTACCACCTTCCTCTTTATTCTAAGTCTAGGGCTGGATTTGCCACTGCAATTTTACAGGGCATTTTAGCGGCCCCTAATGCTTTATGATTTTTACCATCCTCCCTTTCCCGTTGCTTTGGGATTCTACCCATAAGTAAGGACTGCAGCAATGTGAGATGAAGAACATAGTACAGTTTGTACCTACCATAAATGTAGATGTTCAAGATCCACATTGCTGCAGTCCAATTTACCCTCCCTCCTTCCCCACTGTAGTTTGACATGGTGCTATGCTTTAGGTGATGGTTGTTGTTGGGCATGTTTTTGGGAGGTATTCTGTTTTTGGCTGTGGCCTTTCTGGTTTGGCCTTCTGACATCTGGGGCAAGAAAAGACTGAGGATATGACGTCGGTCATGCGCCTTTATACCCTGACGCTCTGATGTCAGATCTAGGTGCCCATGACCGACGTCAGCCTAATACTTTGGTATTCGGGCCGACCGAGGACAGCGGACTACCCATAAGTAAGGACTGCAGCAATGTGGATCTTCGAACATCTACATTTATGGTAGGTACAAAACTGTACTTTTCTGTCTGTCCATTTGAATTCTTTGTTAAATGAATAAAAAATTAGCTTGTCTATAATGTACAGTTTTCTTAAATCTTAGAAAAGTGGTAATATTGTGTAAATAATTAATAAACTCATTCAAGTCATTCAGTGTTCCTTCCCACAGAAGAGAAATGTGTACAAAACGTTTATAGAATACGACACCTTTCGTCGTCCAATGTACATTATGATCCAATATAAATTCTTCTTCCCAACAATTCATAACTATGTTGGCATTGGTATTTGCTATGGGGGTGCCCATAGCAACCCCCAAAGATTGTCTATAATATTTATCCTGAAATAAGAATACATTGTTTTCTAATACAAAGTTAAGCAGATGACAAATTAAATCAGTATCCAGATGTCTGGAAATTAAGTGTTTTGAACTAGTTTTCTTTGCCATGTCTATGCCTAGATTGTTTGGTATACATGTAAAGAGAGAGTCTACATGTAATGTCACTAAATGAGAAGTCAATGCTGAGTTAGTTTCTGTCCAATCAAAAAGTAATTCTGTAAATTCTGTACTGTCCTTTACAACAGAACAGCTTTAAGTTCAGACTCCAAATATTTAGAGAGAGCCTCAGTTGCCAATCTCCGTGCTGATACAATGGGACGTAATGGTGGATTAGTTAAACTTTTATATATTTTCACAATCCCATAAATTATGGGAATAACAGGTGTAATAGCAAGAAAATAATTATATAACTTTTCATCAGTAGATCCACGGTGCAACAAATCACATAAACTATTACTTTTAGTTAAATCAAGTATAGAATTCTTACTGATATTTTCATAATCAGCTGTATTAAGCATTTTAAACATTGATGCAATATACCAATCAGTGTTCATAATTACTTTGTACTCTTATTCCTGACAACATAGGAATAGCATGATGGGTAATTTATTCAAGAAAAAGCTGAACTACCTGGTAATGAAGTGTTTGTAATGGGCAAACATAAAATATTTATTGCGGATATGGGGGCAGTTGTGGCCCCCACTTATGCAAATCTTTTTATGACCAGATGGTAAGATTATTTTGTGTATCAGTAAGCCTTTATACAGTACATCACAGGCTACTGGCAATATGTTGATGAATTGTTTATTTTGTGTTCAGGGAGGCTGGCTTAATTATTTAAACAAAAACAACCTAACTTTTACAGTTTACAACACACTATTCAAAGTAAGTGGGGCAGCTTTGTACACAGGAAGCGTGGGTACAAGGATGTACTAAAAGCAAGCCAATGGGGAAGCCGTGTGTTCACTACATCCAAAGAGCCTAAAACTGAGAATAGTTAGAAGCCAGATGATCAGGCTGTCGAGGCTGACCTGTGAAGAAACAGATGGTGAACAAAAGATGAGACCATTTAAAAAAAGAAAAAAGGTTGCACAGAGTGGTTACTGTGAAGAAAGGGAAATTCAAACCCATATTACTGAGTGAAGCTGGAAGGTGGTGAAAACAGTTGGTGAGCAGTTACTGATGGTCCTAAGACAAGTCTTGTGTTGGTGATGCACTTTAGTGTGAACAGTTTGCGATTAGAAGTATTTTAAGAAGCAGTTGGGAGACTCTGAAAAGTAATCATTTGTGGGTGAGAACCTTTACTTTTAGAACCCCAAGGTTGACAACTTAAAAAGATAATTAGAAATGAATGAACCCAATGGGAAAGAAAGGATCGCACAGAAAAGGAGGGGAACGTATGCCTGTGGTTTATGTGGCACTTGCAAATTCATTGCTAACAGCTCATTTTATTGTGATGAGAAAACAGGTAAATCATGGCACTAAAGAAGTTTCCAGTCGTGGAAATAAGTTTATGCTGCTCTATGCATCTCCTGTAATGCTTTTTTTGTTGACAAAATGGGCTGGAAACTTCAGCAAGGAGTACAAAATCATGTATATACTATGGCCAACGCAGTGGTACAGAGATAGCGTTGTCACCTCACAGCAAGAGGTTTTCCGGTGCGATTCTTGGCTGGAGTGCCTTCTGTGCGGAGTTTGCATGTCCTCCCTGCGTTCATGTGGGTATTCTCCAGGTACTCTGGTTTCCTCCCACGTTACAAAGACCTACATCTGGAGCGTTTCTCCACAGGTCTCCTCTGAAAATTGGCTTCGTTCCAGTTCAGACTTTCCTGTTAAACAATTGTTAAATAAGTAAAAGATAAGGATAGTTATCATTGCATTATGCAAACATATTCCACATTATGTACAAATTTTAAGAAATGTGTGTTTTATGTTATGGAGAGTGTGAGTGGTTATGTTGTGGAGATTTCTAAACTAAGTGGGGATGTTGATTTACTGCTTGACAGGAGGAAACTTTTCTGGCAACGTGAGCTGGCATGGCTTGAATTAATAAATTAGTACGAAGCCAGAACTGAAAGCAGTATTCTCATTCTGTGTTGTAAAATTTTCCACAGGTATATTTTTAATGCATTAACCTACAGGAAGTGGAGTTCTTGTGAGCTGGAATGAATGTTGATTGGTGTAAAGTGAATATGTGGTTTGCAACAAACTTTATTTAAACTTGCTTGTGTTTTAAAATGTTCTGATAAAGTCCATTAGGAGTGAAGGGGCAAAAACAATAGCTAATAAACCATATTTTTTTGGTATTACCTACTGGAGTGGAGTGTTTGGTTATTTTGTATTAAGATATACCAACACTAGAATCATTCAAGACCAGTATTACAATATGCTATTTTGTTCATTTAACAATAGTGTACTGTCATTAAAATTAAACATAAAAGGGTGCAAAATTGGTTGATTAAAAACTTTCTTTTGCCCCAAAACTGCCTTTCTGGTAGCCTTGACCTTGGCTAGACAAATGAGTTATAGACCCTTGTGCAAGAAGCCTGTTTTGGCCTTCCTTAAGGACAGGGTCAGTTTACATAGTAACCTGAAATTCATGCCTGAAATAATAACAGAATGTTCCCTAAATGAGGTAATATGTCTACTTGTTTTATATTCATTCCAATAAAATAGAAGTAGGAGTGTTGGATTCCCTTGATGTGCATGGGTAGCTTTTATTTTGTCAGTGGCGCAACAGGTAGCATGATGTGCCTTTGGTGCAGAAAGCTGTGGGTTCTATTCCCACACCAGGTTATTGGATTGCTGACACTGCAGCACAGCATAAGAGGGGGTTGCTGTACTTGTGAGTGACTTTCTTTGGATGAGATGTTAAACTGAGGTTCCAGATGCTTGAGTTGGTGGTAGCTCAGGTAGATGTAAAAGATCTCCTGTCAGCTATCAAAAAGTGTAGAGTAAGTTCCTTGCTGCTCTAGGCAGATTCCCCTGGTAGTATAAATACCATCTCTGGTTTCCTCTGAAAAGAGGCCACTAACCTAGTGGGAGTAACCCAGTCAACACAGGATAAACAAGTAAAAAATAAATAAAAAATTGCCTGGATAAACCCAAAACAGACTGGCATTTTTATTGCCTTTGCAAAATGAAAAGAAAGGAAACCTGCAATCACAGACGGTCTCTAAACGGATTGCGTATCATCCTGCCTTTTCTCTTATCCTGCGTATCATCCTGCCTTTTCTCTTATCCTGCTTATCTTGCCTTTTCTCTTATCCTGCTTATCATCCTGCCTTTTCTCTTATCCTGCTTATCATCCTGCCTTTTCTCTTATCCTGCTTATCATCCTGCCTTTTCTCTTATCCTGCGCATCATCCTGCCTTTTCTCTTATCCTGCGTATCATCCTGCCTTTTCTCTTATCCTGCTTATCATCCTGCCTTTTCTCTTATCCTGCTTATCATCCTGCCTTTTCTCTTATCCTGCGTATCATCCTGCCTTTTCTCTTATCCTGCTTATCATCCTGCCTTTTCTCTTATCCTGCTTATCATCCTGCCTTTTCTCTTATCCTGCTTATCATCCTGCCTTTTCTCTGCACTGTTGAGACAAATCTGTTTCACTTGGAGCCCACACTGTTAGAACTATAGTTACCACCATAGCTTCCCTAAAAGGGCTTCCATCTAGGCAGTTGTCGAGGCAGCAACTTTGTCCTTTATTTCTGTTCATTCGACAAGCATTACAACTTGGTAAACATGTCCAGGGCAGGATTTGCTACAGCCATCCTGCAGGGGCTAGTGTCTCTGGTCCCTGCCACAGTCCACTGACTCTACCTGGACTAGCTCTGGAAGTCATCCTGAGGGTTATTGCTGCAAGAGCAAACGAGGATAAAAATGCAAAGTTGTTTTAGGAACATATCGTGATTGTACATGTTTGAATAGATTCCCTGTTGGATTGCAGGTGTTTGAATAGATTCCCTGTTGGATTGTATATGTTTGAATAGATTCCCTGTTGGATTGCAGGTGTTTGAATAGATTCCCTGTTGGATTGCAGGTGTTTGAATAGATTCCCTGTTGGATTGTATGTGTTTTAATAGATTCCCTGTTGGATTGCAGGTGTTTGAATATTTTCCCTGTTGGATTGCAGGTGTTTGAATATTTTCCCTGTTGGATTGTATGTGTTTGAATAGATTCCCTGTTGAACTACAGGTGTTTGAATAGATTCCCTGTTGGATTATATGTGTTTGAATAGATTCCCTGTTGGACTGCAGGTGTTTGAATAGATTCCCTGTTGGATTGCAGGTGTTTGAATAGATTCCCTATTGGAGTACTAGTTACTTTCCACCATCCTCCTGGCTCTTCACCTAATACCTAGACTTGGGAGGTGGACAATTTACAGTCTGGAGCAAGAATGACCTGCAGATGGTGTTGGCTGAGTACTTTATATACCACATGTCCTGATGTCAGAAGGGGAAGGGGTCCAGTGGGCCATGGGGGAAGGTGAGAGCTCTGATACTTGGGCCATCCTTGGGCTCCTGCAGGCATATAATCTTACACTTTGTACTGCAGCAGTGAAGCTGGAACATCTGCAACTGTGGTAAATTTGTAACACAACTGTCATTTACCACAGCTGTCATCTGCAACTGTGGTACATTTGTAACACCACTGTCATCTGCAACTGTGGTACATTTGTAACAGTCATCTGCAGCTGTGCAACATTTGCAACACAACTGTCATCTGCAGCTGTGCAACATTTGCAACACAACTGTCATCTGCAGCTGTGCAACATTTGCAACACAACTGTCATCTGCAGCTGTGCAACATTTGCAACACAACTGTCATCTGCAGCTGTGCAACATTTGCAACACAACTGTCATCTGCAGCTGTGCAACATTTGCAACACAACTGCCATCTGTAGCTGCGCCACATTTGCAACACAACTGTCATCTGCAGCTGCGCTACATTTGTAAATTTTGTAACACAGCTGTCATCTGCAGCTGCGCTACATTTTGTAACAGCTGTCATCTGCAGTTGCGCTACATTTTGTAACACAGCTGTCATCTGCAGCTGAGCTACATTTTGTAACAGCGGTCATCTGCAGCTGCGCTACATTTTGTAACACAGCTGTCATCTGCAGCTGCGCTACATTTTGTAACACAGCTGTCATCTGCAGCTGCGCTACATTTTGTAACACAGCTGTCATCTGCAGCTGTGCTACATTTTGTAACACAGCTGTCATCTGCAGCTGCGCTACATTTTGTAACACAGCTGTACTTTCCTGTACTTAGTGTTTTACAATCCGGTAGGAGCCATAAGCTTCAGTTAGATTTAGTCTGTATGAGTTTTAGGCAGCAGGGAGAGCAGAGTCTTTAACATCAGTAAATACACTTGGGAAGAAAAGTGAAGACTATTAAATATGTAATAAAATGCTTCATATTTTATGATGGAGTAAAGCAGGTGATGCTGTTAGTTAAGGAGCAGAGATCACAGGCAATGCAGCAGTGAGATTATAATAAAGATGCCGATATAAAGATTGTAAGACGAGATTAGGAGTGAGATTATAATAAAGATGCAGATATAAAGATTATAAACCAAGAGATTGAGTGAGATTATAATAAAGATGCCGATATATGGATTATAAGACCGGAGATTAGGAGTGAGATTATAATAAAGATGCCGATATAAAGATTATAAAGCAAGAGATTAGGAGTGCGATTATAATAAAGATGCCGATATAAAGATGATAAAGCAAGAGATTAGGAGTGAGATTATAATAAAGATGCCGATATAAAGATTATAAAGCAAGAGATTAGGAGTGAGATTATAATAAAAATGCCGATATATGGATTCTAAGACAGGAGATTAGGAGTGAGATTATAATAAAGATGCTGATATATGGATTCTAAGACAGGAGATTAGGAGTGAGATTATAATAAAGATGCTGATATATGGATTATAAGACAGGAGATTAGGTGTTAGTGCTTGTCATGAGTACTGAAATGCTGGCTAGCTGGCACGGGCCTTTTGAGAAGATACAAAGGAATAATCAGTGAACTTCAGAGTTGGGTATCCAGGAAAGACGGTGACACAGCAAATCTGGTTATTAATGTATTAAAGTAACAAAGAAGAACATTGTGCAAGGAGCTGACCATCTGCAGTTAATGCAGGTGTAATCTGAGAATCTCTTCCTGAATGCAGTTAAAGGGATCCTTATCATGACTGTCAAAAAGCGGGATGCAAGAGTATATTCCTTAGGAAGTAAAGGTGTGTTCAGTGAGTAGAGAAGCCTGGCAGTGCTTGTTCCTAAGCCTTATGGAAGTATTAGATTCTGTCATGAATTCAGAAAACAGAGATGCAGGTCAAACAATGATAGCTTTCTGAAGCACGGAACTGATGAGTGGGCAACTGTCTGTCTTTTTCTATATTCTTTAACAACCGTAGAATTAATAAAGTAGTTATTAATTGATTAATAAACTAGTTGGTAGTTACAGTTAATACCTCTAATAAAGAATAAAAAACCCAGCCTTTTCAACCTTTATAAATCCCTCTGATAGTTTGTTTCAGTACGTCCAATGCATGGAATACCAAAGCCTCACTTGTAGGTATAAAGGCAACGCTGTCCCAAGACATTCATAGTACTGAATGTTCTGTATGCTGTACCAGCAGAACATTAACCTATGAGAAAGGTAGATACTCTGTCATAGGAAGTGTGTATGTAGCAGTAAAGTGGGCCTTCTTTTCCTTCAAGTTCTATTTACTGGGTAAGTATTTCAAATTGGCTACTGTCCATGCCCTTCTGCAGTAACTAGGTATGCAGAATGGATTGCAGTACCAAACTATGCCAGTGAGAGCTATCCTGCAACACTTCCAGTTCACACTAACCCACAGGCCTGGTCTAGCATATTGGAAATTCTTATTGGAGGTCCAAGTCCTATAGCCTGTCATTGTGAGCAGAGAACCAATGGGATAGGCAACTGGTCGCTCGCAGACTAGTGGCTTATTCATCCATGGCTACTGGGCTTTATGGTGGGCACAGACGTGGGCAGATATCAATACATAGATCCCTCCCACCAGTAGCATGGACCCCCGATTATAGCTTGAAGTAGTCTGGATCCTCAGCCCACTTATAACTGCCAGATACCATTAACCATTTTTAGTGACACTAGTCATTGTGTCCAAATCAACTAGAAAAGACTGACCTGGCTAAGAAAGCAGTCACAGGAACAAAGAACGAGACCATCAGACACACACTGTCATCTTCTGGAAAGTGACGTGGCAGATGGCACAGAGAAACTCTGTATCAGATTCAAGGCAAAGACACAAAGATAAAGAAGTTAGTCAGACACCATTCATAAGGGATGCCTGCAACTACCTACTCACCAGTCCACAGGACATCACAGGCAGATGGAAGGAGTACGTCCAGCAGCTTCTGAATGAAGAAAGCCCCCCAGACTCTGTGCTGCTGCAGTCCGAGCCTAAAATGACAGAGGAACAAGAGCCCACCTTTAAAGGAAATAAGAACAGCACTAAGGAAAATGAAGTTGGGGCAAGCAGCAGGCTCGGATGGGGTCACAGCAGATATAGTTATGTTGGATGAGTTCCAGAAGAAATGGCTGCAGGGGCTATTCATGACAGTATGGAGAGAGAGGCGTATCCCAGATGACTGGAGAATAAGCATACCTTTGCCAGTGTACAAGGACAAAGGGGACATCCATAACTGTGGGTAGTACAGGAGTATCAAACTCATGTCACACCGCATGAAGCTTGTGTGCAGGGTGATCGATAAACAGATATATGTAGAGTAGTAGCAAGTAAGATGGGAGATGAGCAGTTCAGATTTGCATCAGGATGCAGCACAACTGACCTGATGTTTGCAGTGAGACACATAGTTGAGAAGAAACAAGAGATGAGGAAAAAATACAGCTGGGCATTCCTAGACTTTGAGGACGTATATGACAAGGTCCCAAGAAAGCT
The DNA here is from genome assembly GCF_019279795.1 of Protopterus annectens. Lineage (NCBI taxonomy): Eukaryota > Metazoa > Chordata > Ceratodontiformes > Protopteridae > Protopterus > Protopterus annectens. Next base: position 752,123,156 of record NC_056736.1, read on the forward strand.
GATTTACGCAGTACTGTGGTGGTGCAGAGTCCCAGCCACGTTTTTATATATATATATATATATATATATATATATATATATATATATATAAGATCACTCATGACATAGGCAGTCCTACATTTATATAAATGAAAACAAAACCATATTAACATATTTTAGTTGCAAACATTATATCACTTATAATCTATCCGATCATTGTCCATCAAACATTACATAACTCATTGAAATCCTGCTGCCTTTAAAAATTCATTCCTCCAAAACATTATTCTGCATACATTATTCCCATAATTCCCATTTTTTTCTGTCTAATTTGCTCTAGCCTTTTTCTAAAGATCCCATTTCCAGTTGTTTTATCTTTACTATATTCCCTACTTCTAGTACAGTTGGTTTAGACTTTGATTTACATTTTCTAGAAACTGCTTTTTTGGCAGCCACCATAGTTAGACTCAGCAAGGCCTTACTATGTCTAGACAATTCCAATTAAGTATCATAGCTCAAAAAATTGATTTCCTTGGTTATACCAGTTTGCTCACTCAATACTTCTGATACAGTTGTCTGCAGGGAATTTTTAAATTCTGCCAACTCATTACACTCACAAAAAATATGTTCCCAATTACCTCTTTTTCCCCCCATCACACCTCCAACATTTGCAATCTACCTGAGGAAAACTTCTTTGGGGGTCTACTTGGGGTGTAAACATACCTATGTAAAAGAGTCCCAGAAACATTGGTAGAATTAGTGCAGGCTGTGTACAAGGACCCAGTGACTCAAATATGAACAATGTTGGATATCACAGAGGGGTTCCCATTGGGAACGTGTGTACATCAGGGATCATCTCTGAGCCCACTGCTGTTCATAATGGTGATGGATTAATACATTAGTGAACAGGCTGAGGAGGTAGATCAGCAAAAGTGCTGTATACAGATGATGTGACATTACAGGCGGACTCTGAGCAAAAACTTAAGGATAGGGGAATGGAATGCAAAACTTGAAGGCACATGGGATGAAACTGAGGACAGATAACACATTTGTAATGCCAGCAAATGGGGACATCAGAAGTAATTGAAAATTGAGATAGAAGTGAAAACAGTCTAACATGAAACACGCTAACAGCTTCAAATATCTGTGAGGGTTGTTTGAAGAGAAGGGAAGTCTGAGGAGGTCAAAGCTAGAGTCGGAGGGCTGCAGCCAGCTGACAGTGTCAAGAGTATTGGCATGACAGAAGACTGTCAAAGAAGCTGAAATGTAAGGTGCATAATACCGTAGTGTGACCAGTACTGCTGTATGGTACAAAGCCCTGGGCAGTAAAGGCAGAGCAGATGAGGAAGCTCGAGGCGATGGAGATGAAATGCCTGAGATGTGTGGTAGGATGCACACTGTGGGACATAATAGGAAATGAGGACATAAGAGAAGAAGCCAGAGCAGCTCCAGTTGTAGAGAAGGTAAAAGATTTCAGTGATTTGGGTGCATGTGCAGAAAAGCAGAAGACAATCTGGTGATTTATGACAGGCAGGAGTAAGGCAAGTGAAAACGAGGTAATCCAGCAGAAGGATGGCTGGATCGTGAGAGAGAAGACCTGTGACTGTCAGGCATGACTCAAAGGTAGGAGAGTGGCATTGAACTGAGAGTGATCGGCAACATTTGACATGACAGCTTTGGTACTTTCCCATTAAACCCCTACCACTTCGCGCTGCTGTAAATAAAGGAATGAGCTACTGTTAAGAGCACAAGTACTTGTTTCCCACCAAGTACATCATCAAACTGGGAGGCATGATGATTTGCGTTAAACCCCTATCACTACGGAGACAAATGCCCCCAAAATAGGGACAATTTTAAAGTGTTGCTGTTACAAACATAGAAAGTTAATAGAAGAGCAAGTTTTGCATTAACAATGATTTTCTGAAAGGTATGAAATCTGAAACTGTACCACTTCGCGATGCTGTGGTTTGCCGTTATTTCAGTAGTGGATTTTACTTAGACCGTTCACTTGTAAGAAGAAACATAGTCTACATGGGTGAATTTTTCCATTAAACCCCTACTACTACCAGTCCGCGCTGCTGATTGGGCACGGCTGCATGGCACCGGTGGCTGTAGAGGAGGTGACATTATGGTTCCGCTTGGTAAGTAAGAGTAAAACAGTTTATAATCTGAAGGGGGGATTACACAGAGAGTATTCCTGTACAGGTTTTCATCTTTAGTCGGTGTACTTGCATTCTTTTTTAAAAGAAAGGTAGCACCCGTGTCGTATACCATTTGGGGAAATAGATATTGTATTAGAAACAATGCTTGCCGACTCAGTTACTTAAGGCTGGCCCCCATCTCTTGATACCAGGCAATCTATTGTCGAGTGATCCTTCTGTCCAGCCTGCAGGAGAGAGTTGAATAATCAGCCATCGAATTGCCGTTCCATATATGACAGCTTTATGAACTGGCTGTAGTCAGTGAGTAGAGTAAAATAAGTGGCAAAGCACTTGGCTTACTGTGGCGATCGGTGTTGTCATGTAGGCATAGGTCATACCCCTCAAGCTTTTAGAGCAGGAAATGTGAACAAAGCCATGCATAATAGGGAGACAAATACCCCCAAAATAGGGACAATTTTAAAATGTTGCTGTTACAAACTAGAGAAACTTGATAGAACAGCAGGTTTTGCATTAACAATGATTTTCTGAAAGGTATGAAATCTGAAACCAAAACTGTTGTCATTTTTCCTAACTTCAGTCCTCCATGATTTGTCATAAATCCAAATTTTTATGAGAAACTTGACAAAAATATGAGATAACAATTTGGACATTCTTCGAAAATCTAGATAGTTAAGAGGTATGGAGTTATTTGGGACCACGCAGCTGCCTGTTGAATGAGAATGACATCGGCTGAGTAGGAAGGAGGATATGCTCAGTCTTAAAAGTAGAGGAGAATGCCTTGTTCTGTTTTGTTTTGTAATCGATGTTGATATATCCACCTACGTACACTATTTCCTCTTAAAAGTGAACGGTCTAAGTAAAATCTGCTACTGAAATACCACCAAAACAAAGCAGTGCGAAGTGGTAGGGGTTTAACGGAAAAGTACCACATCTTTACCCCATGAAGAAGATTGGGGGGTTGATGATGATAATTGAGATTGTGTTTTAAAGAAAAGATGCAATGTTGTTCTGCTATCGCTAGGTGAAAATACCACAATTAACTAATGAATTTCATTTAGAAGAATTCAATCTGGATCCATGAATGGGACTTTTAAGAGCTTTAGGTAGTAAAAGAAATGTATTTTTGTCAGCTGTATGGAAATAGTCTTCTCTGAAAGTGTTGGTCACAAGTATGAGACGGACAAGGAGAGAGAAAAAGAGATCAGCAAGGTGTTCTTCCAAGCTGGAAAAATTAGCAAGTGGCCTATTAAGTGTATTTAAGATGTTATGAGCTGAGAGACTGTGAAAAGGTGAGTCACATCGTTACAGAAGACTGTGTAATACAATTAATCATAAACCTGAGGAAACCAAGATGAAATCTGGAGAAATGGCATACAGATGTGCAAAGTCAGCCCCCAAAAGGTTTCTGGGGGGTTGCATTATAATTTGTAGAGGAAGTCCACATTTAAAATTTCCTTTCTGGTGCAGTTTTGCAATGCGAACATAGACATTCCTAAGTTGGGAGCGTGTATAGCATTGGGAATATAGACATCCCTAAGTTGGGAGCGTGTGTAGCAGTTGGAACTATATATTTTTATGCATAAGCTTATTTCACTTTATAGCATGTTTGATTTTTTTTTTTTAATTGTTTATATTTGTATAATTTTGTATTAATCAGTTAATGTTCATAGTGGTATAAAATATTTAAGCAGTAACCCACGCCTGGGTGTGAGTAATGCTGGATTTACCCACGGTTGGTGTGGTTTGGTCACGAGGGCGAAGCCCGAGTGACCAAACAAAGACAACCATGAGTAAATCCAGCATTACCCAGACACAGAAGTGAGTTATTGCTATTATACAATGACATTATTTAAGGGAAAAAAAATTACTTTTCTTAAATAATGTCCTTGTGTAATGGTGCCGTGCTGTCCTTCCACCTCTGGCTATCTCCTCCTGCCCTATCTGATGTACTGTGCATGCGTTTGGAACTTGCGTTCCCACGCATAGCCAGTACATCAGCGCTCGGGAAAGTAAGCAACAGAGAAAAGATGATCTCCTTTGCTACGCTTTTTTTTTTCTTTTGAAAAAAAAACCCCTTAAAATTAAAGAATATATCAACAGAAAAAAGTCCGCCGACCAGACCTTTTTCCACTGTATATTTTCAACGGACACGCTGGTTGGGCTGGCCAATCAGCATGCTCGTTTTACGATGTTAATGGCCAGTCATTGCATAATTTTATATACATTTGCTTATATGATCCTGGGTTGTGGCTGAAAAGACTTAACTGACCAGCCTGCCTTGAGGTTTTGTGACGTATAGACAGCAGAAGATATGGGGAGCAGTAACTGGTTGTTGTACTGACCTGGACGTACGGCATAAGTTATGATTTGCTGAGTTATTTATTTTACATTTGTTGACCGGGCTAGTCTAACTGGATACATGTCCATTTTCAGTAGAGGCCCGGGGAGAAAAGCTCCAAGCAGAAGCAATGACAAAACAAACAAAGAAATACAGTATAAAGCAATATTAAAGTGAGTAATGGTACATTTTTTACATAAGGGTGAGGTCAAATTATACAGAGTCCTTTAGTAAATATAAGCTAAGAAAAAAATACAAAGAGCAAAAATTTGAGCGAGAGCAATGAACAATAATGAATGAGATTTAAAAATAACATTTGTTTTTTTCTGGGTTCAATAATAGAAGTCGCTTGAGTTCTAAAAAGGAAGACCTTTTACAGGTAGGCAACATAGAAAAGAGGAGTAGAGAACTGAAGAGAGAGAGCAAGAAAGAGCTATCAGGGTTGGAACAGGGGCAAAGCCAGTCAGTTTTTAGATATTCTTTAAGATGCTTCTTATAAAGAAGAGAGGAAGAAAGGTTGGAAAGTTCACTAGGGAGATGGTTCCAACTTTTCCCTATGGTGTTGGTAAAAAGTGAGTCCCCAGCTTTGTTGTTGGATTTAATGGAAGAGACTAGGAGTATATTTGCTGAGCGTAGTGTTGTAAGATTTTTGTAGGGGGTGATTAGGTTGGTGAGGATTGGGGTGTTATTAGGGTAGTAAAGGATCTTTTGGGTCATAACAAGTTGTCGAAAAAGTAGTTTGTTCTCCAGTTCTAACCATCCCAGCTGTTTGAGGTTATGACAGTGATGAGTTCTAAATGGGGAGCCAGTGGCAAATCTGGCTATGTTATTATAACTGCTGGAAAGTTTGGAGAGGTTGGTTTTAGATAAATTGGTGTATATAGCTGAGGCATAGAACAGGGTGGAGATAAGGTGGGTCTGAGCAATAGTGATTTTGGCGACAGGGGTGAGGAAGGCTTTGATTCTGTAGAGGGTGCCTAGTTTTTTGTTGACAGACTTAATAGTGGAATTAATATGGTCGTCCTAGCTAAGGTTGTTGTCAGTTGTTACCCCCAGTAGACTGGTAGTAGTATCAGGGGACATTTTGGTTCCATTGTTAGAAGTTACTGTGAAGTGCAATTGAGGTGACTTATGAGTAGGAGCAAAGAGCAATAGTTTTGTTTTCTTGGGGTTGAGAAGAAGACCGTGTTTCATGAACCAGTGTTCAACACTATTAAATACTGTTTGAGTTAGGGACTGGAGAGAGGTTATGGACTTGGCTGAACAAATTAAGGTAGAGTCATCAGCATATTGTATGCAGGTGGCTTGGGGTATGCTGGTATGTAGATCATAAATGTACAAAGAGAATAGAAGGGGTCCTACGATAGAGCCTTGTGGTACTCCAGTGTTCACAGGGAGGGATGAAGAAAGATTATTTTCCCAAAGTACTGCTTGTTATCTATTACCTAGATAGGATTTAAACCATTGTAAAGTTTGAGGATGAAGTGATTGAGGTTTTAGAATGTCAATAAGTATGTGATGGTTCACCATATCAAAGGCTTTTGAGAGGTCAATGAATAATGCTGAGGAAAGTGTTGTTTCGATTTTTGGTAATGGTGTCAGAGAAGGATAGCAGGACAGTTGTGCTATGGTAAGGCCTAAAACCATGCTGGCAGTTGGCAAGTAAATTATTTTGGAGCAGGTGATCGAGCAGTTGTCTGTGTATACATTTTTCCATTATTTTAGCTAATGGAGAGAGTAAGGCGATAGGCTGAAAGTTGGAGAGTTCTGAAGATGGGCCACCTTTATGTAAGGGGATTATGTGGGAAACCTTCCATAATGAAGGGAGTTTTCTTTCTAAAATTGTTCTATTTATAATGATGGATATGGGATAGGCAATGGCTTTAGCTGCAATTTGCAGGTATTCAGCTGGAAGACAGTCAGCAGAAGGGATACATGGCTTAAGTTTTTGAAGGAGTTTGCAAATGAGGGATGCAGGTACAGGTTGTAGAAGAAAGGTTGATGATGGAGTATTAGTGGTATTTAGTGGGGGAGTGGTTGTGGATGGTAAAGTATTAGCTAGGGATAGAATGGCATCAGTAAAATAGTTATTAAAAGCATCAGGAATTTGGTTAGAGTTATTTTGGTTGAATCCTGAAGGGGTAGGAGTTTGAGTGCCCAGGTTGAAGAAGCTTGTTAATGCCAGACTAGAATTTTTGTGGATGTTGATGGTGGGTTTGTTGTAGGTGGAGGTAATAGTCTTTTTGTCTTTGAGAATGTCTTTCTTGGTGACATTTCTTAACTGCTTAAAGTAGAGGTGGTCTGTTGGGTTTCTGGAGGTTCTCCATTTGGCCCAAATGGCCCAAATTTTATTTCTGAGGAGGATCTTTTGTCTAGTTTACTTTGTGAGCCAGGGGGCAGTTTTAGTCCTTATTCGGGACGAGTGATAGGGGGCATGGTAGTCAAGGGTTTGAAGAAATCTGGTATTAAAGTAGGTTACTGCTTCATCAAGTTCAAGATGAAACAATGGTGACCAGTTGCATGCTTTAAGTTCATTTTGGAAACTGTCAGGGTTAAAGAATTTCTTGGAACGGGAGGTTTTAAAAATATTGGTATTGGGGATGTAATTTTTTTGTTTGATATAGGTTAACATGTGGTCACTGATATCATCTAGAAGAGTACCTGGTTTATAAGAGTCAAGGTGACTGTTTAGAAGGATCCAGTCAAGGATGGTTTCTTTACTGTTTGGTTTGTGGATTCTAGTAGGTGTGGTTATTATTTGTGTGAATCCATAAAGATTTATGTGATTGGTAGGATTGGTGGAATTACAGGTAGCCCAGACTATATTAAAGTCACCTAACACAATGGTTTCTTGGGGTAGGTGGATAGAGAGGTAACCAAGTATTTTTTCAAGAGTATAGATGTTATTTCCTGGGGGGGAGATAGGTGCAAATTAGATAGATAGATTTGGAGTTATTTATTTGTAGTTTTGCAGTAAGGGTTTCAGAATTTGTTTCTGAGGGTAGGGGCAATTTGAAGGGTGAAAGTTGGAGTTCAGATTTATACAAAATGGCTACCCCTCCACCCTTTTTTGTTATCCAGTCACATCTCAGGATGTTGTATTCAGGAGGGGTGATCTCATGGTCCAGAGTTGAGGGCTTTAGCCATGTCTCTGAAATGCAGAGAATATCAAATGAGTGCACATCTAAGAGTGCATGTAGGTGGGTGATTTTATTATTAATGCTACGGATGTTGAGGTGAGCTATCAGGAGGGAGTTGGATGATCTATTTAGGGTGGAGATAGCTGGAGTAGTTAGGTCGGGTGGGTTATTGGTAATATCAGTGTTGGGGCCAGGGTTACGATGAATATCACTATCTAGTAGTGGGTGAGGCTGTGGATATTGAACAAGTTTAAGGATTTTGTAGTTGTAGTTTGGGTTTTTTTATAAGGAAGTAAGTAATATGGGTAGATCTATGGTCCTTTGGAAGTACATAGATGGAGGTAGAGGTTATGTTACTATGGTTGAGGGAATTAATGAGAGAAACAGGTAAAGTTTCTTGGTAGGGGTGGCGATGTCCAGGAAGGGAAAAGTGTTCAAGGGAGGTTAGTGTGTATGGTATTGCAAGAGAAGCAAGAGTTGTAATTAAGAGTAGCAGGTTAGTATGATAATACTTAAGTGTTTGGTCCATTTGGTTGTGTAGGTGAGGTGTTGGAGTTTGTTGAGTGAAGGAGAGAAATAGAATAAGGGAAAGGAGGGAGAAGGAGAAATGTGCAGTATGAGGAAGAGAAGGTTAATGGTAGAAGAGTACAGTTAAATGAAATACATGTGGTTTAAGAGGGAAAAACTGAAAATATTAGTAATGGAGGGTGTTCTGTGAAGAGGTTAGGGAGTGGGCTTGAAAAGAGGTAATAAACTAATTAGTGTGATATAGAGGTTGGGGGTGGGATTCTTAGGTGGAAGTAGGTAGTGATAGGAAGATCATGGGTGGGGGTGTGGCTACAGAAGTATATGGCTAGGAACACTGGGGGTGGGTGGGAAATGGGAGTAGGGTAGGGGAGCGGAGTGAGCCCGCAGGGTGAACGGAGCGGGAAGAACAGGTCAGTGTTTTAAAGTCAGTGGGCTGCTAACTACTGTGAGCAGTAGGTGGGAAGAGTAGGTATGGGGGGAGGAAGAACAGGGAAGGTAAAGGATACAGAGGTACAGTAATAGTTAAAAAAAAGTAGTTAATTATGAGGAAAACAAGGGTGGCCAAGAGAAGGTTCAATGTCTAGTTTAGAGTGCTCAGGGCTAAACTGAGACTAGGGTTAAGAATGGGAGAAAGATGGAAGTATTAGAAGATGACCTGGTTTAGAGCGCCATCTAGTGGGCAAAGTGAGAAATTACAGTAGGGGGTGAGAGAGCAGAGATAAGAGGTAACAGGGTTTGCAAGGGCTCCTAAAAGTAGCTAGGTGCAGGGCACCTCACAGGGAGTGAAGAACAAGATATCAAGTAGCAGGAGACAGTCCAAGGAGAGGGAAAATATAAGAAGTAAGGGTTGGGGAGGAGAGTATGGCTGCTGTGTGGCTTGGGCTTTGCTAGGTCGTATAGTTACATAAATATAGCAGGAATATACAAGTGTACAGTGTTACCACTAAGAAAGAATAGCACGTACTTTCTTGCCTCCTAGTGAACAGGGTTCCTAAGCAGGATGGCAAGTTCTTTGCTATGGAGGTGTAGGAAGATTTGTTTGCTGGTGGTCCTTTCACCGGGTAGGTAGATACTTAACAGTTCTACTGTAAGATAGGAGATTCAAACCTAGAGTGGTGGGGACAAACAGATATAGAAGGGATTAGAAAATAAAAATGCAGTTCTTTGAATAGTAAAATAGGGTAGTGAACCCAGTATTTCAGTGCATACAGTTGGTTATGGATAATCACACTATAAGGTACTGACCAATAGCAAAGTGTACAACTATATAAAATTCTATCGAACAGTAGAACAGAAATATCATAGGTGAGAACAAATGTGAAACAGTTGCTAAGCAGTTTGTCTAAAATGCATCAAACAACCTTGTAACAGCAGTTTTACACCGGTCTATAAAGAGTGCTTTAGAGACCTTATAGCAGAAGAGATACAGCAGTCTTAACTAGTATGCTTAACAAAACAGTACACGTTAGTTTAACATGTTGATGCCATGTTCTGTGTGGTACATCCCGTGGTGACTCCGTAGTGCAGGAGAATGTCGGGTGGGGGTGACGAGCATGTGTTTCAGCATAGGGTATCAGTAGCATATGAACACTATGCAGCCCCCCCCCCCCAAACAGCTACGGAAACAGAAGGTGACAGACACTGCAGGAAACCTAGATAGATATGGAAGAGATGAAAGGGAGTGCAGGTAACCTAGAATAGATATGGAAGAGATGAAAGGAGTGCAGGTAACCTAGAATAGATATGGAAGAGATGAAAGGGAGTGCAGGTAACCTAGAATAGATATGGAAGAGATGAAAGGGAGTGCAGGTAACCTAGAATAGATATGGAAGAGATGAAAGGGAGTGCAGGTAACCTAGAATAGATATGGAAGAGATGAAAGGGAGTGCAGGTAACCTAGATAGATATGGAAGAGATGAAAGGGAGTGCAGGTAACCTAGATAGATATGGAAGAGATGAAAGGGAGTGCAGGTAACCTAGAATAGATATGGAAGAGATGAAAGGGAGTGCAGGTAACCTAGAATAGATATGGAAGAGATGAAAGGGAGTGCAGGTAACCTAGAATAGATATGGAAGAGATGAAAGGGAGTGCAGGTAACCTAGAATAGATATGGAAGAGATGAAAGGGAGTGCAGGTAGGGAACAGAAGTTTTAGGTAGAACTGATTAGTTAATGTAGTAAGACATGCATGACGTTAATACAGGTAAAATAACCCTGTTTGGGGAAGGGGATAGGATTAGGAGAAGGTGAAAACATGGGCAAACATTTAATTTAATGTGATTAAGGATGGTGCCTTTCCAAAGGTATCAGAACATAAAAGTAGTTTAGTCTGTGAAACTGGAAATGCTATATTAATAAAAACTAAATGTTCTCATGCACAGCATTTAGCAGTTGTAACAGACCTTGGAAACAGTATTGAATATTTTGATGTTAAAATGTTTACCATTTTTTTTTTCATAACAAGATTGAAGGACCTCACCAACTGGTTAGAGGGAGGAATGGCTCAGTGATGCTCTGTTTATTATAAACTGGCAGTCTGGGAAAATTTCTGGTCAACTGCTTACGAAAGTCCTTTTCAGACACCAGCATAATTTCCATTTGTACATGTTTTGGTGTTGCTTTGGAAAATGTTTTCTTAAGAAATTAGCAACGTCTTGAGGTTTCATATAGAATAGTGGCCCTTGGATTTAAATGAAAGGTGGGACTATTCTCTCAGTTTGTAAACTGGTGAGATTGGAAGGGGAAGTCGAGGTTAAAGATTTCAGGTACTTGAAGGCTGGAAATAAACTACTGATGGTTATGACTGGAAATGTGATTTACAAATGTCTAACTTGTTTTGGAAATGAAGAACAAGAGCATGTGGAAATGATTTGTGTAGAAGGCAGGAGGAACTGTAAGCTGTCTGGGTATGGTATGAGTGTGTGAAAACCACATTTTTTTGGAGGACGGAGTAATGAGAAAAGTGGATTTTTTTTTTCCCAAGTGATACTTGCTGCAAGGTTCTGGAAAGGTTGGAGAGGGTGTGTAGGCCGAGCAGTTAAAGTTCGGATGTAGGACAGTACAGCAGTAAAGGGCGTACGTAGTTCGTGGTTACAAGGGACCTTTCAAGCATGTAGGTGCCAGACCAGAGTCAATGCCTTCTGTCTTGGGCATCAGTTTTGTACATACAGTAATCGCAGTTAAGTTTGTAATATGTGGTAATGATTTTTCTCTGTAAGGGACACTTTTCATTAAATCATATTTATTGTTTAGTTTTTTGTTTTCTCATTTCTAATTATTGTGTAATGATTTTTTTCCCTTTCTGTTCAGGGGATACCAGAGTAAAGAATTCTGAAGATCTTTCTGCTGAAACCATGTCCAAGTAAGATTATTTATTGTTCTTTTCCTAGCTTTCTGGTCAGGAAATTTGTTTGAGCTGATATGGGGGGACATCTCATCATTGTCTTTCTGTAAAATAAACAAACAGTCTGATCTGATGTCAATTTTCATTCATTCCTCAACAGTTGTGTTTGAATCCGACCCTCTGGTTACAGCTTATGGATACTGGAAACTTTCGAGCTTCTCCCATGCCTGTAGTGCTGTAGTACCCTACCGTACTTCAGATCTCATTTGCCACCTTTGTGTATGAATGCGGTCTCAATTCCCTCTCAAGCTGTAGTGTGGTATTTGTGAGTAAAATAAGACGTAAATATTTTCTTATTATTTCTATCTAGATTTTTTTTTTTTTTATACATATTCAACCCTTATCCTTTTACACTTATCAGTGTATTCTTAGTCTACCATTGTTGGTAAATTCTTTCTGGCTTATACCTTGGTGGTAATCTCTTTAATTCCTAGTATTGGTAACCCTTTTGTGTGTGTGTGTGTGTGTGTGTGTGTGTGTGTGTGTGTGTGTGTGTGTGTGTGTGTGTGTGTATATATATATATATATATGTATATATATATATATATATATATATATATATGTATGTATGTATCAAAAATCTCTCTTGCATTTCTATTTTTATTGTATTTAAATGTTACGCTTCAACATGGCTGAAAAACCTTTGGGTTTTAAGAAATGTAAAGACTGCTGGCACAAAATAACCCTATCTGATGCACATGATCCATGTGCGTGTTGCTTGGGCCCAGCTTAATTAAAAGAATCATGCGACATTTGTAAGGTCTTTAATCCACAGGCCTTAGTGGATCACAAAAATAAACTGATTCTTAAAGGTTTATTGCCGATTTTCTTTTTATAAAGTTGGACAAGGAGGAGTCCAGAAAGCGTACATCAGACCCAATCATAGGTTCATAGGTGTTTATTAGGCTAACGACCATAAGGACCTTTTTAATCCCAGCCATGCATCCCAAGTCTCTGGCAAGTTCTGATACCCTTGGTAAGTGTAAGGAGGAAACATTTATAAGCAGCAGCCTAGGAAATGAACCATTGATAGGTTGCCTGTGTCCATTAGAAACATAGGTGCCAAATTAGGGACGAATTTCCGGTTTCCCATCCATTTGTCCAAGTTGCACTTGAATTGGGTTAGGGAGGAACTCTGCTTCACATTGATGGGGAGTCTGTTCCATAGACTGGGTAGTCTCTGTGATATATACTTGTCTCTCCAGCAAGTCCCATTTGTATCACAGGCAAGGTTTAAGTCTTTGGAATGGGTAATTCTGGTGCTGTTTGTTTTGTGGATATGCAGGAGGTCCATCAGAGTGGAGTCTGACAATGCCCTGTATGCCAGGCATAGATCTCCCCCTCAGAAGCCTGTAGAAGACTGAGTACAGGCATAGGGCCTTGAGGTGATCTGCATAGGACATTTTGCTTACACCCTATATTCTTTTAGTGAGGAACTTCTGTGATCTCCTCTTTGCAAGGTGGCTTAAGGGGTTGGATCTGAGTTCATCAGATCCGAAGACTAAATCCTCAGGTCAGACAGTGTGATAATGGATCCTCATCTTCTGATCGGACACACTTTTAGCCAAAGAAGCTCCCTAGGACCCGTTATGCATCATCTCTAGACCCTGTTCCTTCTTGGTGACCCTTCACCCTTCTTAGAGAGATGCCATCATTCTAGGACCCCTTCACTGGCCTCTCTTCTTTTTTCTTGGAGTCTGACAGAAGCAGATGTGGATAGAATGATTAAGTTTTTCTTGGCACAAATTCAGATGGGAGTTTTCCTGCCTCCTACCCTGTTGGGTCTGGAGACCTTCAGTAGTACTACTCCACCCTGGTTTGGCTTTTTCTATGATCTGACCGTATGTTTCGGAGCTCCTTGATCTGAGACTCCTGGAATCTGTCGAAGTCAGTCTGGGTGGACTGGGTTTGAGATCATCGGAGCCAGGTGACTCTCAGAGCCATAACGCCATTGCTGGGTGTGAGGTGTTGGGAGTTGACTCAGTTGTTGGTGCAGTCTTTGCCCATCGGAACCTCTGCTTTGGGCAGCTCTCCTCTGATCTCTGCCTCAGATGGGATGCCTTCGAGTCAGAGGGAGCTGATGGTCCGGAAGCATGTCTTCTTTGCACAGTCTACCTCCTCCCCAGAACATTTTGCCTTTGATGTAGTGGAGAAGCTTTCTCTACCTCTAGAGGAAGAATGATCCCCTGCCCCAGATCCATCTTCCCAATCTCATATGTCTTTGCCTTGCACCTCAACACTCTACTGCTCCTTGGCAGGGACTGCCAGCCTAAAGTCTCCAGACTACCCAGCAGGGTATACTTATATTTTCTTGTACCTTTCTGGAACATCCCACTAAAGAAGTCCATTGGAAGACAAAGTGCGAGAGGCGATCCTTGGACTCTCCTTAAGAGTCGGTCATGGAAGATGCTAGTTTTGATGAGGGGAAAGGGTCTCCAAAATCACCACCTGATGATGTCTCTTTTAGAGCTATCCTGGAGATCCTACAGCAAAGGGATGAGTGGTCTGCCAGTAACCCTTCCAAGGAGGAATCCGTATTCTTGGAAGCCTATGCTTCTGACCCTGCTCAGTGACGTCACCTGCTGGATGAGCTCATTGATTTGATCTCTAGGCGGGCGTGGAAGGAACCCGAGGCTGTTGAGCCAATTCCCAAAAGATCATACAGGATCCTGGCATCACTGAAAGGAAGAGAACTGTGGAGGAAAGGAGTATCAGTAGATGCCATGGTCGTAGCTGCGTCCACAAAGAAGGAACTCTCAGGACCGAGTTCTGTCCATCCTGCTAACCAGAAGTCCTGGGCTTTTGACAGATTTGGGAAACGTGTATATACTTCATCAACCTTTGCATTCAGATCCCTGAATTATTTGGCACACTTCCCCTGACGTCAGAGGGACTTGATTAAAGAATTTTCCAAATCCCTCTCTGGGACCATTACTTCTGGGGCAGAGAGTTTTATTGCCTCACAGTTTGCTGCCCCACAGTCCATCTGAAATTCATCCATAGAACTTGTTTCATATGTATCCTGAAGGTACCTCAAGGGCAGCAGTTTCAGGCATTTCCATTAAGAGACCTCCATAAATGCGCCTATGTAATTTTGCGGAATCTTACAAGTCCTCCTTTGTCAAGCCTCTATTTGACGGAAGTATTTTGTTTGGCCCCTAGGTTAAAGATACTTTTTCCAGGTGTGAGCAGGATGGTAAGACTGTGTCTACAGTGGGTGTACATTTTTTGACTGCTCAAAGAACTTTCTGTAGGAGTGAACGAGGTGGCTGAAAAATGTGGTTCTAGAAATCCCACGGTCCTTTCCATGATTGATGTGGCGATAGTTCCCCAGAGGGGGTGAATTCTAACAGAAGATGCTGCCAGTGTGACAGAGGAAGCCCGCAAAATCAAGGATCTAGGGATTCTTTCTCTGAAGGATTCTATCAGCACTCCAGAAAGGAGGCTCGATTTGTCTACCTCTGGAGTCAGTCAGGGGTCATCCCTGCACCAGAGAGCCTGGCTAGACATTACAAAAGATTCTTGGGTGCAGAGGATTATTTCCGGAGATTGTATAATACCCTTTTCCACCCACCCCCTTAACATTAACAAAACTCTCAATGTTCCTCTCAGTCAGAGGAAAGCGGCAACTCTAAAAGTAAAAAAGCTGCTAGAAAGAGTCATCCAAGAGGCCCCCCCGACCAAAGTCATCCAAGAGGCCCCCCCCGACCACAAAAGTCCAAAACTTGTTTAAAATTCTGTAGTGCCTTCAGTATAGAAGTTCCGGATGGTCATGGTTCAGTTAATTTTGCCCTTCCTGCACAAGGACAACTGGATGTGCTCAGTAGATCTTCAGGATGCGCACTATCACATAAAAATGAACAGATAATCCAGGAGATACTTGCGCTTCTGGTTGGAAGCCAGTCAATACCAATTCATATGTTTGCCCTTTGGCCTCACCACAGCCCCCAGGGAGTTCACCAAAGCATCTATATTACCTGATCCAATGTTTAGGTTACTGAATACCATATAGACCCTATCTGGTAATATTGAGAAATTAAAACAGTTTAATGGCTGATTTAACGAGGGAATGAATTCCTAACTAAATATACCAACTCCGAGAATGCTCTACAGTGGAGAAAGGAGCAAAATCCACATAACAGTCAAGGGAATTCTTTTCCTGCATTAAATTTGCTGTTCGTGGTTTTTTGCTTTTGCTGTTACCAGATTGACGTTTAGGTATTTGCTAACCTAAACATTCGATCAAGTAATAAGAACCCTTCACCAAATGCATGGCAGTAACAGCAGCTCATTTGAGACTGCAGGAGTTCTAGGTGTTTCAGTACTTGGACGACTGGCTCATAACTGCTCCCACCTGGCATCTTCTTATAAACTCCCACCTGGCATCTTCTTCTAAATGCATGAGATTGTGTACTTCTAACCTTTCATCTAGGAATTACCATCAATCACAGCACATCTTAGCTAGAACCATCTCCAATATTAGAGTCCATAGGGGCCTTGTTCAATACGATATCTGTGACAGCCTCCTTCCCTTACTAAGGGAACAGACTATTTGACTTCAAGTCAAAAAGAATTAAAAATTCTGCCCTATCTGCTCGAAGAATGTACAAGCCTTGGGTTCAATCTCTGTAATTCTGGTTCTATTAGTAAGGTACTATATGAGAATTGACTATATGAGAATTCTTCAATGGACCCTAGCGACTCAGTGGTCCATTTTGCAACTATGTCCACCCAGATCAGGCTAACTCAGGCATGCAAAAAAGAACCTCTCTTGGTGGATTCACTCTGATCAGATGTTAACAAGTCCCATGCCTTCATTCTTCCTCAGCCCAAAGCCATACTGAACACAGACTCCTCTCAAATTAGGTGGTTGGGACACTTCCTGGAAGAGACTGTCCTAGGCAGCTGGCCCCCCGAACAGGCTGGTACGCATGTCAGTGTCTTGGGAATGAGAGCAGTAATCCTAGCATTGCAGGCTTTTCAGGACCCTCTCTCTTGCGATTCAGACGGATGATCTGTCAGTAGTATGGTACATCAACAAACAAGGAGGAACTCGATCTTACCCCTTGTATCGAGAAGCTCTCAGGGTATGGCAATGGGTGATCTCATCCAACTGATTTCTGCTAGCATTGCACATTTCCAGGGAAATCCATCATGATAACGAACAAGTTCAGCAGGTTCATTTCCTTGCCTCACAGTTGGTCTTTCAACATGAAAGTAGCAGAAGAGATATTCCACCAATGGGGCCAACATTGCTGTGACCTCTCTGCATCCCCCCTCAACAGGTGCAGCAGTTTTTTTTTTTTTTTGCCTTGACTCCCCTCACCAGGGGACTCGCTGAGATGCTGTCCTCCACGATTGGCCCCCAGTATCTTCTGTGCTTATCCCCAACTTATCTAATCCCCAAGGTTCTCCAGAAAGCATCTCGATTGAAGAGCACAGTCATCCTCATTGTACCTTATTGGCATTGTCAGATTTGGTTCCCCTTTCTTTGGCCTCCTGTAGTTCATCCACCATGGATTCTGGATCCAGTTCCAGACCTCCTGTCTCATCCAACCGGTATGATTCACCTGGACATTTCAGACCTAAAGTTGACTGCATGGTATCTGCACTTCCATAAATAGCCAGAAAACCAAGGCTCTCCTCCCCTGTACTTTGCATTCTTTCTCTTCCCATAAAGCTTCCACTAGGAATAGAAGGCAAATGGAAAAGATTTGCCTTTTTTCACAAGATACATTGATCCTGTGTCAGCACCCGTACCTAAAGTTCTGGAGTTTTTGGCTGCGATTTTTAATGAAGGGGCTAGCTCCTCAACTGTTGAAGTTCAACTAGCTGCCATTTCTGATTTCCACATAAGAGTAAATGATTCTGCCTTAGCTTTTTCAGAACTTTGTAAGGCCTTTGAGGGGAACGTTAGACCCCCTTTAAAGATCCAACTGTGCCATGGGATTTGAATTTAGTTTCACAAGCTTTAACTCTGTCTCCATTTTACCATCGGCAAAGTGCGAACTAAAATGTTTAACCTGGAAAACTATCACTATCATTTTTACTAGATAATAACCTCTGCTAGAAGAGGCTCTGAACTTCAAGCCCCATCTTCTAAGCCCCCTTATTTAATTTTCCATAAAGATAAGGTAGTGTTACAAACCAACCCATCCTTTCTTTCTAAGGTGGTGTCAAAATCCAACATTAATCCATCTATTAATCTTCCAGTTTTCTTTCCAAATTTCATGGGCAAAGGAGAATACATGTTAAATTTGTTGGATGTTCACAGACAGTTACATTTCTATTTGCACAGAACAAAGATTTTCAGAAAAACAGAGCAATTTGTTTCTTTTGCAGAATCAATATTTGGCAAGCCAGTTACCAGTTGCCAAAGTAACTTTAGCCAAATGGTTAACTGATTGCATTTCCTTTGCCTATATAAGTTGGAGTTTTGTCTTTGTGAAAACCTGTAAGAGCCACTTCAAACAGGTCCATGACAACTTCATCAGTATTTTTATCCAGGTCTTCCATGGATGACGTGTGTGGCTGCAGCGTGGGCTAATCCTCATACCTTTGTATTACTCATTACAAATTGGATCTGGTCTCGAGGGGAAGAGCAACCTTTGGCTCAACAGTGGTCAGGAATATCCTTTGGAGCCTCCCAGGATTTAGGTAGCTGGGGACTCTGTCCCACTTGTTGAGGAACGAATGAAAATTGACATCATCAGATAAAGTTTTGTACTCACTATAACTTTCCATCTGTGTTGTCCATTTTCATTCTTCCTCAGCTCCCCTCCCGTCAGCCCCCTGCCATTTGGTTTCTGACTTCTGGAAGAACGAGAAGATACTAAGGGAGCCAGTGTTCCTGACTTTAAGCTCCAGGTATTAGTTTCTCATTTTATAATTGTTTCTAATTTTCTTTGAAGCTACAAGGCCAGCAAACACAACCTGCGTTATGGTAGGGGACTAGAGCATTATGGATAAGGGAGGAGCTCAAGAGTTTCCAGTATCCACTAGCTTTAAAAAGCCGCAGTGTCTGATCTGAGGGTTGGTTCCAAACCCAGTTGTTGAAGAATGAAAATGGGTAACACACATGGAACGTCATGATGAGTAAATAACTTTGATTCTCAGGGTCTGCTCATGTCTTCTTTGGAGAAACCAATAGTTTTGAATACATTTTTATGGAGAGTTTGTAAAAGGTGATCCACATTGGAGAGGTTAGATAAAATTCAGATGTATGCACTTGCTCTATTCCTGTGATCCGCTGGATTTGTTCCTGGAATGGTTGTGTTCAAGTGCGGACTATGACGGCTCTTGCCTTTTGTACGTGCTGATGCATGTGACAAGATTCCTCTGTGACACCTTCTGCTCTCACTTTTTTTCTTTTTTCTTTTTTTTAAAGCTAATTGCTAACTGCTGGTGTGACAGTGATTGTTACTGTATGGTGTCTTTCTTTTACTGTGTGTGGCTTTTTTTTTTTTTTTTGATTTGATTTATTTCATAAAAGTGAAAACATTTGATTTACATATTAAAAGAAATAAGGTGGTTTCCTGTTAAATTTATAAACAGGTATGCCTTTGTTAGGTAAATTGCATGTAAAGATTGCAGCATACAGTGCTTGTTTTGCATAGGCCCATACCATAGGCTTTAATTGTATGCAGTTTGTCTCTAGTTTAATAAAACTATCAGAATGAGGTGTTTAAAAACTGTGTGTTCATATCTTACTGGAAACTCTTAATATCTTTAGGTAAAGTATGTAAACAGTAAGATCATTTCCAAGTTTCATTAAGTTGCTGATGTGAAACTGCTCGTATTACAGTAACTCTGGCACAATTGCTTCAGATGGCAGTTGTCCATGTACTGTCCTGTATCATCCCTCTCTCCTTGTTGGAGGGATGCACTTGAAATGCTTTGTGTTCTAATATCTCTACAGTCAGAATCTCCCAGAGGAACATTGAGATTCTTCATTGTTGCAGCTGATCAGGCTTTCTTGCAGGTGCAGCGACCATAGAATATGAATAATGATGTAAGGGATGTGGGGGGGCATGTTGCAAAAATACCTTTTATAGTGGTTTCTTTGCTTGCAGCTTTGATTTAAATATTAAAAGAAATAAGGTGATGTTTCCTGTTAAATTTTTAAACAGGTATGCCTCTGTTAGGTAAAATGCGTGTAAAGATTGCTGCATACAGTGCTTGTTTTGCATAGGCCCATGCCATAGGCTTTAAATAACCGTAACAGATATAATCATGCAAAATCTGAAGGTAATGCTGCTCAGTGCTAGAAGTCTAAACCTCAATGCACTCTCTCGAGGCACTCCTAAAAATGGAGAACATCGATATCTGTGCAGTAGCTGAGACCTGGTTCAAGGCTCCAGAGAGCACCCCTGCAATACCAGGCTACAACTCTTACCACACCTTTCGGCCTTCAAACCAGGACTGAAGCACTAAAAGTGGAGGAGTGTCCATATTCACCAAGGATTTTCACACCTCCAGACTAGTTGCCCAACGCAATGCATCTGAAATTCTACAGGTGCAACTAACTATAGGTAAGACTGCAATCCAAACTGTAACTTGCTACAGATCCCCCACCATGTCCCAAAATTCTCACTATACCTTTCTAAACATACTAGATAATATTAAGATAGAACCGAACTCCCTACTACTGGATGATTTCAACTGCCCTGTCATTAATTGGGAAAACTACTGGGGTACCAACACCTTTGCCCAACGGTTCTTGGAATTCATAAATTCCACCGCCCTGGATCAGCTAATCCATAGTACCACCAGAGGCTTAAATATCCTAGACCTGATCATTACCAACATGGGAAATCGATGCTCCACACCAGTGGTCACCCCCTCGTTGGTCAGGTCTGACCATAATCTAATCACCCTTAACATCCACATCCCACCCCCACCCTCCAGTAAGGAAACCTCCATAAAAAACGTCTCCAAAGCCAACTTCATGCTACCCAAGTCAGAAGTGACAAACTTCATGACACCCATGCAGATGGGAACTGGAAGTTCGACTGCTGAATCCTACACTAAGGCACTGTACGAGCACATCCACTCATGCATGAATCATGCTATTCCAAACAGAACCAAGACAGTCTCCTCCAAAAAATGGAACCCAATCTGGTGGTCCCCTGCCATAAGCAAACTATACAACAGAAGGAAGAAACTTGCAGAAAAGAGGAAAAATCCCAGGATGCAAAAAACTCCCTTGCCAGCCTCAGTAAGAAGCTGAGATCCCTCATAAAATCCTCCAAAACTAGTTACGAAAATAAAATTGTCAAAGATTCCATGGACAACCACAAGGCATTCTATTGTTATGTCAAGAATCTAAATGGCAATGCTCTGATCTGCTCTGAGCTACAACTGAATGGCATTAAATATGCTGATCCCAAGGATATTGCCAATATTCTGGTAGATCGATTCAGTGCCAACTTCACCCCTCTCTCACCCCCTAAAGGGCCCATCTCAATACCAAAAGATTACCAAATTCCGGTACTCACGGCCACACAGGTAAAAAAACGCACTCTGCAAAGCTAAGAATACAGCATCCATGGGACCAGATGGCATCCTGGGCTGTGTACTACATGAACTACAAAATGAATTAGCACCTCACCTAAGTGTCATGTTTAATCATAGCCTCACCTCAGGCTTCGTGCCCAATGAGTGGCGCACAGCTACAGTTATCCCACTCCACAAGGGGGGATCCACCTTGGATCCCAGGAACTATCGTCCCATCAGTCTGACGAGCCTGATCTGCAAAACCATGGAACGCATTATCATGGAACTTATAAACAAAGACATTGGCAACCTTCAGACACTGGACCCCACCCAGTTTGGTTTTGTAAAGGGCCGATCTTGTCTACCCAACCTGATTGACTTCTTCTAATCAGTCTCCAGAGCCGAGGACGAGGGTAAGGTGATCCATACAGCCTATCTGGACCTTGCCAAGGCCTTCGACACCATCCCTCACTCTGGAATTATAGGTAAACTTACTTAGCTAGGCATTAATCCCTACGTCAATCGATGGGTTGCCAACTGGCTTACTGACAGAACCCACACTGTAAAAGTAGCAGACTCAAAATCCAGCTCCAGACAAGTGACAAGCGGAGTACCTCCGGGTTCAGTCCTAGGACCGCTCTTGTGTGGCATCTACTTCTCTGAAGTACAGGCCAGCACTAAGGGAATCTGGCTAACAAAGTTCGCAGATGACTGCAAACTGGGAGCCATTATTGAATCTCCAAATTATGTGGATATTCTACCAAAGGACCTTATAGAAACAGATGCTTGGTGCCAGAGCCATGGGCTCAAGCTCAATGCCAAGAAATGTATAGTTATCCCCTTTGGGAAAAACCAAGTACCCATGAATTACCACATAAGTGGCAGTGCAGTAAACACAGAGTGTGATAGGGGACTTAGGGACACAGGTGTGGACAGTGGTCTCACTTTCGATAGCCACAACAGTCAGGAAATCCTTCTATGTGGCACACCTAATCACTAAGGATTTTTCATCCAGGAAAAAAGGAGGTCATTGTCCCACTGTACTCATCACTCATTAGACCCATTATAGAGTACAACGCCCCATTTGGTATGTACCTCACAAGACATCTGGAACAACTGGAAAGGCCACAGAAATACCTCACTAAAAGAATCACAGGCCTAAAGCGATGCCCTGTGCTGACCATATAAAAAGACTCCAGCTATACTCTGTCGCATATCGCCTACTCAGAGGTGATCTCTGCTGAGCATACAAGGCCATGTCAAACCCAGTGCTGTTGGACATGCTAGACTTAAAGAAATCCCAATCCCTCAGAGCCACATGCTCCAGGGATCTAAACCTTGTCATCACAATGAACAAAACATGCTGGAGGGATAGGTTCCTGACCCAGATACTCCCCATACTCTGGAATAGACTTTCCCGTACATATCAAGCTGAGCTCTTCTTTGGTCCTTTTCAAAAGGAAACTTGTCGATTGGATGGGGGATAAGAAATTTACCCCGGGGATCACGTCAATCGCACTGTTAGACAGGGGACCAGTGAAGTAAATATTCTGGGTAGAAATAGCCAGGGAATTGATATGGCTAGGCTTGTATAGGCCCCAAAGCCGATAGCCTAGTACCGACCTATGAGTTGTACAATCTGGGTTACCTATGTTTTGATTGAGTTGTACAATCTGGGTTACCGATGTTTTGAGCTCATGTGTAGTGAAGCCGTTACTTACCGTCATTTGTGACCAGCATTTGCTTATCATTTGTAATGCAAGATTGGCAGTTGTCAGGACTCTAAGCAAATTCACTCCAAACACAGGAAATTAGAAAAGGCACACAAGATTGAGAACAGTAATAGAAGAGAGGAAGAACACAATAGTGAATTAAAAGAATGAATGAGAAGGTGATGGATTCCTGTATCTTTGATTTTAGCAAGAAAGTCTTCAACCAGATTTGCAGGAATGGTTGCTGCTTACATTTTGATGGTTACAAACATGGATCTAAAGCTAGTCATAAGTGTCTTTATAGCAGCCACTAATCATGGTGCTACAAGTGCTTACAGTTTAAACAAGGACCACTACTGTTGCCAGAAACTGAGCCACTGAAATTCTTGGGAAATAAAATGTGGCAGACTTAGTACATTTGCTTGGATATTTCGGCTACAGCAAATAGCATTAACCATTGGAGAGAGAGGTCTTCATCACTCGATTTCAAGACCTTTTTGATAATTAGCATTTTGGTAGGGATTAATTTAGGGATCTGCATTCATCTCCTCTCTTTTAAGACTGAAACATGCAGAGAAGGTCTGTGAAGGAAAAAGAAAATGCAGTTCAAGCCTTTCTGTTTTCTTAGGAGAAGAGGATTTTTCTGTTGCTTAGATTGACGCCATAATAAGTAGACTTGGATCATGAGAATTTATGCCTTCCAGTGCCTTAATCTCTCCCCTAGTGTTACATTCTTTGAGCTGTAAACTCCATATTTGTTTTTATTTGGCCCACTACTGATCCATACTTTACACGTAAATGTTATTTGAAGATAATGAAGTTGAGAAAAATCTAAGTAGAGAATCCTTTACTTAAAAAAAAAATGGCGGCGGCCTGTGCGGCTGCTTTGGCTCCACAGAGTAATGCACGTTATTTGTCTTATTTTAAATCAAGTCCAGAACAAAAACTTAACGTATGCTCATTATCGTCTTGGAATTCTCTCTTTTAACCTGCTGTGTTTATTTGATGAGCTGCTGTTAATGAGGCCTGTAAGGCCCAAAGCACTCCAGGAACTCAATGAACAAGGAATCCTATTACAACACAGCCATAAGTGCTTTGGTGGAGAAAACATGTACCACAGAGGATGCTTATTAAAAGAAGATGATGTGATAGAACAAGGAAACGTGGTTCTAGGGCTGATATAACTAAAGCCAACCACCACAGGCCTGCACTTCCATCCATGCTACTAGCAAATGTTCAGTCTTTACATAAGATGGATCTCTTGAGGTTGGAACTCTTCACATAGAGTAAGGTGATAAGGTGAGATACTATTTGCTTGCATTCACTGAGATGTGGTTGAACACTAATGTTAATGACAGTGCAGTCCATGTGGAAGGGATGACATTATTTCGAGCTGACGGGGACCAGGCTCTCAGTGGTAAAGCCAGAGGAGGGGGCATCTGTATTTATGTAAACAACTGGTGCAACAACTGAGAACTAGTTAAGACCCACTGCTCAGAGATCATTGAGTTTATGTTGCTAAAATGCAGTCCCATCTACCTGCTAAGGGAGTTTAGTGGTGTGAGCATTACGGCTGTGTACATCCTCCAAATGCCAATACCAAAGAGGCACTGGTTGCATTTTACCAGTTTAAAAATGATATCCAGAACAAGAATCTGGAGTTTACTTACATATTATCAGGTGACTTGAACAAAGCCAACCTGAAATTGGTACTAACCAGATACTACCAGCATGTGGAATTTGCCATGAGGTGGGAGAATGTACTGGACATGGTCTTCACCAGCGTTAAACAAGCTTAAAAGGCAATGTCCCATTCTCACCTGGGTAGTTCAGATCACCTGGCCATTATGCTAGTCCCTGCATACAAACCACTGTTAAACAGAAGCCAGTCATCTAAGAAATTAGTAAAGGTTTGGCCAGAGAGTGTAGTCTCAGCACTACAGGACTGCTTCGAAAGCACGAACTGGGATGTGTTCAAGGAGGTGGCTAACAGTAAACCACCAAGTAGACCTTGAGGAGTACACAGTCGGTGATGGCCTACATCACAAAATGTGTGGATGATGTCACAGTAACTAAAAGCATCACCACATGAGCAAACCAGAAATGACAAGTAGTGTGTGTGGTGTGTTGAAAGCATGGAATGACACATACAAAGCAAATAACAAAGATGCACTCAGGGTGGCCAGGGCTAATCTCAACAGGTGGGTAAAGGAGACAAAAAGTGAGTACGGGTAGGGAATACAGGCCCACTTCAATGTACGGGTAGGGAATACAGGCCCACTTCAATGACACCAGATGGTTGTGGCAGGGGATACTTAACAGACTACAGGTCTGTTTCTTCAAAATCTGACAACATCGAAGTCCAGAATGAACTTAACTACTACTTCACTGGTTCGATGAGGGAAACACCATGGCACTAAACTCCCCCTCAGACAAAATGAGGAAAGACTCTGCTTTTTAACCCAGTGGAAGTCAAGAGGATCCTAAGCAGAGTTAATCTCAGAAATGCAGCTGGCCCTGATAACACTCGAGGGAGAGTGATTAAAGACTGCTCTGCTCAACTGTCAACAGTACTTGGGGACATCTTCAACATGTCTCTTTACCAGGTCCAAGTACCAAGGTGCTTCAAGAATACTACTCTAATACCCCTACCAAAGAAGTTGCAGCCAGCCAGCCTAAATGACTGTTGTCCAGTTGCTCTAACCTTGATGATGATGAAATGCTTCGAGCAGCTGAATAAGGACCACCTATGTGCAAACCTACCAGCATCACTAGACTCACCTCAGTTTGCCTACAGGGACAACCGCTGTACAGCAGATGCCATCTCATTTGCTTTCCATGAGTCCTTTGTACATCTTGACAACAAAAACTGTAATGTAAGGATGCTGTTCATCAATTTTTTTAGCTCTGCTGTTAATAGTCATCCTTCAACACCCGATTGCGAAGCTTGTCCAACACCGGCTTATGCAACTGGATCCTGGATTTTGTCACTGATACACCTCGAAGAGTATGCGTGGGCAACACCACCTCAAGGAGCTTCACACTGAGAATGGTAGTCCCTCAGGGATGTGTTCTGAGCCCTCTGCTGTTTACCTTACTAACTCATGATTGCATCGCTAGACACAATTCGAACAAGATAATCAAGTTTACCGATGACACCACTGTAGTGGGTCTCGTCAGGAGTGGGGACGAGACCATCCACAGAGGTGAGGTGAACCAGCTCATTAACAGGTGCGATATTAATAACCTGCCCTAAATGTCGATAAAACCAAGGAGTTAGTGATGGACTTCAGAAAGAACCAGGAGTCACAGCACCACTCATAAAGGGGAAACACTGCAGACTGTGAGGAAAGAATCAGGAGTCACAGCACCACTCATAAAGGGGAAACACGAGACTGTGAGGAAAGAATCAGGAGTCACAGCACCACTCATAAAGGGGAAACACTGCAGACTGTGAGGAAAGAATCAGGAGTCACAGCACCACGGGAAACACTGGAGACTGTGAGGAAAGAATCAGGAGTCACAGCACCACTCGTAAAGGGGAAACACTGGAGACTGTGAGGAAAGAATCAGGAGTCACAGCACCACTCATAAAGGGGAAACACTGGAGACTGTGAGGAAAGAATCAGGAGTCACAGCACCACTCATAAAGGGGAAACACTGGAGACTGTGAGGAAAGAATCAGGAGTCACAGCACCACTCATAAAGGGGAAACACTGGAGACTGTGAGGAAAGAATCAGGAGTCACAGCACCACTCATAAAGGGGAAACACTGGAGACTGTGAGGAAAGAATCAGGAGTCACAGCACCACTCATAAAGGGAAACACTGGAGACTGTGAGGAAAGAATCAGGAGTCACAGCACCACTCATAAAGGGAAACACTGGAGACTGTGAGGAAAGAATCAGGAGTCACAGCACCACTCATAAAGGGGAAACACTGGAGACTGTGAGGAAAGAATCAGGAGTCACAGCACCACTCATAAAGGGGAAACACTGGAGACTGTGAGGAAAGAATCAGGAGTCACAGCACCACTCATAAAGGGGAAACACTGGAGACTGTGAGGAAAGAATCAGGAGTCACAGCACCACTCATAAAGGGGAAACACTGGAGACTGTGAGGAAAGAATCAGGAGTCACAGCACCACTCATAAAGGGAAACACTGGAGACTGTGAGGAAAGAATCAGGAGTCACAGCACCACTCATAAAGGGGAAACACTGGAGACTGTGAGGAAAGAATCAGGAGTCACAGCACCACTCATAAAGGGGAAACACTGGAGACTGTGAGGAAAGAATCAGGAGTCACAGCACCACTCATAAAGGGGAAACACTGGAGACTGTGAGTAGCACCAAATTTCTGGGTGCGTATATTTCTGTGCACTTGGCATGGCCAACAAATACTACCCACATTGTGAAGAAAGCACATAAACACCTGCACTTCTTGCGGAAGCTGAAGAAAGCTAGTCTCCCTTCCTCTGTCCTTAAAACCTCCTATAGGGGTACCAGTGAAAGCACCTTGACTACTTACCTCACATTCTGGTTCGTAACTGCAGACAGGTCCTGCGACCGAAAGGCCCTACAGAAGGTGGTGAAGGTAGCAGAGAAGATCGTTGGATCCCCACTTGTAACTCTGCAGGCCCTATACGAAGCGCAGTTTATTAGCAGAGCCAGAAAAATAATCCGAGACCAAACTCACCCTGCGCATGGACTGTTCTGCTCATCTTCAGGAAGATGATACTGTAGTATGTATTAAGTCTTCCAGGTTTATTAGAAGCTTCTTCCCACATGCTGTCAGACTGTTGAACTCAACAACATATCTATAGCTGGTGACAGAACAATCAGTAGTGCAGCGGTCTTCTTGTGCGATACCTACATCACGCTGCTGTAAATGTGCAATCAGAAGTGACTGAACATTCCGTACAATGTACTTGTGCTATTCAGTATATTCTGTATACTCTGTGCAATAACTGCTTTTCCACATGTGCAATATTTGATGAAGGCTGCTACCAGTGTTAGAGGTATCTCAGACCTGCCAGTCTTGTTTAGTATGTGTGTGTCACTGTACTGTTATATATGTCCTTTTATTCTGTCTGGTTGAGTTGTATGCGATACATGCACTTGGAACTGAAGCAATGTAATTTCATTTAACTCGCACTGTATGTGGGTCTGAATGACAAGAAAGTTTACTTTGACGTGACTTTGACTTACTACTTTATTGTGACGTTATAAAAGTGGATAGTTTGTATCTAGCCACATGAAATATGGTGTCAAAGAAAGCAGACAAGTTAGCTAAACTTCCTAAGGAGAGACGTGATTTCTCAGATAGCTACACAACATCTATCAACAGTTTCTCCAAATATTTCATGCCAGATTAAAAAAATGTTTCTCATTAGGTACTTTACCTGTTGATAGAGAATTCAGTCATTTGGACATGTATATTAGAAGGTCTACCCATGCCTTACACTGGTTTTTACATGGGGTTTCTTAGCCAGAGCTTAGTTCTCTACTGGTCTAGAAAATTGTAAAACATGCTTTTTAGTGAAGAAAGGCAGAAGACTGAAAGACTCTGAGCCAAGACCTTGACTGTGGTCCACAGATTAGTGTGCATGTGGCTGTGTAGGTGACACTTGTATGTTGTTTACGTTGGAGGTTCTAAGAACGTGTGCAAGGATGGAGCGAAACTTATTCAGATGAGACATCGCTGCTGTTAGATGCCCCAGTTAATAGAGGGTTGGTTTTGAACAGTTAGATGAAAGAAAGGCCAAAACATAGTGCATCAGTGTCGAGCCTGTCCGTATGAAAGGACTTCCTGTAGTAATGAAGAGCTTCTGTACAGGCCAGAGACGCACGCCTGTTCTGCTACCTCGTGGACAGAAACAGTACAAAGAAAAGCATTCCCAGTCAACTCGGGTTTTGGAAATTGGTGGGAATATAAACACAAGTCCGTCATATAACTGCATGCTCTTTCTTTCCTCTCCCACTTTTCCCCATTTACAACAGGAGGATGTTTCCTGTATCCCTTCACTTGTTAGCAGTGGATTACCAAAGGTAGTTGGCATATTCCAAGCTGTCACTTAGGGTTATGCAGTAGAATTTCTTTGTAAGCTGTGGCCTCCTTATATCCCTTCACACTGGCACATCATGTTATACATGTGTGTTCAGTGAGTCGGCTGTTAAAGAAAATGACTTCATGGGTGTTACCCAGTTAGAAAGGTTAAGACAGCTGTTGTCTGTTTAGGGGATAGAAATCAGAAAACACTCAACACTTTGAGACAGCAGTACTGCTGCTAGAATTGAGTAGATTTGACTACATTTGGGTAAGTAGCGAAGTTAAGGGTGGTAACAGAGAAACATTAATTGTTACATAGAGACTCGACCTTGTATGTTGGCCATAGACATGGACAGTGTTTGTCTACGTATCTGAAAGAGATTTTAAGCACTTGATCCGCTTTTTGGGTTTCCAGTTCTGCCGTTTGCCCTATCCACAGTACCTGTAGTATTTACCGGTTCCCCTGCATCACTTCAGTTGATGACTTGAATCCCATAACCTTGTACAGAAACATACGAAACTCTTCACTCATGTACATAGGTTCATAGGTTTATACTAGGCTATTTGCCCTAGGGCATTTATAAGCCTAACCAGAGGGTGTTTGGCTTTTGCCACCCATTTTCAAATAATTTTGCTATGCCCTTTTTCGAGGTTAGTATACTGTGCCTCTGTCTAATAGTGACACAGAAGTGATACCTGGGGTAAACCTACAATCTCCCATCCACTCATCAAGATTCCTCTTGAAGAGAGTCAGTGAGGGACTCTGCCTAACCTGGACTGGGTTTTATTCCAGAGTGAAGGGAGCCTCTGGGTTATGAATCTGTCCCTCCAGCATGTCCTATTTATTTCAGTGCTGAGGTTCAAGTCTCTCGAGCGCGTAGCTTGATGGGATTTGGATTTTCTGAGGTGCAGCATGTCCATTAATTCCGGGTTGGACATGGCTTTATACGTCAGGCACAGATCGACTCTGAGCAGGCGGTATGCCACTGAGTAGAGCTGGAGTTTCTTTAACCGGGCAGCATATGGCATCTGTTTGAGCCCTTTGATCCTCTTGGTGAGGTACTTTTGGGGTCTTTCCAGTTGCTGCAGGTGTCTGGTAAGGTACATCCCAAAAGGGGCATTGTACTCAATTATGGGCCTGATGAGGGATGAGTAAAGAGTCACGATGACCTCCCCTGATCTAGATGTGAATCCCTTCATGATTAGGTGGGCTATATAAAATGTTTTTCTAACTACTTTGGCCATGTGGTTGTCAAATGAGAGATTGCCATCAACTTGGGTCCCCAGGTCCCTAATTACTTCTTCTGTACTTAATGGATTACCACCTATGTGGTAATTTGTGGGCACTTTGTTTTTGCCAAAGAGGATGACTATACACTTTTTGGCGTTTAGCTTGAGGCCATGGCTCTGGCACCAGTTGTCTGTTTCTATGAGGCCCTTTTGGAGGATGCTTGTGTCGGCTGGAGTGTCGATTATGGCACCCAGTTTGCAGTCATCTGCAAACTTGGTCAGCCACAGTCCTTCTGTGTTGGCCTGTACCTCCGAGAAATACATACTGAACAAGAGAGGTCCCAGGACTGAGCCTTGTGGGACGCCACTTGTAACTGGTTTGGAGTCTGACATGGCTCCAGCAATTCTAACCATGTGGGTTCTGTCCTTGAGCCAGTTTGCAACCCATCTAGTGACATAGGGGTTTATATTTAAGCTGGTGAGCTTATCTATAATGCCCGAGTGGGGTATTGTATAGAAGGCTTTTGCGAGGTCCAGGTAGGCTGTGTGGACTATCTTCCCCTCGTCAATGGCCTTAGTGACTGTTTCAAAGAAATCAACCAGGTTTAAAAGGCAGGATCTGCCCTTAACAAAGCCAGACTAGGTAGGATCCAGTGTCTGTAGGTCCCCAATATCTTTATTTATGAGGTCCATGATGATCCTTTCCATAGCTTTGCAGACCAAGCTAGTCAGGCTTATGGGGCAATAGTTTCCAGGATCCATTGAGGCACCACCTTTGTGGAGAGGGTCCACTGTTGCTGTACGCCACTGTTTGGGTACATATCCTGTAGTAAGGCTGGGATTGAACAGTAGTTTTATGTTTGGGTTTAGCTCTTTTTGGAGTTCATGTAGAACGCAGCCCGAGACAACATCTGGTCCCATTGATGCTGTGTTTTTTGCTTTGGAGAGGGCAGCTCTTACCTGAGCATCTGAGATGTCAGGGGGGCAGCACTCTGCTGGGATAGATATTTGCCCTTTGGTGGGAGGGGGTTTGCACTGAACTTGTCAGCTAGCATGTTGGCAATGTCTGTGGGTTCGATGTATTTTTTTGTCATTTTGGACTAATTCTGAGCATATCTGGGAATTCCCACCCAGGTTCCTAAGATAACTAAAGAAAGCCTTGTGATTATCCTTAGTGTCCTGTGCAATGTTTCTCTCAAAGCTGGCCTTAGACGATTTTATGAGTGCCCG
Source organism: Protopterus annectens (assembly GCF_019279795.1). Classification (NCBI taxonomy): domain Eukaryota; kingdom Metazoa; phylum Chordata; order Ceratodontiformes; family Protopteridae; genus Protopterus; species Protopterus annectens. The sequence continues at coordinate 752,154,421 of NC_056736.1, forward strand.
TAGTTTTTTGCTAATACTGATCAGAGATGCCTTCCCTTTTTGGGATTTTGCTCTATCATGTAGTAGCTTCCTCCTTCTATTGTATAGTTTGTTTATGGCTGGGGTCCACCAGACAGGACGTCTGCCTTTGGAGGATTGGGTCTTGGTTTTATATGGGATTGCATGATCCATGCATTCCTGAAGGTGTTCATAGAATGCGTTTATAAAGGATTCTGCGGTCTGGGTCGTATTTTCCACAGGCCCGGGGGCTTTGAAGGATTCCACCTCGGTTTTGAGGAGTGTAAAATTTGCATTAGAGAAGTTTTTCACTGTGGTTTTCAGGGCAGGGGGGTGTAGTCAGGATGTGAATATCCAGTGAGATTAGTTTATGGTCTTATCTTAGCAATGAGGGATACACTTTTGGTCTGGAGCATAGAGTCCCCATGTTGGTGATGATCAGGTCCAGTATGTTTTCCCCTCTTGTGGGAGTGGTAACAAGTTGTTCCATAGCATTTGAGTTTATAAATTCTAGGAACCTTTGGGCTAGGGTGTTGGAGCTAGAGTAATGCTTCCAGTCTATGTTTGGGTAGTTGAAGTCGCCCAATATAATGGTGTTTGGAGAGACCTTCATATTTTCCAGCCTTCTCAGGAAGGCCGAGTGGGGCTCCTGGGTTTGGGAGGGTGGTCTGTAGCAGGCTATAAACTGGAAGGCAGTTTTACCCACTGTTAGTTGCACATGGATAGTCTCTGATGATTCGTGCTGTGCCACCAACTTGGAGGTGTGGGTATCTTTGACGAATATTGATACTCCCCCTCCTTTTGTGGTTCGGTCCAAGTTTTGGGGCCGGAAAGCATGGTCTGAGGTATAACCTGGTAGTGCTGGGGTGCTCTCTGGAGCCTTGAACCAGGTTTCTGTTACTGCACAGATATCGATGTTCTCCATGTTAAGGAGATTTTCAAGTGTGTGCATCTTGAGGTTTAGACTTCTGGCGTTGAGTAGCATTACTCTTAGTTTCTTATCCCTTGTGATACCTATGGAGGTGGGTTTGTCTTTTGAGCCTTGCCTAAAAAAGGCACTATGGGGGTAGCAAGAGCCTTTGCCACTATCGAAAGCCCAGGGGCTACATGTAGGATCAAAACTCTGTGAATGCGCTTTTATGTAAGCTCACAAAATGTATGACCTGTTTCTGTAGGGACCAAGCCCTAAGCCCCTTTACTCCCCATTTGTGGGAGTCTTCAGCCCCTGTTACTTTGTTATTCTGATTACAAGGTCATTTCCACTTGATGAAAGAGCAACAGAAAAGAAATGCACTTCTGAGATCAACATCTGAGTGGGGAGTACTGAGCTGCTTGTTGTCCTCAGAGGAGTGGTTAGAGACAGGATAGAGCATATAGCTCCCTCCCCTGCAGTCAGCCCAAGCCAAGCAGAAGAGCAGAAAAAGCAAGCAACTTGATTTTAAGTATTTTTATTTTTTTTTTTTTTTCTTTTTTGAGCTTTTGATTACTGTTTTTGTGCCTATATTACTGTTTTCTTTATTTTTTTATTTTCCTCTTTTTTCTGCTTAAAATTGTTGATGTTGATCTTGTTGGCTAGTTTTGCTTGTGTAACAAACAGGCTAATACACTCAAGTGTACCAGCCTTTGATAGCAATTTAGTCAAAATAAAAAGCATTACTGCATTTTTCTGTCTGTTTGCAAAAGTATTTGGTTCCTCCATTTTCTTGTGTTCTTGGAGGTAGTTTCTTTACTCACCAGTGGGGAGTGGGAGTACTGAGCTGCTTGTTGTCCCTCAGAGGAGTGGTTAGAGACAGCAACTAGTAATTCATCAGCCATTTTGGGTCATTTCCTGTTTTTACAGCCCCCAGAGCACTGGCAAATCTTTGAGATACGGATGATATACCCCCGGATACCTTAGATTACTAGTGTCACTGCTTGACAGAGCTTGCAAAAAATAATAGGCATAGTTTTATTCAAAGGTGGCGAAGGCGAATACCACATAACTACTAGCTAGAGCTTAAATGCCTCTTGATAGCGAGGCCTAGTATGAACCTATGAACATGGAGACAGAACGTGGTACTACAGATGTTCATCGTGTTACACTGCTGCAGTCATCACACTTGGGTTATCCTGCTGTCAGGCGGTCCCGCAGTCGGCCAGAGTTCCAAAGTCTTGGTCCGGCGTTGGTTGCTGTCGCTTCTTTCCTGATGTCAGTGCGCCAGGGGTATATAAGACGCATCCGACGCCATTTTCTTCAGTCTTTCTTGCCGCGCAGTGCCCAAAGCAGAAGCAGTTCGCAAGTGCCGGTTGGCCGACTCCTGAGATTTTCGAAGTCTAATTTCAGATCCGAAGTCTTCAATAAAGCTAAGTACCCCGTTGGGAAAACTTTTTTTCCTTGCCTCAGACCGATGTCAGAAAAAGTTAATAATTGTATTTCTTGTGGGAAGCAAATACCTCATAAGGACTTCCACTCTTACTGTATTCCATGCCTAGGCCCTGATCACAAGTCACTTGTTGTCGGTTTTGTGCTAGATTTAACAAACGCACTATAAAAAGACGTTTTGATTTTGCTTTGCACTACTTTGGCCGAAGGTTCAATTATACTATGCCGTTGGATCAACCGACGACCTCAATACCGAAAAGACGCAAAGACAAGGATAAAGACAGGCATCCGAGGTCCAAAACTGACGACGAAACCTCTTCTAGGCCAGTTGCCGGTTCTCAGTGAAGCGCTTTCGTAGCCCCTGACACCCACTACCTGAGAGCCACAGGCCACTTCCGACACCAACGTGGAAACAACTAGGCCTCTGGAAACTCAAGGTATTGGGCCTACGGAAACTAATACCTCGGATGGGTCCGGAGCCGCTGAGCAGGCATCGGCTTCTGAGGGTGTTTTCATACCTTCACAACTTACCATTAAAACAACAGCCAAGACAAAGGTACCTTTAAAGACAAAGAAACAAGTACAGCTTTCTCCTGGACAGTCCTCCATACCTAAGAAACAGATGCTTAAAATGGCCGAAGACCTCATTACTCTAATCAGGGGGTCCCATCCCCCTCCTGAGAAAAGGCCTAGGCAGGATACAGACTATGATTCCTCTGATCAGGTTTCCATTTCCTCTGATTTCTCTTCAGACCAGGGATACTCTCTACCCCCCTATGAGGACTCTGATGCTGAGGAATCTATCCCTTCAGCCTCTCCTCCTGAGGATTATTCTTTTTGGGAAACTTTGCATACCATGAGGGAGCATTTCCATTGGGAAAGTCAGGATTACTCAGAATCCAAGAAAAGGCTCAGGGATTTCCTTTTATTGCCCCAGCACAGGCCGCTGGCTATTCTGCCTGTGCTAGACATTATTGATGATGTGTTCTCTGAATCCAGCCTATCTTCTGACTCTTTGCCCCCTGCTCCAGCCAAGCCAGATAGGTATTATAGAGCCCCTGACTCTCACAAGTTTCTTTACAAAAACTCTTCTGTGGATCCAGAAACTATTTCCTCGGGTCCAAAAGGGGTTAAGGCTTCCATTGCAAAAAATCCAGTACCCTCTGACAGAGATTCCAGAGCTTTGGATAGTTGGGAGAAGAAAGTATACACTTCTGCAACTTTAGCAGTAAGAGCTTTAAATTGCCAGTTTCACATGCTTAAGTACCAACGATATTTAATGGCTCAGTTAAAACAGAAAATGCTTGCAAGCACAGAAGCTCATGATTGTAAAGAAATGCAGGATTTATTGCATGTAGTTGAACAGGTGGGAAAACATACTCTGCAATGTGGTTTTGATTCTTTAGAGGCCTCTTGTAGAGCTGCAGTTACAGGTTCTGTGATTCGAAGACATGCTTGGTTAAAAGAACAGAGTTTACCTGATCATGTTAAGGCAAAATTATTGGATGCTCCTTTACAGCATGAAACCTTGTTTGGTGTTAAGGCAGAAGCGGTGTTAAAGAAAATGGAGGATAAAGCTAAATCTATGCAAACAGTCAAGGATTTCTTACAGGTACAGCCACCTCGGTTTAGCAGAAATTGGCCAACAAAGAATTGGTACTTTCCAGTGTCAGACAGGCCACAGAGAGGCAGATGCAGATGCCCAAGAGGCAGATCTCACCCCCAAGGCTCAGACAGACGACAATGGGGCACCTCAACCCCAAAAGGAGGTGAGGACAAGTCTCAGCCTTATAGGAAACTGTTACAATGACTTTCCCCTTCGTACGCCAAGCACGTCCCTTCTGAAAGCCCCCTTAGGGGGAAAACTAGCACTTTTTTCTCAAAACTGGCAAACAGTCCCCCAAGACAAATGTGTTCTGAATATTGTGTCTCAAGGTTTACAGGTTCCACTTTCATACTTTACCAAGGCTAAAAGGAATGCCAGACCTGCCACAAAATCAATGGGCAGAGGCACAAAAACAAATTTCAGCCCTCATGCACATGAGAGCTATTCAAAAAGTACCAGAACAAGGACAAGGATTTTACTCGAGACTCTTTCTGGTCCCCAGAAAAGGACAAGGCCTGGAGGCCCATACTAGACCTTTCAATTCTGAATACTTACCTGGATATTCCAAAATTCAAAATGTTGACATTACAGCAGCTTCTACCCATGGGGGCAAGAAGGCTTGGCTTGTTACTCTGGACCTCAAAGAGGCATACCTGCATGTCTCTATCAGACAAAATTGCAGAAGATACCTCACATTCAAAGCTGGTACAATGCACTACCAATTCTCTGCACTGCCCTTTGGCTTATCTACTGCGCCCAGGGTCTTCACAAAGTGCCTGGCACCAGTAATTGCATTTTGCAGACAAAAAGGAATTCAAATATATCCATACCTGGACGACTGCCTCTTTCAAGCAGAGACAAAGGACATTCTTCTACAGCATCTGGCGTTTGTAAAATGTTTGCTAATTTCTCTAGGGTACACAGTAAATGAAAAGAAGTCAAAACTAGTGTCCTCGCAACAGATTATATTCCTGGGTGCCAGCTTAAATGCAACGGCCCAGATGGCTTACCTCATGCCAGACAAACAAGTTCAACTAACTCAATATTTCCAATTACTGGCAAAAAAGTCCCATCTCCCCGCAAGAAAAATTCTGCAGGCCCTGGGATTCATGGCATCCTGCATACTACTAATACCATATGCCAGACTGCATATGAGAAAATTACAATGGTACCTAAAAAGTGTTTGGACTCAACACTCTCACAGTTTAGAAGCAGTAATAGCAATGATTCCCTGCCTACAACAGGAGTTTCGATGGTGGGCACAGGCATGTCACCTAAACAAGGGTCAGCCTTTTACCCAACCCACAGCCAGGCAAACTCTAACAACAGATGCTATGGATTACGCCTGGGCAGCACACATGGCAGAAAAATGCATTCAGGGCAAGTGGACCACAGACCAGATGCATCTTCACATCGTCAAAAAGAGATGTTGGCTGTTCAAAAGGCCCTAACAGCTTTCAAGGATCTTCTGCATCCAGGGCAATTATTACTAAAGACAGACAACACCACAGTTGTGTGGTACATAAACAAGCAAGGGGGCACTCATTCGTATCCCCTATGCAGGCAAGCCATGACCTTGTGGAACACAGCTCTAACGTATCAAGTTCATCTGCAAGCACAATTCCTACCAGGAAAGAAAAATACTCTGGCAGACGATCTAAGCAGAAATATCATGGACCCTCATGAATGGAAATTGAATCCACAAATCTTCAGCATGGTAACGCAAAAATGGGGGTGCCCAGACATAGATCTTTTTGCCTCCCCACTGAATTGTCAGCTACAAAAATTCTGCACAAGGACTTCTCACAAACTAGCATGGAAACTGGATGCTCTTCTGTTCAGCTGGAAAAACTTAAAAGTTTATGCCTTCCCACCACTGCCTCTCCTTTCAGAGGTACTCCTAAAAGCCAGACAAGAAAAACCACAGATGATCCTGATTGCTCAGGACTGGCCACGCCAATACTGGTACCCTATGTTAAGGAACTTGGCTCAAGGCCCACCATGAATTTTGTCTCAAATTCCACACCTGACTCAACAAAACAATCAGATCCTGCACAGGCAGCTCAAAACCCTAAACCTGGCTGCATGGCAGATGCATTAATCAAACAGGCAACACCTCTCTCTAAAGCTGTTATGGATGTCATTTTGGAGGCCAGGAGGCCGAGCACCAGGAAAGCTTACTCAGAAAAATGGAAGAGATTCTGCGCCTGGAACCATGCTCAAAGCCTTGACCCTATTGTTTCAAACATTCCTCAGATTTTACCATACTTAACTGAGATGCTGGACAGAGGCCTATCCTTCTCATCAATTAAGATCCATGCCTCTGCCATTCCAGCACATTACAACATGGATCCTCCTTTATTCTCTCATCCCTTGCTAAAGCAGTACCTCAGAGGGGCTAAAAACATAAGACCGCCCTGGAGAGCATAAACACCAACTTGGGACCTCAATTTTGTTTTGGAAAAACTGACCCTACCACCTTTTGAGCCAGCCAATACAGCCGATCTAAAATTCTATCATGGAAAACAGCTCTGCTCCTGGTAATAACTTCAGCACGAAGAGTCTCAGAGCTACAGGCATTAATGGCAGTGGAGCCTTTCATAATTTTTCATCAGGACAGGGTTTCTTTAAGGACAAACCCTACCTTTATGCCAAAGGTGATATCTAGTGTGGCTCTTAACCAAACCATCCATTTGCCAACTTTTTATCCAAACCCCCAGAATAAAGGGGAGAAACTTCTGCATTCTTTGGACATTTACAGGCAGCTACGCTTCTACTTGGACAAAACAAAAGCTTTCTGGAAAACTGTGCAACTGTTTGTAGCATATGCTGCAGGATCACAGGGCAAGGCTATCTCAAAGCAGACTATATCCAAATGGATAGGACACTGTATTCGTTACTGCTACACACGGCATGGAAAATCAGTCCCAAATACCATTAGGCCACATTCCACCAGGGCAACAGCCACTTCAGCAGTCTTTCTCAGAGGAGTACCTACCAAGGAAATTTTGGAGGCTGCAACTTGGAGTTCAGTGCACACCTTTACCAAGCATTACCACCTGCCTCTCTACTCTAAATCCAGAGCAGGATTTGCCACTGCAGTTGTGCAAGGCCTCATAGCCAATCCCAACTGTTTATAGACCAGCCACCCAACCTTAGCTTTGGGATTCTACTGGGATTCAACTGTGTGATGACACCATGAACACATAGTACAGTTTTGTACCTACCATAAATGTAGATGTTCGAGTGTTCACACTGCTGCAGTCCAGGTTACCCTCCCTCCATCCCCTCTGAACTAGCTGGACTTATCTATACCTTTCTATCCTATACATACAACCTTTGTGGTGTATTTGCTTGTAACTGAAGGTATTGCTTTTATTTTATATGTATATTTTCCATTAGCAATATGTATTGCCTACCTATTGGGGGCACCTGACATCTGGGGCAAGAAAAACTGAAGAAAATGGTGTCGGATGCATCTTGTATACCCCTGGCACACTGACATCAGGGAAGAAGCGACGCCCGGAACCAAGACTTTGGAACTCTGTCCTGACTAAGGGGACTTCCTCGCAGGATAACCCAAGTGTGATGACTGCAGCAGTGTGAACACTCGAACATCTACATTTATGGTAGGTACAAAACTGTACTTTCTGCTACAGCATGTAGTGAACATTCAAAAAAAAAAATAAATAAATAAAGGAAGTTGAAGCATGAGATGTGGGAAATGAAATGTGCTTCATCCAACATTGTTCATATGTTTAGTTCCAACATCTTTATGACATAGGAGTTGTTACAGCAGTACATCGGCCTGACAGTTGCTCTGATGCAGTAGTTGGGTGTTGCAGTAAATAAAAGCAATTTGTAACCTGTTCAACACCCATAACTTTTCTGGGTACATTTACTGCCTATACTGACATTTCTTCCAGCGGCAGGCATGTACAGTGCAATATTATGTAAGAGCCCTGGGGTTTGTCATCCTGCATTCTCAGTAAGGCATCTTGTAAAACATAGCACCACTGTGAACCTTTGGGAGTGTTTGCAGCCATGTAGCAGATTCCATAGGTAACTGTGATTCATGTGCCTTTGCATTCTAGCAAAAGGGCTATCCTCGATTCTTCTTCTTTTAACACAGCAGCTGCATCAGACAGTTCAGGTTATACTTGGGAGGGTCACTTCAGCAGTGTTTTGGCAGAAGACCTTTGCACCTCAACCTTTAAGTCCTGAAAGCAGTCTTCTGGGTCTTGACAGCATTTCATAGCAGTTGTTTGCCAGGGGTCTTGTGCATCAGCACAGCCCGGAGCACTGTTGTGTGGTACATCATGGAGGGATGAGTTTTCTAACAGAGACTCTTGATCCGGGACGGGGCCATTCAGCACAATATTCATGTTGAAGGAGTTCAGGGCTAAACATTCACTTGTAGATTTACTCAGCGGACAGATAACACAGACTCATGGAAGCTACATGCACAGATTTTTCAGGACATTATTTACGTGCGTGGGACATGCCGAATGTGCATCTGTTTCACATTTATCAAGTCACTCCAAATTGTTTGCTTTACATTTCACATGTCTTTAATTAGGTGAATGTATGCCTTCTTAATTCCTCAGACTAGGACTATGCCGAATGCTTTTCATGTAGAAGGTGTTTCTCAAGAAGTTGAATGAAGTCTTTTAATAATAGCCTCTTCCTGGCCAACACAGTCATGTTTGCCAGCACAGCATCCCAAATTTAAGGCCATGCATGTTTCAACTATTTCTTCATGCATATCAGCATTTCCTCAGCAGTGAATACATCAGAGAAAGTTTTTGTGAAGCTTTGCTCCATCCATGTCCTCCCAGAAAACGTAGCTGCTCTCATTAGAGCTTGAAACTTGTGACTAAAAAGTTTGCTGTGCCTTCGTTTGAGCTAGCGGGCATGATAGAATTAAGTAACCATCTCGGAAGGCACTTTTTTCTGGTTGTAACATCTGAAGGAAAGGATCTGAGTTAGAATGCTTCTCTGTACTCTTTAACTGTTGTCACTGAAAACTTCTGTCTCTCTTGTGCATGAGCAATTTGTCTCGTCTAGTCTAGTAAGTGGCAAATTTTTTTCTCCACACTACGCGAAAGAGATATGCCAAATGTGTGTGGGCAACTAAGGTACTGTATGATAGTACTTGTATTCTCAGGAACACAGGCACGTTTTCTGTTAAAGGAATGTCTTACTGTTAAACAGAACATGCCCAATTTGCTGACTTGATGTACTGCCTTTTACATTCACAAACAGTAAACCTTTACAAGGCACTGTTAGACCGCATCCTGTTAGGATAGCAGCAACTTTAAAACATCTTTCTCCATAATTTATATTAGCAGCTGCCTCTCCGACAACTGTCCACACCTCACTAAACAGTACACCAAGGGGCTTTGCTGCTGCTGCTGTAGGATGTTTTGTAGCTGCCCACTTTCTAGGGCAACCAAGTACCACTTAGAATTCTACCCAGATGTTATGATTAACCCCTAGAGTGACCTTCCCCAAAGTCAGCAATACAGTTTTTATGATGCCATAACAGCAGATGTTCTTTGCATCACTGTTGTAGTAGTGAACTTTGAAATCTCAGCCTCGTGTAATATTATTGAGACTAACTAATTAGAAGCACTGCCAACTCGACATTAACCCACATGTAATTCACTGGATAGACAAATGGCTGTCTAACAAAACCCATACTGCTAAATTCAGGGCTGTTTGTTCTAGGCAAAAAAGTCTCCCAATGCTCTGTCCTGACCCCCCTTATCTTTGGTATATACTTCTCTGGCATGAAAGGTAGTACTAGTGGATTATGACTGACAGAGTTTGCTGATGATTGCGGACAGGGTCAGTTATCCACCTACCCTAATGGGAATCATCCTTTTCAATTAGATTGTTTTCAAAATTATATATTTTTGTATGTTCTTGGGGGAGTTTGTGAGTCTTAGACTTAGGACCAGATATGGTATGTCCTCCTCTGGTATAACAATATGTTTACAATAGTTCAACTTGTTTTGGGGATTTCCAGAATGGCGGAGACTTGCCAGCTATTTTTATTTCCTGTCATGCAGCTGGAGCTTTGTAAAAATGAAGAACTGCCAGTAATTCATCCTAAAACCCATTAAAGTAGTTTGTCATCCCTGGTTTGCATGTCTATGAAAAGAAGACTTTAGAAGGAGAGAAAAAAAATATGCCTGTATTAAGATTCCAATAAGACAGACTAAAGGCTGCTGAGGGAGATGGAGGGAGTTTCAAGTTTTGAAGGTGGAACAAAAGCTAGACCAAATATTTAAAGATTTTTAAGATAACTGGATGTTTAGATTAATTCATTTGAGTAAATAATAAGAGACCAGATACTGTTGAAGAAGCCCCTTAAGAATCACTCAGACAATCACGGAGCTCCAGCAGGCAGAGGAGGACCTGAAAGTGCAGATGATGGAGTGCAGATGACGGAGTGAGCAGTCCCCCAGAAAGAGAATTTAAAAGCTGGTAAATGTGGAGGACAGATCAAAAAGGGACAATGTGTGATTTGATGCAATACCAGAGAAGGTAGAGGGCTCGGACTGTTTATGTAACTAGAATTGGCGACCAGACCAGTATACGTCTCGCTGAGATGCATCCAGATCCAGAGAAGGTAGAGGGCTCGGACTGTTTATGTAACTAGAATTGGCGACCAGACCAGTATACGTCTCGCTGAGATGCATCCAGATTGGGCTCCTATGGTCTATTGTCCATCCAGAACTAGAAAGACATCCCGACCCCACCTCACGCACAGCTAGTGAGGTTCGGAATTACTGGCTAAAGGAGGTTTCCCCACTTTTGTGGAAGAATAGTAAAAGTATGACATTTGGGTCAGCAAGGGTTTTTGTAGAAAATGGCTATTCTAGTCATACTAGAATGCAGTGGTTAAACCTCCTTGGCATGAGAACATGTAATGTGGTCCAGTGTGCTTATTATCAGCCCAGAATATAAAGACACTAGTGTCCACCGCACTGAGACTACACTGAACAGTGTGCTTACGATCAGCCCACGATACAATGACACTAGTGTTCCCCACACTGAGACTGTACTGAAAAGTCCGCTGTGTTAATGATTAACATCTCTCCTGTTCCAACTACTTCTCCCCTGCACTTTCAAATGGTAGAGTAATAATGAGGGATAAAAGTCCAACGGCGTGCTAATTTAGACAAGAAAAAATATGTACAATATGTACAAGTAATTAGCTCGATTTTTAACTTGATTGATAGTATATGCTTCTTTGCAGAGCTGCCAGCATTTGTAATTGCATCTAGTGGCAATCTTCAGTGGTTCCGTCAACCGCTTCCAATGATCTCATCTGCGAGGAGTTGCTCCTTGTCACAGGAAGTTCTCGTGACTCTGCGTTCTTCATAATGTTTGTTTCATAATCATCATCCCTTTCCACTTTGATTGCAGCATCAGCTTGATTCGATAGTATTTGCATTGTCTGTATTTATGATTTAACGTGTGCTTCTGCTGTAGAGTAAAGACTGTGAATGTATGTGTATCTGTACGCAGTGCTGTGTGTACAGCAGGGATGTTCTAAAAGGGTAAATTCCACATGTCTTAAACTTCAGCGAAAGCCTTGCCTAAAAAGATTGAACATGAGACTTTTTTTATTGTCATAAAAAGAGGGACCTTTGAAACCTGTTCTTGATGTGTTAAATGTAAAACAAATTTCTAAATGCCCTAGACTTGTCACTTCTGTTTACCCAGGTCGTGATGATCACCCTAGATCTGAAAGATTGCTACGTAGACACGTATGCACATATAGACATGCACAGATATATATACATACATATATATATATATATATATATATATATATATATATATATATATATGCATATATATATATATATATATATATATATACATATATATACATATGTGTGTGTCTATATGTATATATGTATACACACACACATGCATAAAAACAAACTCCAATTTCGCTGTCACTTTCTGAGATTCAGGGTTGGAGGGGGAGGCAGAAACAACCACTTTCAGTCCTTCTGTTGGGGAAAAAACAGCAGTAAAATTAATGTCTAATACTGACCAAGAGACAGTGCATTGCAGCATATACTGCCAGGTTACGTTCATGTCCTTCTAGTTAGCAAGTGCACACAGGGCCTTTTTTGTTTGGTGTCAGTGATAGTCCACTGCAGAACCAATGGTATTCACATATACCCTTACCTGGAAGATTGCCTTATTTCTACCTTGACCCAGGTAGATCTGCAGTGATCATTGACTGACTTCCTGAACTGTGTGCAGAACCTTTTACTTTTCTTTTTTTTTTTAAGCACCTTTATTAAGTTAACACAAGACCTGGGGGGGGGGGGGTCATACATTAACAAAAAGAAAATAATGTTATTATTTTTCTAATTAAATGCAATATATGTCACACATTTTCTTTGCTACTGTCATCACTCCAACATTACAAAACAATCCTGAATTCCTGCCTTCCCTTAAACCTCAGTCCTCCTGAACATTATTCTGCATGTCTTGTTCCCACAGTTTCCATTTATTTTTCTGTAAATTGCTCCTTCCTTTCCAGTTCTTCCATGTCTTTTGTAATGTTTAATACCTTCAGTACAAATGCTTTACACTTTGATTTCCATTTTCTAGTAACTGCTTTTTTGTGCTGTCAGCAGAATTAAACTTAATAGGCCTTGCTATGTCTAGGCAATTCGGATCCTGTTTCCCAGCTCAAAAGAATCATTTCCTTACTTACAGCCATTTGCTCACCTAGTATTTCTAACAGAGTACTCTGTAGGGAATTTTTAAATGTGCCAACTGATTACACTCCCAAAACATATGTTCCCAGTTACCTTTTTCTTCTCCATCACACCACCAACATTTGCTTTCTACCTGAGGTAAAATTCCTTGAAATCTGCTTGGGTTTTAAAAATACCTAAGAAAACCCTTCTAAGTAAAGATCCTAAACCTTCTGATCTTTGTTCTATACTAAGGAGCCATACGTATGTCCCCCCATTGTTCTCTTGTAAATTGCTTTTCCAGTCTCTCTTCCCAGTCTTTTGTAACCTTCTCTGATTCTTGTATCATACAGTATTTTATATGCCCTACTAATTCTCTTTTTTAACAACTGCTTCTGTTCTAGATTCAAGTAAAAACTCTTAACAGAGCAGGTCTTTCACATACAGTTCCCTATGCCTTTATCTTTGCCTGTACTCTGAGATCAAACGTTGGTAGGGAGGGCAGTCTGTAGCCTGCAGTCCAGATGTCTACTTGTCCTCATCCCACTCGGTTACCTTTCCTGCTTCAGTTATTTGCTCCCAATATCTTGGTTCCTTTGCCAGGTTTCTCCAGTAAAATCCAGCCCTGTCTTGCATGTTTTCTGTATCTCTGCTTGCAGCCGTCCATATTGGCAAAATCTTCTTTCTCCTTTGTTGTATTGGCTTAGTTTTTAGAATACTTTCTGTTGCTTTATGAATATAATATTCTGTGTGGTTGTTGTTCTTAACAATATGCGTTCAAAATCCAATTCTCTTTCATGAACTTCACCCTTGCTTCATCATCATTCGTTTCCATTTTGAATTCTAACTTTGTTTGTGTTACGTATATGAGCCTTAACTGTGTAGCTCTAAAATATCCCTTCAAATCAGGTAATCCTAAACCACCTCCTCCTGTTGGAGGGATCAACTTATTCCACTCTCCTTCCCTCTCAAGGTAAATTCTTTCAATTTTTTATTGTTGTCCACATCTTTTCTTTGGATTGATAAAAGTATGACTTAACCGTATACAAGACTAAAGAGACTAAAACATTTTCACTGCTTGTATGTTACTAAACATATTCATCAATAAGAGTTTCCAGTTGCTTAAGTTTTGTATTTGCTCTTCCTAAATATCCTTAGCGGACATAACAGAAGCATTTTTAATGCATACTCCTAAATACTTCATCTCTTTATGTCCCCACAAATATGGGGATTGCTGAACCAGTTTGTGTGCTGGTGCATAATCCTTTGTTTTATCTTCAAAACATCCCAAAAAGACTTAACTGTCTCATAATGTTCCACAACACTGAGATGGCCTTTTGTGGACTTATCCGGTAGAAAATAATATCTGGAAATAAAGCCAACTTTTCTTGATTACCGTACCAGTTATATATTTGTATTTCTGAGTCATTTTCTTTGCCAGTGGCTCTAAATATAAAGCAAATAACAAAGGGGGAAATAGGGCACCTCTACCTGGTTTTCTGTTCAAACACAGCTTATCTGAGAGGAAACCTCCCACATTAATTCTTGGCTTAGATCCTTCATATATCTTTCTAATTAACCTTGGTATTGTATCAGGAAATGCAAATGCTTCCAATGCCCTACTCCTAAAATCTGTCAAATGCTGTTTCTTTATTGAGACCCACCAACATCGGTGGTATTTTCTTATTCTGCTTCCCTTTGGATCATAAGTGTTCTGTTGCTATTGTCAAATGTTTGCTTCCCCTCCACAAAACCACATCGATTTTTGTCTGTCAGTTCTGGCAACACCTTTGCCATTAGCTAGTACAGACGTAAACACTTTATAATTGAGGTTTACAGTTGAAATGGATCTGTATGAAGCTGGGACAGAAGGGTCTTTGCCATCTTTAACTAACACAACCATCCCAACTTTGTTCCAAAATGTTGATGCTTCCCATCATTTTATAATACTGTTAAATAAAATCTTACCAATCTTTATCACTTTTTTCCCTCTAGCATCTGCTGTCTACCTGAGGAAAAACTCTCTGGAGTCTACTTGGGGTATAAAAATACTACATTTCCAAGCAAAAATCCTAAGTCTTCTAGATTTTGTTGCATATTTGGGAGTTATACATATAACCCCCATTGTTTCTTTGTGAACTGCTTATCCAATCTCTCTCCCCAATTTTTGCTAACCTCTGGTTGATCCTTATGGTTGTCATGCAGTATTTTATATGCTGTACCAATTATTCCTTTTTCAACAGCAGCTTCTGTTCTAGGGTCTACTATAAACTGTACCGGTGATGGTCTTTTGTTTAGGACCCCCCCATTTCTTTCTCTTTGCTTATACTGTGCCTTCCCTGTCAAAGATTGATAATCTCTAATCTGCAATGCAGATATATTTTTGGCTTCTTCGCATTCTGTTACCTTTCACCCTCTAGTTATTTGCTTCCAATGCCTTGGTTCCTTTGCCAGTTTTCTCCAATAAATTCCAGGCCTCTCTTGCCCATTGTCTGTATCCCTAATTGCAGTCATCACTATCAGCAGGGTCTTCTTTCTCAATTCCCGTGTTGGCTTGGGTCTTAGAATACATTCTGCAACTTGTATAGGAAAGTAATATTCTATATGATTGTTATTCTCCAAAATCCAAGTCTCTCCTTGATCGTTGAGCTTCCCCCGTGTTTCATCATCATCCCTTTCCACTTTGAATTACAGGTTTCTGCCTGTGCTATGTATAGGAGCCTTAACTGTGTAGCTCTGAAATCTCCTACAAGATAGGTAATCCCAATCCGCCCTGTTCTATTGGAAGAATCATCTCATCCCACTTGACTCTTGCCCTCTTCTGCTCCCAGATAAAATCTTTTGGCTCTTTATTAATTGCTATCTACATCATCTTCTTTGGTTGATAAAGAAAAATATGCCTACTACTAAAGAGACTAAAAACATTTTAACTGCTTGTATCTTACAATCCATATTCATATAACAGAGCTTAAATTTCTGAGTTTTTGTATTATCTTTTGATTAATCTCTTCCTGCATATACTTGGCTATCACACCGGAATCATTTTTAATCCATACTCCTAAGTACTTCAGTCTGATATTGTCAATCTTCATTTATCCTTGACATATGGGTTCCATTCTGAATATTGGAACTGACTCTTCCATTACTACAGTCCGCGAGAAACAAAAACTCTCAAGCTTATGGCCTACCCAGAATGCTCCTGTCCAATTTACTTCAGATCTTGTTTGCCACTTACCTGTGACAGAAGCGTTGCCAACTAGCTGTCAAGCTTAAGTATTATTTTTCCTTTATATTTTTAGGGGGTTTTGTATTGTTATAAAATTTTTCTTTTTTAATATCGTTGTTGTGGAATTTTCTCTGTAGCCTACTCTTTTTTTCGATAGCTGTTTTCTTCTCTCCGCTTTCTCTTATACACGTCTGTGTACTCTGTGCTACCATCGTTGGTACTCTTTATTTTCCTGGTAGTTTGAAAAGATTTAAAAAAAGTATATATGCTTTTCCTTTCTACACTTTGCTGTAGGCTTTCCTCCCATTGCTGGTAACGTTCTGTACCGTAGATGCTCTTTTCTGCCGTTGTCGGTAGCCCCTTTCTTTTTCCTATCTCTTTGTTGGTATTGTTTTTTTGCCTTGTAGTGCATTTGTGTGTGTCTGCATGATTCTCGTATGAATCATGGCTGAAAAAGGTAAAGGGACCTCCAGATTTAAGAAATGTCTGGAGTGTAGCCGTAAATTTCCCAATTCTGATGGGCGCTCTTTGTGTTTACTGACTGGGCCTGATGCACTTAACAGGAAGATTGTTCCATTTCTCATGGTTTCAGTCACTGGACCCTGGTAGAAAGGAAGAATAAATTGTTGTTAAAGGGGATGATAAAATCTGCCTTTGAGGAGCCCATCGCTGGTCATGATAGCAAAACAGATGTTTCTTCCCCTTCCTCGTCTTCCTCATCTTCTAAACTTAACAAACCTAGAAAGAGGAGTCAATTAGTGCCAGCTTCTCCCTCAGCACTGCTAGCGAAATAACAGTTACTTTAAAGGACACCTTAGTGCCGACCTCTGTACTGAAAGTGCCTCCTCCATTGGTGCTGAAGTTGTCGGCGTGGACTCAAGTTCGGACTATGGAACCGATAGTCTCGGTGCAGTCTCCCATTTCAGCACAGTTGTTCTTCGGTGCCAATGGAAAACACTGAATTCTTTTATCTTGATCATTCTAGGACCAGCTCTTCCCAGTATATAGATCCTTTTGCAGGTCAAGTTACCTAGCCACTTTTTGGAATGACCAAAATCCCCTTCTACTCAGTCAGTTCATTCCACCAAGTGTCTGACAGAAATGGATGTGTTGAGGTTGGTGGATCAGCTCCTTGTGGTGAGGGAACTCTCAGATATGTATTTGGATGTTCGTGTTTCACTGTTGCAGTCATTACTCTTGGGTTATCCTGCTGGCAGGCTACCCGCAGTCGGCCATAATTCCAAAGTCTAGGTGTGGTGTCGGTTGCTGTCGCCTCTTCCCTGACGTCAGTGCGCCAGGGGTATAAAAGATGCAGCCGACACCATTTTCTTCAGTCTTTCTTGCCGCGCGGTGCCCGAAGCAAAAGCAGTTCGCAAGTGCCGGTCGGTCGACTCCTGAGATTTTCAAATCAGAATTTCAGATCCGAAGTCTTCATTAAAGCTAAATACCCCATTGGGGAAACTTTTTTCTTGCTCCAGACCAATGTCAGAAAAAGTTAACAATTGTATTTCTTGTGGGAAGCAAATACCTCATAAGGATTTTCCCTCTTACTGTATTCCTTGCCTAGGCCCTGATCACAATGTTGCCAGCTGTCGGTTTTGTGCTAGATTTAACCAACGCACTATCAAGCGTCTGTTTGATTTTGCATTTCATTACTTTGGCCGAAGATTGAACTATATAATGCCGTTGGATCAGCCGACAACCGCAGTTTACAAAAAACGCGAGGACAAGGAAAAGGATAGGCATCTGAGGTTCAAAACCGACGACACCTCTTCTAAGCTAGTTGCCAGTTCTCAGTGAGGCGCTTTCGCAGCCCCTGGCGCCTGCTACCTCAGCCACAGGCCGCTTCCGACTCCCACATGGAGCCGACTGGGCCTCTGGATACTTAAGGTATTGGACCCTCTGAGATCATTCCCTCAGATGGGTCCACAGCCGCTGAGCAGACATCGGCTTCTGAGGGTGTCTTCAGACCTACACAACTATCTATTAAGCCATCCTCAGCTTCAAAGACTAAAGCAACTTTAAAGACAAAGAAACAAGTACAGCATTCTCCTACTCAGACTACCATGCCTAAAAAACAGATGCTCAAAATGGCCGAAGACCTAATTACTTTGATCAGGGGTTCCCATCCCCCTCCTGAAAAGAGGCCTAGGCAAGAGACAGAGTATGATTCTTCTGATCAGGTTTCTATTTCCTCTGATTCCTATTCTGAACAAGATTACTCCATGCTTCCCTATGAGGATTCTGATGCTGAAGAATCCATTCCTTCAGCCTCTCCTCCAGAAGATTATTGTTTTGGGGAAACCCTGCATACCATGAGGGAACATTTCCACTGGGAGAGCCATGATTATTCTGAATCTAAGAAAAGGCGCAGAGACTTTCTGCTACTTCTCAGCACAGACCCTTGCTATTCCACCTGTTCTAGACATTGTGGACGATGTATTCTCAGAGTCCGGCGTGTTCCCAGACTCTCTACCCCCAGCTCCTGCTAAGCCAGACAGCTACTACAGGGTCCCGGATTCTCATAAATTCCTGTATAAAAACCCCACTGCTGACCCAGGAATTATGTCTCAAGGTCCCAAGGGGGTTAAAGCTTCCACTGCAAAAAACCTCGTCCCCTCTGATAGGGATTCCAGGGCTCTAGACAGATGGGGGAAAAAGGTCTACACTTTTGCTACCCGGGCTGTAAGGGACTTAAATTCAGTTTCATATGCTTAAATATCAGCAATACGTAATGTCGCTGCTTAAACAGAAAATGTTGACAAATACTGAATGTTCAGAGAACAAAGAATTGCAGGATTTATTGCATGCAGCTGAACAAGTGGGAAAGCATACTTTGCAATGTGGTTATGATTCATTGTCGGCCTCTTGTAGGGCCGCTGTTACAGGTTCTGTTATTAGAAGGCATGCTTGGTTAAAGGAACAAAATCTGCCTGATCATGTTAAAGCAAAATTATTAGATGCACCATTACAGTATGATACTTTGTTTGGTACTAAAGCAGAAGAGGTGTTGAAAAAATGGAGGATAAAGCAAAAGCCATGCAGACAGTCAAGGATTTCTTACAGGTACATCCACCCAGATTTAGCAGAAACTGGCCTTCTAAAAATTGGTCCTTTCCAGTGTCAGACAGACCACAAAGAGGCAGATACAGGCGTCCAAGAAGCAGAGGACATCCCCAAGGCTCATACAGGCCTAAACAATGGGGTGCTCCTACCTCCAAAAGCGGAGAAGACAAATCACAACCTTACAGGAAACAGTCCCAATGACTTTCCTCTACCAGATAGAAGCACTTTTCTTTTGGCAGCCCCCTTAGGGGGAAAACTAGCACTATTTTCATCAAATTGGCAAAGAATTACCCAAGACAAATGGGTCCTGAACATAGTGTCCCAGGGCTACAGGTTCCATTTCCACACTCTACCAAGGTCAAAAGGTATGCCAGACCTGCCACACAATCAATGGGCAGAGGCACAAAAACAAATTACAGCCCTCATAGATATGAGCGCCATTCAGCAAGTACCGCAACAAGAGCAGGGGCAAGGATTTTACTCAAGACTTTTCCTAGTACCCAGAAAGGACAAAACCTGGAGACCAATACTGGACCTGTCTATACTAAATACATTTCTGGAAGTTCCAAAATTCAAGATGTTGACTCTACAGCAGCTACTGCCCATGCTGGGCAAGAAGGCTTGGCTCGTAACTTTGGACCTAAAAGAGGCATACATGCATGTCCCAATCAGACAATCTTGCAGAAGATACCTCAGATTCATAGCTGGCTCAATGCACTACCAATTCTCTGCACTGCTCTTTGGCTTATCTGCTGCGCCCAGGGTCTTCACAAAATGCCTGACCCCAGTAATTGCATTTTGCAGACAAAAAGGAATTCAAATATATCCCTACTTGGACGACTGCCTAATTCAAGCAGAGAACAAAGACATTCTTCTGAAGCACCTGATGTTTGTAAAAAGATTACTAATTGGCCTAGGGTACACAGTAAACGAAAATAAATCAAAACTAGTGCCCTCTCAAGAGATAATATTCTTGGGTGTAAGCCTAAATACAACTGCCCAGATGGCTTATCGCACGCCAGGCAAACAAAAGCAACTGACTACTTACTTCAAGAATTTGGCAACAAAAACCCACTTATCTGCAAGGAAAATCCTGCAGGCCTTGGGTTTCATGGCATCCTGCATTCTACTAATTCCATATGCCAGACTGCATATGAGGAAACTACAATGGTATCTAAAGTGGACTCAGCATTGCCACAGCCTGGAGACAGTAATAGCACTCATCCCCTGCCTGCAACAGGAGTTTCGATGGTGGGCAGAAGCCTGTCCCCACAACAAGGGTCTGCCATTCGGTTTACCCACAGCCAGACAGACACAGAAAACAGAAGCATCAGATTATGCCTGGGGAGCCCATATGGCAGGAAAATGTATTCACGGCACATGGCCTGCAAATCAGATGCATCTTCACATCAATCAAAAAGAGATGCTAGCTGTACAAAATACCCTGACAGCTTTCAATGACCTGCTTCATCAAGGACAATTACTGATAAAGACAGACAACAGTACGGTTATGTGGTACATAAACAAGCAGGGAGGTACACATTCCTACTCCCTCTGCAGACAAGCAATGACTTTATGGGACACAGCATTGGCTTTTCAAGTTCACCTGCAAGCACAATTCCTGCCAGGAAAAACAAATCCTCTGACAGACGAACTACGCAGAAACCTCATGGATCCCTACGAATGGAAACTGGATCCACAAGTCTTCAGCATGATAACAAAAAAATGGGGATGCCCAGACATAGATCTATTTGCCTCCCCTCACAACTGCCAATTGAGATTTTGCACAAGGATTTGTCACAAGCAAGCATGGAAAGTGGATGCCCTATCCTTCAGCTGGAAAAATCTAACAGTATATGCTTTTCCCCCACTGCCTCTCCTTCCCAGGGTACTCCTAAAGGTCAGACAAGAGAAGCCAAATATGATACTGATTGCCCCAGACTGGCTACGCCAGCACTGGTACCCAATTCTAAAGAGCTTGTGTCAAGGCCCAGCATGGATATTGCCTCAAACTTCTCACTTGCTGTCCCAACAAAACAATCAGAATCCTGCACAGCCAACTCAGGACCTTAAATCTGGCTGCATGGTAGATAATGTAGCCATTCAAAACACTCCACTTTCAAAAGCTGTTATGGATGTTATCTTGGAGGCCAGGAGGCCCAGTACCAGAAAATCTTATGCAGAAAAATGGACGAGATTCAGTGCTTGGAACCAGAAACAAGGCATTGACACGTGTGTGCCAAATATCCCTCGGATTTTACAATACCTAACTGAGATGCTGAACAAAGGCCTTTCTTTCTCATCTATTAAGATTCATGCCTCTGCCATTTCAGCCCACTACAATACGGAACTTTTCTCATCCTTTAATAAGGCAGTACCTCAGAGGTCCAAAAACATTAGGCCTCCAAGGAGAGCACCAATTCCTGCCTGGGACCTCAATTATGTTTTGGAAAAACTCGCACTGCCTCCTTTCGAGCCAGCATCAACAGCAGATATAAAATACTTATCCTGGAAAACAGCTCTGCTCCTAGCAATAACCTCTGCAAGGCGAGTCGCGGAGTTACAAGCACTCATGGGTGTGAAACCTTTCATCATTTTCCATCCAGACAGGGTTTCTCTGAGGACAAACCCTACATTTTATGCCTAAGGTGTGGTGTCCAGTGTGGCCCTCAACCAAACCATTCACTTGCCCACCCTTTATCCTAATCCGCAGAACAAGGGTGAGAAAATTCTGCATTCTTTGGACACACACAGGCAGTTACGATTCTACTTGGACAGAACTAAAGCTTTCAGAAAGACTGAGCAACGTTTAGTGTCATATGCTGCAGGATCACAAGGAAAGGCTATCTCAAAACAGATTATTTCAAAATGGATAGGCCATTGCATTCGTTTGTGCTATCTTCAACATGGCAAATCAGTGCCTAAGGCCATTAGGCCTCATTCCACTAGAGCAGCAGCCACTTCAGCAGCCTTCCACGGAGTACCAACCAAAGATGTCTTGGAGGCTGCAACTTGGACTTCAGTGCACACCTTCACAAAGCACTACCACTTACCTCTTTAAGTCCAGAGCAGGCTTTGCCACTGCAGTTCTGCAGGGCCTCATAGTCTCTCCTAATGCTATTTAGCCCAGCCACCCTTCATCAGCTTTGGGATTCAACCCAAGAGTAATGACTGCAACAGTGAAACACGATGAACATAGTACAGTTGTGTACCTACCATAAATGTAGATGTCGAGTGTATTCACTGTTGCAGTCCAGGTTACCCACCCTCCACCCCCCTTTTCTTTGCTGGGACTTATCTGCACTTCTCTATCCTATACAACCTATTTGGTGTATTTGCTTGTAGATGAAGGACATGTTAATTTTGTGCATGTATTTTTATTGGCATATTCTTTCAGCCTTCCAATTTGGGGGCACCTGACATCTGGGGCAAGAAAAACTGAAGAAAATGGCGTCGTCTGCATCTTTTATACCCCTGGCGCACTGACGTCAGGGAAGCGGCGACAGCAACTGACGCCGGACCTAGAGTTTGGAATTCTGGCCGACTGCGGGTAGCCTGCCAGCAGGATAACCCAAGCATAATGACTGCAACAGTGAATACACTCTAACATCTGCATTTATGGTAGTTACACAACTGTACTTTCCAGCCCCTTCTGGTGCCAGAACCCTTTCTTTTTTGACCTGCCTGGTCTTCCTTCTCAGACACCTCAAAGATCCTGGCTCCAGGTTTCCCGGTGCCAACTGATGTCCTTCAAGGATGCATCTGCAGTCATCACATATGGGTTGTCCTGCCTCAGGCAGCCCTTCGGTCGGCCGGATTCCAAAGTCTGGGTCCGGCGTCGGCTGATGTCACACTTTCCCCGACGTCAGAGCGCCTGGGGTATAAAAGCATCAGCCGACGCCATCTTCCTCAGTCTTTCTTGCCACGTGGTGCCTGAAGCAGAAGCAGTTCGCAAGTGCCGGTCGGCCAGCTCCTGTAATTCAGCTACCGAAGACTTCAAAAAGCTAAGTACCCCGTTGGGGACTCTTTCTTGCCTCAGCCGATGTCAGATAAAGTTAATAATTGTTTAACTTGTGGGAATTTCCAACAGAAACTGGTGTCCTGGAACCTTCCGACACCATTCCTTTAGACAAATCTACACCAGGAACGTGGTGCAGCCAGGCCTCCTGCATCCATGTCCATTAAGGCATTCTCCAGGGCTAAAGCTGCTAAACTCTCAAAAGCTTTGCCTCCCAAGGTTATCCCTCAGGGACCCTCTACTGGTTCACAGATTCTAAGCTTAGTAGAGGATCTTATCACCTTAATTAGGGGCTCTCAACCTCCTCCAGACAAAAGGCCCAGGGTGAGCCCTCTGATCCCCACTCCTCAGATGAGACCTCTGATGGTTCTACTCTCTCGGACCACCAGGAGGAGGCTTTTTCGGCCTACGAGGATTCTGATGCAGAGGAATCTATTCCCTCGGCCTCCCCTCCTGAAGAGTTTTCCTTTGGGGAGACACTACACACCATGAGAGAGCATTTCCAATGGCAGGGCCAAGAATTCTCTGACTCCAGGAAAAGATTAAGGACCTTTTTACATTTGCCTCAGCATAGGACTTTAGCTATTCCTCCTGTTTTGAATGTCATTGATGATGTGTACTCTGACTCTAGCACAACCCCTGATTCTCTCCCTCCGGCTCCTGCCAAACCCGATAGGTACTACAGGGTCCCGGACTCACATCTTTACCTTTACAAGGCCCACTCTGCTGATCCAGAAACTATTTCCCAGGGCCCTAAAGGGGTTGCAGCTGCCACTGCTAAAATCCTCTCCCTCTGAAAGGGAGTCCAGAGCTTTAGAGAGATGGGGTAAAAAAGTGTATACTTCTGCTACTCTTTCTATGAGGGCATTAAATTGTCAATTTCATATGATACAGTACCAAGAGTATTTGTTAGATGAATTGCATAAAAAACTGTCTTCACCTGACCCCCTAGACCGCAAGTCACTTTAGGATCTGGTACGTAACTCACAACAGGTTAGCAACCATTTCTTGCAATGTGGTTATGATGCATTGGAAGCTTCATGTAGGTCAGCTATGACTGGCGCAGTCATACGTAGGCATGCTTGGCTGAATGAACAATCTCTGCCAGACCATGTTAAAGCAAAGCTGCTGGATGCTCCTCTGGAAAAGCAAAAGTTATTTAGCTCCACGGCTCGGGAGGTCCTAAAGAAATTTGAAGAAAAGGCAAAATCCGTGCAAACAGTCAAGGATTTTCTCCAAGTACAACCACCGAGATTCAGCAGGAATTGGCCTTCCAAGAATTGGTCCTTTCCAGACACAGAGAGGTTTCAGAGAGGCAAGAACAGGCGTGCCAGAGGTAGAGGGCAAGCTAGAGGCTCCTCCAGAGGACGTCAATGGTAGCCTCCCAACCAGAGAGGTAATGCAGGACCTTCAACTGTTGCACAAGGACAGGCTCAATGACTTTACTTTGACACCGCCAACCAGGGCTCAATTGGAAGCACCTTTGGGCGGAAAGCTTTCTTTATTCTCAGAAAATTGACACAGTATTACAAGGGACAAATGGACACTACAAATAATAGACAAAGGATACAGGTTTCATTTCCACACATTACCAAAAAGAAAGGGCATGCCAGACCTGCCACCGAATCAAAGGGCATAGGCTTTGAAACAAATTTCCAGCTTAATGCAAATGAAAGCTATAGAAAAGGTTCCTCTCTCAGAACAAGGCCAAGGATTTTATTCCAGACTATTCCTTGTTCCAAGAAAAGAAAAACAATGGAGGCCTATTCTCGACTTGTCCGCACTGAATACTTATCTCATTGTGCCAAAGTTCAAAATGCTGACTCTACAGCTCCTTCCCATGCTGGGCAAGGGGTCTTGGCTGGTAACTCTAGACCTCAAGGAGGCATACCTGCATGTCCCTGTCAGACAAAGTTGCAGAAGACACCTCAGATTTCTTGCAGGGTCAGAGCATTATCAATTCTCAGCATTGCCCTTTGGCTTATCTACTGCACCCAGAGTATTCACGAAATGCCTGGCATCAGTAATTGCACACTGCAGACTTCAGGGGATTCAAATATACCCATATCTGGACGACTGCCTTATACAAGCGGACAGCCAACAAACTTTAGTAAAACACTTAAATTATGCCATCCACCTACTTCAGGCCTTGGGATATACAGTCAATTTTCACAAATCAAGACTTGTTCCATCCCAAAGAATAACCTTTCTGGGTGCAGATCTAGATACAACCACCCAACTGGCCTTCCTCACAGAAGAAAAACAAAGTCAACTACCAGATTACTTCAAAAATCTGACAAGACAAACCCAGCTGACTGCAAGGAAAATCATGCAGGCCCTGGGTTACATGGCTTCTTGCATCCTTCTGATTCCGCAAGCAAGACTACATATGAGGAAACTACAATGGTACCTAAGGAGTTTATGGACTCAGCACAGTCACAGCCTGGAAACTTTGATACCACTCATTCCATGCCTTCAAAAGGAATTTCTGTGGTGGGCTCAAGCAAGCCAGTCAAACAGGGGTCTGCCTTTCAGCAAACCAATAGCCAGCCAAACCATTACAACAGACGCTTCAGACCACGGATGGGGAGCGCACATGGAGGGCTGATGCATTCAAGGTCTATGGTCACAAAAAGAGCTATGCATGCACATAAACCAAAAGGAAATGCTGGCAGTGATACATGCAGTCGAAGCCTTCAAACCCTTTCTGCATCATGGCCATCTGCTAATAAGGACAGACAACACCATGGTTATGTGGTACATAAACAAGCAAGGAGGCACGCATTCCTATCCTCTTTGCAGGCTGGCAATGAATCTATGGGAGCTTTCCTTGAAACTCAATATACAGCTACAATCCCAGTTTGTGCCAGGGAAAGACAATATACTGGCGGACAGCTTAAGCAGAAATATCATGGATGCACACGAATGGATGCTGCACCCAGACATCTTTCTACAGATAACACAATCATGGGGGAGGCCTGACTTAGATCTTTTTGCCTCCCCCCACAATCAACTGAAGAAATTCTGCTCAAGGACATACCACCCACAAGCATTGAAAGTGGACGACCTCTCTTTCAGCTGGAGAACTTTAACAGTGTATGCATTTCCACCTCTCCCATTAATGACCAAGGTTTTACTGAAGATCAGGACAGAGCAGCCAAAAGTGATTCTGATAGCTCCGGACTGGCCAAGACAGCACTGGTATCCACTGTTAAAGAGCCTGTCTCGCACGAAACCATGGCCTCTTCCTCTATGGCCACTTCTACTGACACAGCACAATTACAAAACTCTGCATTCCAACCTGAAAACCCTGCAACTAACAGCCTGGAAAATACCTTGACTCCTCCTCAGGACAAGCTATCCCAGAGAGTGAAAGATATTATTATGGAAGCTTGCCAGCCTTCCACAAGAAAGGCATATTGAGAAAAATGGAAAAGATTTCACATTTGGAACACCACAAAGGGCCTAGATGCAACAGTGATGAACATGGCACATATCCTGGAATACTTGGCAGAAATGTTCCACAGTGGTCTGTCTTACTCTTCCATTAAAATTCATGCTTCAGCAATTTCAGCAGAGTACAATACTGATCCACCTGTCTTCTCTCATCCTCTCCTAAGACAGTTTCTAAGAGGAATCAAAAACATCAATCCTCCAAGGAAAACACCTGTACCTTCTTGGGACCTTAACTTCGTGTTGGAAAAACTAACACTGCCTCCCTTTGAACCAGCAGCATCTGCAGAACTACAGTTCCTGTCTTGGAAGACTGCTTTCCTTCTGGCCATAACCTCAGCAAGAAGAGTATCTGAGTTACAGGCCCTTATGGCAGTACAGCCATTCCTTATTTTTCATCAGGACAGAGTTTCATTGAGAACGAATCCTACATTTATGCCAAAGGTAGTATCCAGGGTTCCATTAAATCAAGCTATTCACTTGCCTACCTTCTTTCCAAACCCACAAAACAAAGGGGAGAAACTTCTGCACACCCTGGACATACACAGACAGTTGCGCTACTACTTGGACAGAACTAAATGTTACAGAAAAACTGACCAGGTGTTGGTAGCATATGCTGCTGGTACACAAGGAAAAGCATTTTCCAAACAGACAATTTCAAAATGGATAGGGAATTGCATTCGTTTTTGTTACTCCTTTCATGGAAAAATTGTGCCAGCTAACATTAGACCTCATTCCACGAGAGCCACAGTCACCTCCACAGCCTTCTTAAGAGGGGTGGCTACCAAGGACATTTTAGAAGCTGCTACATGGAGTTCCGTGCATACATTTGCCAAGCATTACAATTTACCTTTTTATTCCAGATCTAGAGCAGGCTTTGCTATGGCAGTCCTGCAGGGCATTTTAGCTACACCATCCTTTACATAGTTCCTCCACCCCCAGATTGGCTATGGTATTCTACCCATATGTGATGACTGCAGATGCATCCTTGAAGGACATAGTACAGTTTTGTACCTACCATAAATGTAGATGTCCGATAGGTATGCATCTACAGTCAGGTTTACCCTCCCTCCTTCCCCTCTGTGGTATTTCTTAGGTACTTACCCCTCTTATAGCTAGCTTGGGGGATCTATTATGGTGTATTTGTTTTTATATTATTGTGCATGTTTAGATTTTTAAATGCATCTCTCCAAATTTAGCCTTCCTTAGAGGGCACCTGGCATCTGGGACAAGAAAGACTGAGGAAGATGGCGTCGGCTGATGCTTTTATATCCCAGGCGCTCTGACGTCGGGGAAAGTGCGACATCAGCCGACGCCAGACCCAGACTTTGGAATCCGGCCCACCGAAGGGCTGCCTGAGGCAGGACAACCCATATGTGATGACTGCAGATGCATACCTATTGGACATCTACATTTATGGTAGGTACAAAACTGTACTTTTCGGTTCCAGCAAGATCTCCATCTTCAGCTCCGATTTCTGCTCTGTGTTCTGCAGCTCTTTCTAATCCGGAGAGCTGTCAGGTTCATGGCTGTGCTGTTGGTTCTGGGGGGTGGGACCCGACTCCAGTATTTTCAGAGCCGTTTCTGCATCTTGGGGCTTCAACACGTGTTGGCTCTACCCCACCTTTGGCTTCTGGGATGCTTTCTTTGGAGCAGGGAGGGTTCATTGTTCCAAGGCAGTCTTTGTTGGTTCCGGGCTCCCTTCCCTTTTCGGGGGAGGGACCCAGCTTTCCAGGCCATGGAGAGGGCTCTCTCCACTGTTGGCATTCAGTTGGCTCTTCCCCTGTCAGAGCAGTTCACTGGTCCTTCCCCTCATCCAGAGCTTCAGCCAGTTCTAACACCTGGGCAGCGAGCGCCAAAACTGCATGAGTCACCTTTACAGGTTTTATTCTCTTCTGATACCTCCCCAGAGTGTTCCACTGAGGAGGTGTAAGAGGAAATGCCTAGATTTCCAGAAGAATTTATCACAGAGGACACTGATTTTGATGAAGGGGGGGGGTTCCCCGCGGTCATTCCTGGAAGATGTATCCTTTGTAGACATCCTTGAGATTCTTAAACGGAGGAGTGGCCAGATGTCCCAGAACCTCTCGTTGGAGGAGTCAGTGTACCCTGCAGGCTTTTGGCAGTCAACCATCTACCTTTTGGGTAACTCCACCCACTGAAGTGCTCATTAAGTTGCAGTATGTTGGGAGGGTGGCCTAATGGTTAAGGTGTTTGCCTTACAAACACAAGGTGCAGGGTTCGAGGCTCGAGGCTTAAAATGGCTTGCAAGGGCAGTTAGCTTAGTACTACCCTATGAACCTATGAACAGTAGGTGTGGGAGGCTCCTGATACCATAGAATCCATCACCAAGAGGTCCGATAAAATTGTAACTCCACCTGAGGATAATCAGTTTTGGGCATAGGATTGGTGGTAGATGCCATGTTGGTAGCTGCAGCCACAAAAAAAGGAACTGGCAGAGAAAAGTTCCACTATCCATCCTCTTTAGAGAGTCTCGGATGATGGATAGGTTTGGCAAGCAGGTTTACACTTCATCGACCTTTGAACTTCATGGCACACTTCACCAGAATTCAAAGGGATCTGATTAAGGAGCTATCGGGTACCTGACAGGAGCTATATCTGAAATCCAAGATAAGGTTACTTCTCAGCTGGCCACCCTAGAGTCCATTTCAAATTCATCCATGAGGCTCATAGCACGTGCAACCGAAGGGACGACTAGAACAGCGGGACTGAACTTAGCTATAAGAAGATAAGAGTTGCTCCTGGATGCGCTTGTGTGGATTTGTGAAGCCATTCAAGTCTTCATTCGTCAATGCCCTCTTTGATGGATCATCTCTTTTTTGGCCCTAAAATTCGAGAAACCTGGTCAAGGTGTAAAAAAGATGGAAAGATCCTTTCTGCAGTGGGTGTATGTTTTTCTACTCCTCTTGAGCCTTATTCTAGGAACCAGAGAAGTGGGAAAATGTGGTTCTGAAAGTCCCAGGGATGGGGGGCTTTAATGGAAGACACCATCCACGTGGCAGAGGTGGCCTGCAAAATCAGGGTTCCAGGGACTCCTTTCCTGAAAGGGGGCCCAATAGCTTTTTCTCTGGAAACAGCTCAGGGGGTGTCTATCTTTGCACCAACATGTCTGGCTTCAGATAACTTCAGATGCTTGGGTGCACAGGATAATAACCAGGGGATACACCAAACCCTTTCTTCCCCTCCCCAGAGCTCCAGCAACGTCCCTGATGTTCCACTCAGAGGGAACAAGCAGCATTAGAAATTCAAACTCTGCTAGAAGAGAGTCATCTAATAGGTCCCGCCAGACCAGATAGAATCGGGGATTTACTCGAGATTCTTTTTAGTGCCAAAGAAGATGGGGGACTGGAGACCAATTTTGAATCTAGGTGTTTTGAACAAGTCAGTGCGACAGACAAAATGCTGGATTGTCACGGTTCAGTCTATTCTCCTGTTTCTAGGGAAGGACTATTGGATGTGCTGTATAGATCTTCAGTACATGTATTACTACATAAAAATGGACAAGCGCTCCAGGAGGTTTCTCTGCTTCTGGCTGGGAGCCAGTCATTATCGGTTTGGAGCTCTATGCCCCTTGGTCTCACCATAGCCCCCAGTAGTAGCAGCTCACTTGAGGCTGCACGGATTCTGGGTGTTTCCATACTTAGACGACTAGCTCATTACCGCTCCCAGCAGGTATCTACTAGAACAAACAAGAGGTTACTTTCTCCAGACCTGCACCAACCTGGGGATTACCGTAAATTGCAAAAAACATAGCTGACTCCAGCACAAACATTAGAGTTCATAGGAGCGGTGCTAAATACCAATACCTGTATAACCTCCCTAGCTTATCTGAGATTGTAGAGGATCAAAGCTCAGGTGGGACAAGTTGTCAGAAGCAGGAGAGTAGCTGCGCGACTAGTTTTACAAGCCCTAAGCTTGATGGCGGCCATTACTTTAGTTCCCTTGGCAAAATTTCATGAGACTCCTACAGTGGCTTCTAGCATCTCAGTGGTCCATACTGTATCAGCCAATGTCATATCAGATTTTGATTACTAACCTTTGCAAGAAAGATCTAGCTTGGTGCATTCAATAAAAGGAAATTCTCTTGGGTCACCCCTTTGTCATGTGTCAGCCCCAAGCTGTAGTGACCACGGATGCCTCCCAGATAGGGTGGGTGGGGGGGCATTATCTAGGCAAGACGGTCCAAGGCACTTGGTCCCTCATGGATGCCAACTTACATGTCGGTGTGCTATGCTTTTAGTATTGCAGGTCTTTCAAACTGCACTCCCCTTGGGAATGATTGAGATTCAGACAATATGTCTGTAGTTTGATACATCAGCAATCAGGGAGGAACCAAGTCCTACCCCCTTTGTTGAGAAGATGTGAGCTTGGCAGTGGGTGATGTCTTCCAACCACTTTCTAATAGCAATGCATATTCCAGGGAGTTCCATTGTGATAGCAGGCAAACTGAACAGATGCATTCTCCTGCCTCGTGAGTGGTCTCTCAATCCCAAAGTGGCGAAAAAAAGTTTTCATCGCTGGGGCCAGCCTAGCTGCAACCTATTTGCATTGCTCCTGAATAAGTGCAGCAGCTACTTTGTACTGGTTCCCCGTCTGGAGGAGTCCCCGACAGATGCTGTCCTGCACAATTGGCCCTCCAGACTTCTGTATGCCTTTCCTGCAGTCTCAATTTCTAAAGAAAGCGATCAGGGTGAAGAGCAGAATAATCTTCATTGCTCCCTTCTGGCCTCGACAAATTTAGTTCCTCTTTTTCTGGCCTTATCTGATTCAGCGACTGTGGACTCTGGACCCAGATCTCAATCTCCTATCCCATCCAGAGGGATTAGTTTACCCAAACCTCAAGCTCAGTTCCATTGATTGTCAGGTGTAATCGTTTTTTTCTCCAATTCATAGGATTCTTTTAGCCTCCCATAAGCCCGTCCACTAGGAAACTTTACAATAGTAAATGGAAGAGATTTTCCTACTGGGCTTGTGATAATAACATTGGTACCTTCTCCACTCTGATCTATAGTCTTTGAATTTTTGGCTTTGCTCTTTGAAGCAGGGCCCTCTTCTTCTACTATCAGGGTTCAAATATTTTCATAATGGGTTTAAAAAATGTTCATTAATTTCTCATAAGAGACCTTGATGTTAAAACCTCTATATAAGGATCCATGTACACCTTGGCATCTAAACTTGATGTTGCAGATAATAGTACATTCGCCCTTTGAGCCTGCTGCCGACTGCTACTTGACGTTCTTATCCTGGAAAACTATATTTCTCGTAGTGATTTCTACTGCCAAAAGGTTTTCAGGAATTCAAGCTTTATCTTGCAAACCACCTTATTTGATTTTTCACAAAGACGGGGTTTCCTTGAGAACAAACCCTTCCTTTTACCAAAAGTGTTTCAGAAAAGAATATCAACCAGGCAGTCCACTTACCAGTAGTTTTTCCTAATTTCTCAAACAAAGGTGAATACTGTTTGCATTTACTATATGTTTATAGACTATTACACTTCCATCTTCATAGAACAAAAGACATAAGGAAGTCGGACCAGCTGTTTTTCTTTTTCAAGTACTAGAATGGGCAAGCCAGTCACCAAGGTTACCTTAGCTAGATGGCTAAAATATTGTATTTCCTTCACTTACAGCAAGAGGAAAATTGAGTTACGTGGGCCTGTTAAGGCGCACACTTCCACAGCTGTCGCTACTTCAGCAGTGTTCGAATCTAATGCTTCCATGGACAACATTTGCGCAGCATCAACATGGGCTTCCCCTCATACCTTTATCACTCATTACAAATTGGATTTGGTTTCTAGGGGAAGAGCATCCTTTGGCTGTATGGTGCTCAGGAATATCCTTCCGTGAGTCCTCCCAAGATCTAAGGTAGCAGGTAGCTGAGGACTCTGTCCCATATGTTGAGGATTAAATGAAGATTGACATCATCAGATAAAGAAGTTATATACTTACCGTAACATTCCATCTGTGTTGTCCATCTTCATTTATCCTTGACTCCCCACCCTCCATCCCCCTCCCATTCATGTCTCCTGGTGGAATGAATTATAATCCTAGTTATTCATTTTTTCATATGTTACACCAGATATGGTCTCTATAACGGTGTTATTAAGATTATACTTTCTTTTTCTAACTACATATGCGATCTGAGGTAAATTGGAGCGGAGCATTCTGGGTAGGACTTAATCTCGAGAGTTTTTGGTTCTCGCAGGCTGTAGTAATGGCCGAGTCGGTTCCAATATTCGGAACTCTACACATATGTCAAGGATAAATGAAGACAGATGACATAGAAGGAATGTTATGGTAAGTACACAAGTTATTTTTTTTATCATGTCTCCACAAATTATAAATATGGATATTGCTGAACAGTTCGTGTGTGGTTACATAATTTACCTTCATTAATTTTGTATCCTGAAAAGATTTGAAACTGTCTCAAAATATTCTATAACACTGAAATGTTCTTTTCTGGTTTTATCAGGTTTAAAATAATATCTTTATAAGCAACCCAAAAAAAACCCAGTATGAAAGAAACGACTGAAACAGATCCACAATTCAAATGCAAATTTAATCCTCTGACGTCTCTGCTGTAGCCTTCAAGGAGTAAAAAACGTACAAACACATACACTTTATATAGACCAAACACCAATTAATAAAACAATTATACAATAAATCAATTGTCTGCAAAGCACAGCATTATGTCAAATGAATACTCTCCAGTTTAAATCTTCATTAAGGCCCTGTGGATACGTAGTGTTAAATTTCAAGATATAAATAGCTTCTTTATATAATAAAACCTGTTTAATATTCAAAATATCATGCCAGGAACAATTTATTTTTTCCAAAACTGTACCTTGTAACCCCTCATTTTTACTATTATGAAAATTTCTAAAATGTACAGCTATAGAACTTTTCTCTTTATTATTAGTAATGTCCCTAGCATGTTCCATAAGCCTAACCTTAAATGCCCTTTTGGTCTCCCCGATGTAAAATTTATTACATGGGCATTTAAGGGCATATATCACCCCCTCAGAGTTGCAACTGAAAACACTACATGTATTAAAACTAACATTATTAATACAGGGGAAACTATTAACTACAAAACTACAAGCCTTACATTTACCACACTTAAAAGTGCCATTTAATGATAAACTACGTTGTACATTAGCTAAAGGCATAACAAATCTACTCTTCACTAAAACATTTTTGATAATCTTACCTCTTTTATAAGAAAATCTTATTCTAGCATCCAACCATGATGACACATCATTCAAAGAACTAAAATAGTTCCAATAATGGTTAACTAACTTAACCAGTTCAGCAGTAAAACAACCATAAGTTGTAACAAAATACAAGTTGTCCCTTTATCAGTCTAATCATTATGTGCATCTGGGCACCTAGTATACACATTATTACTAACTTTTTTACATCTATATCCACAAAACCTCTTATAACTATTTTGAATTACTTCCTTAGTATATCCCCTCTGACTAAACATTTGCATCAGTAAATTCAATTCCTTATCAAAAAATAACCTCATTATTACATAATCTAGAAATTCTTAAAATTTCCCCATACGGCAAAGATTCCAACGTATGTGGGGGATGGCAACTAGTGCCATAAAAATAATGTGTACCCCCATCAAACTTTCTATTGACAGATGTTACTAAACTCTTTCCATCAACAATATTTAAAATGATGTCAAGAAAAGGAATAGATGTACCCTTTTTAAACCCATCGAACTCCAAAGAAAATCTGTTTCTATGCAAGTCTAAAATAAAATTATCTACTAAAGCTCCACCATCCTCAACCAGAAAAATCAAATCATCCACAAACCTATAATATTTAATAACATGTTTATGAAAAAAATAATTTCTATACAAAAATTCAGATTCAAAAAGGCCCATAGCTAAATTTGCATACATGGTGGCAAAAGCTGCCCCCATAGCTGTACCTCGTTTTTGTCGATACAATCATTAAATTCAAAATGTGTCAAAGAAAAATAAATAAGCTCTAAAATATACTCAGTGGCAGGATGATCTAAGAAAAATCTAACGGCCTCCATACCAAATTGATGGCTAATATTAGTGTAGAGGCTCTTAACATCAGCGGTGACCCAATACATCCGCTCATTCCACTTAACATCTTTAATCTTTTCTATAAAATCAAAAACATTAGTAATACATGATGGTAAAGTCTTTACCTTAGTTAATAAAAAAATTAGTAAAAAAAGACCTACATTATGCAAAAAATAATTACAACCGGAAACAATAGGTCTCCCCGGTGGTGTTTTTAAATTTTTATGTATTTTGGGGAGACAATAGAAGGTAGCCATTTTACAACCCTCTATATTAAATTTATTCTTTAAATCTGTTTGGGAAAAATAGCCTAACCTTTCACCCTTCTTAAGTAACTCATTATATTCCCTTAAAGCATCATTATACAAATTACGACCTACCTTTTCATAAACATCATTATCATTTAGATGATCAATACACATTTGAAAATATTGAGAATAATGCATAACAACAAGCTTATTGCCTTTATCAGATGGTTTAAAAATAACTTCATTCATTTTACTCAACTTAAGCAGACCTTTCCATTCCTTAAAACATATATTATATTGTACATTAGGTCTGCATTTCATATATTTTTCAAATGCATATTCAATAGAAAAGTTTAACAAATTTACAAAATGCACAACATCATTATTTAGAACTGGGGGTATAAAACAACTCACTTGTTTAACACATTCAGTATCAAATTTATATTGGGCATCGTACACATCATCCAATGTGCACGTATGAAAACTGTCCAATGAAGAATCGAGACTATCTACGGAAGATGCTGAACTCAAATTGTCATGTAAATTATAAAAGAAACTTTTTAAGTGAAGCTTTCTACCAAATCTATAAACATCACTTTTCATTTCATGTACACGAGAAATCACAGTGGGGATAAATTTCAATCCCCGATTAAGAACAAGCAAGTTCAGTTTCCATAAAAAAATGTCCCGACAAGTTAACATAATCTTGTTCAAGAGGTAAAGAAGTATCACCGTTTACCTCTTTTATGTTCCCCCTGTGGAAATTGTTCTCTTTGTAATGGACCATAGGCTTCTCGTTGGCGTTTCCTCCCCTGGGGACCTCCACGGGCACTACTCGTTTCTCCACGAAAAGTTTGATGAAATCTATCGGGTTGTTGTGGCATTGCTAATGTAGGAAATTCTACATTAGGATTTTCCATCTCTTCATAGGAGGTGTAACCACCCTCAGACGCTGAAAACGATGAATTATGATTACCCTCACTTCTAAAATCATTTTGAAACCACACCCGATTACGTGGCTTCTTTCGATTGGCTCTCGACAAGAAAGCCTTGTTGTTCTCATAGTCCCGTAAGTCCCTAAATAATTTCACCTTCTTTCTTTCCAATAATGAAGTCTCATAGTCTCTTAATTTAACATTCATATTACTCAAAAAAACATCCATAGTGGAAGCAGAAGTGCACAGTATAAGGTTTTCACAAAGTTTCTTTATCTCCAAACCGAATTCTCTTTGTTTGATTCTGTCCCGCTCAATAAGTATGTGCACCCATTCGGATACACATTTATGAGCAGCTGCAACCCAACGTTTGTGGAAAGCAATATCTGTGTCTTTCTGTAGATCAAAAGGGGTAGTTGGATCTTTATAAACTCTTAATGCCCTAGGTGTTGTGTCAAGATCAACATATTTTTGTAAACCACAGATGTTAAAAAACGTGGCAGTCTCTTTCCACATATTTTTCTCTAGTTCATCAAACAGAAACTTACTTTTGGTACTAATAGATGCTGGTAATTTACGCCCCACATTGTTAAAGGGATTGGGAAAACGTTTTTTCTATCGTCTTCCCATCTATCCCAAACCGTAGATATATTTCCAGCCACATTTCTTTGTGAAGAACCCCGTTCCGCACGATCTGAAGGATTGGCTAAAAAATTATCCAACGACATTTTTGTACCATCCACAGTATCTCGAAAAATACGAGGCAAGTGTAGTTGTGGATCACTCGACATGAATCAATATAAGCAACCCAAAAAAAACGATATGAAAGAAACGACTGAAACAGATCCACAACTGAAATGCAAATTTAATCCTCTGATGTCTCGGCCGTAGCCTTCAAGGAGTAAAAAACGTACAAACACATACACTTTATATAGACCAAACACCAATTAAGAAAACAATTATACAATAAATCAATTGTCTGCAAAGCACAGCATTATGTCAAATGAATACTCTCCAATTTAAATCTTCATTAATGCCCTGTGGATACATAGTGTTAAATTTCAAGATATAAATAGCTTCTTTATATAATAAAACCTGTTTAATATTCAAAATATCATGCCAGGAACAATTTATTTTTTCTAAAACTGTACCTTGTAACCCCTCATTTTTACTATTATGAAAATGTCTATAATGTACAGCTATAGAACTTTCCTCTTTATTATTAGTAATGTCCCTAGCATGTTCCATAAGTCTAACCTTAAATGCCCTTTTGGTCTCCCCCATGTAAAATAATATCAAATATATTTAATATATATTAATATTTAAAATAATATCTTCTTCAAATAGAGCCAACATTTCTTTACTACCATACCAATTATATCCCTGAATTTCCGAGTCCCTTATGTTCTTTGCCAATGGTTGTAAATACAATGCAAATAACAAAGGGAAAGAAGACACCCCTGCCTAGTTCCTCTGCTCAAGCAGAAATTATCAGAGAGGAACCCACCCAATTTAATTTTCACCTCTGATCTCTCATATTGTCTCATAATCAACCTTATTATTTATCAGGGACTGCAAATGCTTCCATTGCCGTGTTCATAAAAACCCAGCTTACTCTGTCAAATGCTTTCTCGGTATCACAACCCACTAAGTGGTATTTACTTGCATTCTGCTTCCCAATGCATCATCACTGTTGTGGTAATGTTCTCAAATTCTTGCCTTCCCTCCCCAAAGCCACATTGGTCCATATCTATCAATTTTGGCATCACTTTTGCCATTCATTTAGTCATTCTAAACATAAACACTTTATAATCATGATTTAGTATTGAAATGGGCCTGTATGAAGCTGGATCTGATAGATCTCTACCCTCTTTAGTTATTACAATTTCCACCACTTTCTTCCAGGATGTTGGCACTTCTATTCTTAAAATGCTGTTAAACAAAACCTTCCATATCTTTATCAGTTTTCCCTTCTAGCTTCCAGATTTCCACAGGAATACCATCTATTCCTAGGACTTTCATGTGGATTGTTATACATCACCATTTTATCTTATCTCGTATCCTGTTAGTAATTGAGTCTCATTTACCTCTAACATTGGCGTATTTTAATTCTTCCATAAACATTTCCATCATTTATAATACCTGTACAGGATCTCTTGTTATAGGCTCCCTAAGCTTGGCGACAGCCCTTTATACTTTCTGTTGCCCGAGTCTTTGTGCTAAAAGTTTTTGTGCTGTATAGTTCTCATAAAAAACAGTTGCTTAACAGCAATCTTTCCAAACTCATGCCTATTATTGAGGTAATCCTTTATTTTCTGTTTAGCATTCTGCAGTTGCTCCTCTTCTTGTGTGAGATTCCCCCTATTGTGCAATATTTTAACATTTGTTCCTCTAAATAATTCTTACTGCTTAACCATATCTTCCTTTCTTTTATTTCCACCCTGTTTTTAAACTCCAGTTTAATTTTATCCCACTCCCTAGCTATATTTTTAGAAAAAATGTTTATCTTCTCTAATAGTTAATTCCCACCACCTATTCCTTAAATTTCTCTTTTTAAGATAGGTGGGAAAATGCTAGTGTCTCATTTTTATTTTATCACCCTGTGTTTTTATTTTAGTTATTATTGGAGCATGATCTGAAATAGTTAATGAATGGCATATCAAGACTTTTAATTAAATGCACATGTTACTGTGAAATGTAAATTCTGTGTAGCCTAGCCCAGCCTTTGTATCTTGGAGAATAATACAGAAATTCTCTCTGAACTCCTAGTACTGAATTCACATCTTCCATGTCAAATATTTTTATAAATGTCTTCAAAAATCTACTCTCCTTGGTTATATTTCCACTTCTGGGTCCCCCAAACAGATCTTCACTGCTGCAGATCAAATTCCAATGTCCTTCTGTTCAGTGTTGCGGTATTCTTTACATGTGGGAAGTCCGGCGCCCAACGACCTGACATCCGGCCAGTATACAACAGGTTTCAGCTACTGCAGGTACTTGGGATGTCACACGTATGCTCTGACAATGTCAGCCATAAAAGGACATCTGCATGTACAATTCTCAGAACTTTTCTCCTGCCATTAGGAATGCTTCTCGTACATTGTTCTGCTGCCTGATTCTGTTTGTTGCTACCAGCTTTCAGATAAGTGCCCCAATGGGGATTTGTTTCTTTGCTACTGTTTTTTGTATTTAGTTCATGTCATCATCCAGGAAGGGCAAGTGCAGATGTGAAAGGCAGATTCCACATAAAGATAGCCATGACTTTTTTTTTTTTTTTGCTTAAACCCCAGTCACAACCACTGCCACTATTCACCAGACCTTTGTTCCTAAAACTTTGCATAGCCGACTTTCTGCTTTAAATCTCTATTTAGAGAATCAGCATCTTAAAATGTCTGGCTAAGGACATTATGGAGGGTTCCGGGGGTCCTTCTGCTGAGCAGTCTTTGAAGAAGAGGGTTAGCAAATGTAGGCCTGAGTCATTTTTGGCTGCACTTCTTACTTTGGAAGTATCCCTTGAGGTCAGTGAAGATCCGGTGTTATGTTCAGAAGTTGGGCCTGGTTCCTCGGTTGGGTACCTCATTGGAAGCTGCTAAAGGCTCTGACCTAGGCACCTCATCAGAGGCAGTGCAGACGTCTGGTTCAGGTGGACATGGGGAACCGCAGCTCACTGTGCTTGAGGACCCCAGGGACGTTCCTTCACTCCTGCCAGGGATCAACCACAGACCATTCTGGACGTTAGGCTTGCGTCCAGATGTCCTTCAAGGATGCATCTGCAGTCATAACATATGGGTTGTCCTGCCTCAGGCAGCCCTTCGGTCCGCCAGATTCCAAAGTCTGGGTCTGGCCTCGGCTGATGTCGCACTTCACCCGACGTCATAGCTCCTGGGGTATAAAGGCATCAGCCGACGCCATTTTCCGCAGTCTTTCTTGCCGCGCGGTGCCCGAAGCAGAAGCTGTTCGCAAGTGCCGGTCGGTCAGATCCAGAGATTTCAACTACCGAAGACTTCTAAAAAAGCTAAGTACCCCGTTGGGGACTCTTTCTTGCCTCAGCCGATGTCAGACAAAGTAAATAATTGTTTAACTTGTGGGAAACAAATACCTCGTAAGGATTTCCACTCTTACTACCTTCCTTGCTTAGGCCCAGACCACGACGTATCAGCTTGTTTAGCCTGTGCTTCCTTCAACCGACGGACACTTGGACGTCAGTCGGAGTTTGCAGAAGAGTTCTTTGGCTCCACTTTTGCATATAAAATGCCGTCGGAGACTCCGACTACACATTTAGCTAAAAAACGCAAGGAAAAGGACCGACACTCGCGGGCCGCAGTTTCGGCTGAAACCACGGTTAGGCCTACCGCGAGTGTCTCGGTTTCAGCTGAAACGGAGACCTCGGTTCTCCCTTCGGCCGAAAGCATGCCTCCGATGACCGAGGCCACACAGGCCATAGCTGAGTCGGCTACAGAAATTCCTACTGAAGAAGCAGGCACACAAGATTTGTCTGACACCATTCCGTTGGACATTTCTACTCCTGCACGTGGGGCAGCTAGACCCCCTGCTTCTATGTCTATCAAGGCCTTTTCCAGGGCTAAAGCAGCCAAACTTTCCAAGGCCTTACCTACAAAAGCTCCCTCTCACAGGCCTACATCAAGTTCCCAGATTCTCAGCCTTGCTGAGGACCTTATTTCTCTGATCAGGGGATCCCAACCTCACCCAGACAGGGCCTCACAACCCCCTCCTGATAAGAGGCCTAGGACTGAACCCCCTGAACCTCTCTCCTCTGACTATTCCTCGGATGGTTCAGATTTATCTGACCATCAGGAAGTCCCATACTCGCCTTATGAGGATTCTGATGCAGAAGACTCCATTCCTTCTGCCTCACCTCCAGAAGAATTTTCATTTGGGGAAACCCTACACTCAATGAGGGAACACTTCCAATGGCAGGGTCAGGATTTTTCTGATTCTAGGAAAAGG
The DNA here is from genome assembly GCF_019279795.1 of Protopterus annectens. NCBI lineage: Eukaryota > Metazoa > Chordata > Ceratodontiformes > Protopteridae > Protopterus > Protopterus annectens. The sequence goes on from NC_056736.1 coordinate 752,195,124, forward strand.
CTAAGGACCTTTTTACACTTACCACAGCATAGGCCTTTAGCATACCACCTGTACTATCAGTTGTTGATGATGCATACAATGATGCCAGTACTGCCCCTGATTCTCTTCCCCCGGCCCCTGCCAAACCTGACAGATACTACAGGGTCCCGGATTCTCACTTCCACTTGTATAAGGCTCATGCTGCAGACCCAGAAACCATTTCTCAGGGCCCTAAAGGTGTTGCAGCTGCCTCTGCCAAAAACCCACTGCCCTCTGAAAGGGAATCTAGAGCATTAGAGAGATGGGGTAAAAAGGTTTATACTTCTGCTACTCTTTCTGCCAGGGCTTTAAACTGTCAATTTCACATGATACAGTACCAGGAATTTTTGTTAGATCAGCTGAATAAAAAGCTGGCCTCTCCTGAACCTTTAGACCGTAAGTCCCTTCAGGATTTGGTACACAACTCTCAGCAGGTCAGTAATCATTTCTTAAAATGTGGCTATGATGCACTGGAGGCTTCATTTAGATCAGCTATGACTTGGAGCAGTGATTCGAAGGCATGCCTGGTTAAAAGAACAATCCTTACCAGACCATGTTAAGTCTAAACTCCTAGATGCCCCTATGGAGAAACAAAGTTTGTTTGGCTCCCCTACACAGGAGGTTCTAAAGAAAGTGGAAGAAAAAGCAAAATCTGTCCAAACAGTCAAGGATTTTTTGCAGGTCCAACCTCTGAGGTTTAGCAGAAATTGGCCTTCAAAGAATTGGTCCTTTCCAGACACCTCCAGAGCACAGAGAGGCAGAAATAGACGCCCAAGAGGCAGAGGTCAATCAAGGGGTGCCTACAGGGGTAGTCAGTGGCAACCTGCCAACCAGAGAAGTGCCGCCACAGCTGCGACTGCAACCACTTCCACAGGACAGACACAATGACTTGGCTCTGATTCCGCCTACCAGGGAACAACTGGAAGCACCCTTGGGCGGAAAGCTAGCTTTATTTTCAAAAAACTGGCATTGCATTACAGGAGACAAATGGACTTTACAAACAATAGACAAGGGCTACAGGTTTCACTTCCACACTCTACCAAAAAAGAGAGGAATGCCAAACCTTCCACCAAGCCAGAAATCAGAGGCTCTAAAACAAATCATCAGCTTACTAAGGATGAGAGCAATAGAAAAGGTACCATCTATGGAACAAGGCCAAGGATTTTACTCCAGACTATTCCTTGTACCAAGAAAAGAAAATCAATGGAGGCCTATTCTCGACTTGTCCGCACTGAACACATACCTCATTGTTCCAAAATTCAAAATGCTGACCCTACAGCAACTTCTTCCCATGTTGGGCAAGGAGTCTTGGCTGGTGACTCTAGATCTGAAGGAGGCATACCTGCACGTCCCTATACGACCAGATTGCAGAAGACACCTCAGATTTCTTGCAGGATCAGATCATTATCAATTCTCAGCATTGCCCTTTGGCTTATCTACTGCACCCAGAGTATTCATGAAATGCCTGGCATCAGTAATTGCTCATTGCAGGCTTCAGGGAATTCAAATCTACCCATACCTGGACGACTGCCTAATACAAGTGGACAACAAGACAAAACTAATAAAGGATTTGGCCTATGTCATACAACTGCTGCAAGCCTTGGGATACACAGTCAACATACAAAAGTCAAGACTAGTGCCATCCCAAAGGATAACTTTTTTGGGTGCAGAACTGGACACAATAACTCAGATGGCTTTTCTCACCGAGGAAAAACAAAAGCATCTACCAGTCTACTTCATGGCATTGACAAGACAAACTCAGCTTACTGCAAGGAAAGTCCTGCAGGCCCTGGGTTACATGGCATCCTGCATAATCTTGATCCCACATGCCAGGCTGCATATGAGAAAATTACAATGGTACCTAAGGAATATATGGTCTCAACACAGGCACAGTCTAGAAGCCCTGATACCAATCATTCCATGTCTGAAAAAAGAATTCCTGTGGTGGGCTCAGGCCTGTCAGATAAACAGAGGATTGCCTTTCCACAAACCACATCCAAGGCAGACCATCACCACGGACGCCTCAGACCTAGGCTGGGGTGCACACATGGAAGACAAGTGTATCCAAGGCCTATGGTCCCAAGACCAGCTGAATCTACACATAAATCTAAAGGAGATGCTGGCAGTGAAGCATGCAATCGAGGCATTCAGACCATTCCTCCAGCAAGGACACCTGCTGATAAGGACGGACAATACCACAGTCATGTGGTACATCAACAAACAGGGAGGCACACATTCATACCCTCTATGCCGGATGGCAATGGACCTGTGGAACTTGGGACTGAATCTCAACATCCAACTGCAGGCCAGATTTGTACCAGGGAAAGAGAATTCACTAGCAGACAGCTTAAGCAGAACTACCACTGATGCTCACGAATGGATGCTGCATCCAGATATCTTCAAAACCATAACAAAGAAATGGGGAATGCCAGAGATAGACCTGTTCGCCTCCCCACTCAACCACCAACTGAAGAAATTCTGCTCAAGAGTATATCACCCACTTGCCTGGAGGGTGGACTCCCTTTCTTTCAGCTGGAAGGCCCTGACAGTGTATGCCTTTCCACCTCTCCCCTTGATGTACAAAGTTCTACTGAAGATCAGAGAGGAACAGCCAAAGGTAATTCTGATAGCTCCAGACTGGCCAAGGCAACATTGGTACCCGCTACTGAGAAGCATGTCTCAGACGCACTCATGGCCTCTACCTCTATGTCCTTTACTTCTAACGCAGAACAACTACAAGACCCTGCATCCAAACTTAAAAACGCTGCAGCTGACTGCTTGGAAAATTGCATAAAACAAAAACAAACTGATTTATCTCAGAGGGTTAAGGACATTATCCTGGAGGCTCGCAGGCCCTCCACAAGGAAAACATATTCAGCCAAATGGAAAAGATTCCTCATTTGGAGTGCAGAAAAGGGAGAAAATGTCACACTGGCAAACCTAGCACACATCCTGGAATATTTAGCAGAACTGTTCCACAATGGCCTGTCCTATTCTTCCATTAAAATTCATGCATCAGCAATTTCAGCAGAGTACAACATGGATCCTCCTGTCTTCTCTCATCCTCTCCTCAGACAGTTTTTGAGAGGGATCAAAAATGTAAAGCCTCCAAGGAAACCACCTCTACCTGCATGGGATCTCAATTTTGTGCTAGAAAAATTAACACTTCCCCCTTTTGAACCAGCAGCAACAGCAGACTTACAGTTCTTATCTTGGAAAACTGCCTTCCTGCTAGCAATCACTTCAGCAAGAAGGGTATCTGAGTTACAGGCATTAATGGCAGTGCAGCCTTTCCATATCTTCCACCAGGATAGAGTGTCTCTGAGAACCAATCCTACTTTTATGCCAAAGGTGGTATCCAGGGTATCCTTGAACCAAGCTATTCATTTACCTACATTCTTCCCCAACCCACAGAACAGGGGGGAAAAACTACTACACACCTTGGATGTACACAGACAACTGCACTACTATCTGGACAGAACTAAGGCCAGCAGAAAAACTGACCAACTTCTGGTAGGATATGCAACAGGAGTGCAAGGAAAAGCAATTTCAAAACAGACAATCTCAAAATGGATAGGAAATTGCATTCGATTCTGCTACTCATTTCATGGAAAGACAACTCCTGAAAATATCAGGCCTCACTCCACAAGAGCTACAGCCACCACTACAGCTTTCCTACGAAGAGTGGCTACCCAAAGACATTTTAGAAGCTGCTACTTGGAGCTCTGTGCATACATTTGCCAAGCATTATAATCTTCCCTTATATTCTAGATCCCGAGCAGGTTTTGTAACTGCTGTTTTGCAAGGGATCTTAACTAGACCATCTTTATCTTAGTGCCTCCTCCCCCAGTTTTGCTATGGTATTCTACCCATATGTTAGGACTGCAGATGCATCCTTGAAGGACATAGTACAGTTTTGTACCTACCATAAATGTAGATGTCCGATAGGTATGCATCTGCAGTCAGGATTACCCACCCTCCTTCCCCTCTGTGGTATTCCTAGGGTACTTACCCCTCTTTTAGCTAGCTGGGGGAATCTGTTATGGTGTATTTGTTTGTATGTATATATATATATATATATATATATATATATATATATATATATATATATATATATTTTGCTTTCTACTGTTTGGAATTTTCTACATTTATCCAAATTTAGCCTTCCTAGAGGGCACCTGGCATCTGGGGCAAGAAACACTGAGGAAAATGGCGTCGGCTGATGCCTTTATACCCCAGGAGCTTTGACGTCGGGTGAAGTGCGACATCAGCCGAGGCCAGACCCAGACTTTGGAATCCGGCCGACCGAAGAGCTGCTTGAGGCAGGACAACCCATATGTTATGACTGCAGATGCATCCTTGAAGGACATCAAGGACTGCAACAGTGAATACACTCAAACATCTACATTTATGGTAGGTACAAAACTGTACTTTCCTCCACTTCACCTTATGTAGAAATGCATGTCCAGAAGAAACAAAAGATTAGGGACCCTCACGTCCCTTCCACTCATCGTTCCGATTAGGATGCTTTTCCTCGGGCTTTAAGGCTTTGATGGCTTTGAAACCTTCCTGTGCTATTCCTTCTTTTACATCCTCTCCTGTTCAGAGTGTTTGGAACAGGTTCTCTCTGCTGATAGTGATGACTCCGTCTCTGATGAGGATTCCTTACCATATCCCTTGCAAATTACTTCTCTAGAATATGCTTCTGCAGAGGAGGAATCTAATGGGGGTGATTGATCAATAGAAGAGATTTATTTTGATGAAACAATTAACAAAATGAGGGAAATTTTCAAATGGGACAGTTCCCAAATTTCTGGAGAGCAAAAGTGGTATTGTGATTTTCTGCAGATGAAGTCCCTTCTCCTTTTGCAGTGCCTCCAGTCCTGCCAGCTTTCCTAGATGTGTTTACTTCTTCCAAGACCCCCGATTCTTAGGCTCCTGCCCGAAGAGGCCAGACAGATTTTACTAGGTGCCTGATAAGTGTAGGTTCCTCTCGGTGTCCCTCAGCTGAACCAGCTGTTTCTTTAACTTCTGACCAGTCTTCCCACTTGTCTCCTTCTGCTAAACTACTTCTGTCTGATGAGGAGAACACGGTTCTGGAGAGATTTGGTAAAAAATGTTTACACGTCCTCCACCTTAGCAGTTAGAGCAATGAATTACCAAACGTGTACATCTAGGTGTTCCTTTTCTCTACTTTCTTAGGCTTCACAAGTTCTTGCTGAATTACCTGACTCTAAAATTAATACTCAGGTTTTGTCTCTTCTGACAGCTTCTTCACAAGTAGCTTAGACATTCCATTAAATGCAGCTGTGTTGCTGTTGAGGCATCATCCAGAGATGATGCATGTGATTCTGGACATAGGAGACATTTTTGGCTGAGGCTTCTACCATTGCCAGGTGACATTAAAGCAAAACTGCTAGATGCTCCTTTGGACAAGCCAGTTCATTTTGGTTCTGTAGGTGCAGACTTGTTTAAGACTCTGCAAGAGAAAGGAAAGGCGCTTCAAGATTTGAAGCAGCTTTTCGTTTCCTCTTTTGTTAGGAGTCCAGCTCCTCCTCCTCTGCTTCCTTCTGCTTCCAGGCCTAAAGAATCTGTTAGGAGACCTCCACAATGTAAATCAACTGCTTCTGCTCCATCCACTTAGCAGCCTTTTCAGGCCAGGACTAGCTCTCTGTGACTACCTCTTCCAAGTCTTACTACTCTATCTCTTCGCCACTTCCAAGTCCTACTCCTTTTATCTCATCGCCTTTCTCTCCCTTTTTCCAACTTGGGCACAGCGGGGATACTTCATGACTTGGAAGATTTGTTGTCCATTCAGGGGTATTCCACATCCCCCTGCAGGTCAAATCAGTTTGTTTCCAGTGGTTCTGTCTCAGCTTCTTTTTCAAGGCACAATTCAGGATGTGCTTATGGGTCAGAGAGGCGCAGAGGGTTTTACTCAAGGATGTTTTTGGTTCCTAGAAAAGATGGTCCTTGGATACCAATCCTAGATCTTTCTCTATTAAACACTTTCCTAGAAGTGCCATCTTTCCACATGCTGTCTTTACAAACTCTTTCCTCTCATTTCACCTCAGTCTTGCATGGCTTCATCAAAGATGTATATCTGCACATTCCCATCCATCATCTTTACAGTAACATTTTACATTTGTCTGTGGGTTCCTTGCACTTTCAGTTGTCTGCCTTGCCTTTTGGTCTTTCCACTGCACCAAGGGTATTCACAAAGTGCATGGCCCCTGTGATTGCCTTTCTGAGAGTTCAGGGTATCCATGTATACCCATACCTGGGTGATCTCCTTTTCCTGGCCCCTCACCTTCTTCAAAGTCTAGGGTTCATCATAAACTTCAAATAAATTCTGTCTGACACTGTCACAGGATTGCATCTTCCTAGGGTGTAGGTTTAGGTTGGACATTATGATGGCTTTCCTTCCTACTGGCAAAGTTCAGTTCCTCCTTGCCTTTCTGCAAAACCTTCTGCCTCAACCATTCATTACAGCCAGAGAGTTTCTAAGACTTTTTGGGTTTGTGGCTTCCACAGTTGTCATGCTGCCCTTTGCAAAACTCCACAAGAGATTTTCGTGGTTCCTAAAGTCAGTCTGGACTGAGCATGCTCACCCCCTGGAGTGTGTGATTCCTCTCCTTCCCTGTCTAAAAACAGAGCTTTTTTGGTGGATTCAACAGCTAATTCTGAAACTGGGCCTTCCTGTTTTTGGCCTCAGGCATCTCAACATCTATTCACAGACTCCTCAGACACAGGGTGGGGGGTCAACATTTGCTTCCGAGAAGGTTCAGGGCCATTGCTCTCCTGAAAAGAGCATATCAGCATCAATGAAATGAGGGCTATGATTCTGACTTTACAGGCCTTTCATCCTGTCTTTCTACCAGGCCCTCTGAAAATATTTACAGACAACCACCACTGTTCTGTGGTATATCAACAAGTAGTGGTGGTGGTGGTGGTGGGGGGTGGGGGGGCAAAGTCTTACCTTCATTGTAGGTTAGCTCTCCGGTTATGGGAATTGGCAGTTCAGTACAAGGTGACTCTTCTTGCAGCTTACAGTCCATCAGCTCAAAACACTACGGAAGACATCTTAAGCAGGTCCATGACTCAATCTCATGAATGGATTTCACAGGGATGTGTTTCTGGACTTGGTCCACCGGTGGAATACCTCTCTTCTGGATCTATTTTCTTCCCCTCTGAACAGACAACTTCCTCTATTTTGTGCCAGACTTCCCACATCCTCTGGCTTGGAAGGTGGACACCCTATCTTTCTCTTGGAGGGTAATGTGTCTTTATGCATTCCACCCTTCCCTCTCATTCACAGAGTTCTGCTGAAGATTCAGCAGGACAAACCAAAAATCTTGCTGGTACCTCCCTTTTGGCCAAGACAGCATTGTTTCCCTCTTCTGCATTTAGCCAAGGGCCATCATCACAAGTTACCTCACAGAGTGAACCTGCTCACACAAGGCAAGGGATCTCTGTTTCATCCACATCGGTTAGCCTTACAACTGACCCTGTGGGTGATCAACTTTTGATTCATTTCAGGCACCTTTTTTCACAGGATGTGCTTAGGGCTCTGCAGGAGGCCAGGAAAAAACTAGAAAATCTTACTTATCGAAATGGAAGAGGTTTTCCATCTGGTGGCTTTCAAGAAATCAGGATCCGTGTTCAGTGGATATTCCAGTTGTTCTTACTTGTGTGAGTTACTTAACAGTGGCTTGTCATACTCTTGGTTGGGAGGGTGGCCTAATGGTTAAGGTGTTTGCCTTACAAACACAAGGTGCAGGGTTTGAGTCTCACAAGGGATAATTGGCTAGGCTTAAAATGGCACGAAAGGGCAGTTAGCTTAGTACTAATCTATGAATCTATGAATCTATGAATCTCTTCAGGGAAACTTCACTTGTCCGCTAGTGAAACTTCAACTGTCTGCTATTTCTGCATGTCTGCCATTATCTTCACTTTAGCATCCAGGTTGGAGGTAAAACTTTTTCTAATAGGTGTCCTACATCCTTATCCCTGGGATTTGAACTATGTTTTAGAGAAGCTTACTGTGGCTCCTTTTGAGCCTGCAGCCTCAGCTTCTTTAAAGTTCTATTAGCCTTGACATTTGCTAGGAGGGTTCCAGAGATTCAGACTTTGACAGCTTCCCTGCCTTTCTTGGTTTTCCACCAGGACAAGGGTTCATTATGTATCAGTCTTCCTTTTATGCCTAAGGTGGTGAATGAGCTGTCTCTTAATCTATTTGGTTGTCTACCTTATTTCTTTCTCCTCAATTCTCTAGTGAAAGGATATTGCATACTTTGGATGTACATGGACACCGTAGATGCTACTTGGATAAGACTAAGGCCATTGGGAAATCTAATCAGCTCTTTGTTTCTTTCCATCCTGGGGCTCTGGGTTTGCCTGTCTCTAAACAGACCATTTCTTCTTGGATTTCCAAAGCTATTGTGTTTTTCTATGATTTCCATGGTAAATCTGTTGCTGTGCCTGTTAGGGCTCATTCCACTAGATCTGTTGCTTCCTTAGGAGCATTTTTTAAAGGCCTGGAAACTAATTCTATTTTGGAGGCTGCTACATGGTCTTCTGTGCACACTTTCACCAAACATTACAAGTTGGGCACCATTTCTAGATCAAGAGCAAGGTTTGCTAGAGCCATTCTCCATGGCTTTGTTGAAAATTACTCAGTACAACGTTCCTCTGCTCTTTCCTCTTCCCAGGGTTCCTACTAAGCGTTGGTATTCTCCCACATGTAAAGAATAGTGCAACATTGAATAGAAGGACATAGAACAGTTGTGTAAAATCTTACCATAACGATAGATGTTCGTGTTTCACTGTTGCAGTCATTATTCTTGGGTTGTCCTGCTGGCAGGCTACCTGCAGTCGGCCTGAATTCCAAAGTCTTGGTCTGGCGTCGGTTGCTGTCGCCGCTTCCCTGACGTCAGTGCACCAGGGGTATAAAAGATGCAGCCGACGCCATTTTCTTCAGTCTTTCTTGCCGCGTGGTGCCCGGAGCAAAAGCAGTTCGCAAGTGCTGGTCGGCCGACTCCTGAGATTTGCAAAATCGAATTTCAGATCCAAAGTCTTCATTAAAGCTAAGTACCCCATTGGGGAAACTTTTTTCTTGCTCCAGACCGATGTCAGAAAAAGTTAACAATTGTATTTCTTGTGGGAAGCAAATACCTCATAAGGATTTTCATTCTTACTGTATTACTTGCCTAGGCTCTGATCATGATGTTGCTAGCTGTCGGTTTTGTGCTAGATTTAACCAACACACTATTAAGATTCGGTACGATTTTGCCTTTCATTACTTTGGCCGAAGGTTTAATTATATATTGCCGTCGGAACAGCCGATGACCAGAGTTTATAAAAAGCGCAAGGAAAAGGACCGGGATCCGAGGTCCAAAACTGACGACGAGGCCCCTGCTAGGCCAGTCGCCGGTTCTCAGTGAGGCGCTTTCACAGCCCCTGACGCCCGCTACCTCATAGCCACAGGCTTCTTCCGACTCCCACGTGGAGCCGACTAGGCCTCTGGATACTCAAGGTATTGGACTCTCGGAAACTATTCCCTCCGATGGGTCTGGAGCCGCTGAGCAGGCATCGGCTTCTGAGGGTGTTTTCAGACCTGCACAATTATATGTCAAGTCAGCCTCAGATTCAAAGACTAAAACAGCTCTAAAGACAAAGAAACAAGTGCAGCATTCTCCTGGACAGACTTCCATGCCAAGAAACAGATGCTTAAAATGGCCGAAGACCTAATTACTTTGATCAGGGGTTCCCATCCCCCTCCTTATAACAGGACTAGGCAAGAGACAGAATATGACTCTTCTGATCAGGTTTCTAGTTCCTCTGACTCCTCTTCTGACAGGGATACTCTTTTTTTCCTCCCTATGAGGATTCTGATGCTGAAGAATCTATTCCTTCAGCCTCTCCTCCTGAGGATTATTCTTTTGGGGAAACCCTGCATACCATGAGGGAGCATTTTCACTGGGAGAGCCAAGATTACTCAGAATCTAAGAAAAGGCTCAGAGACTTTCTTTTACTACCTCAGCACAGACCTCTTGCTATTCCACCTGCTCTAGACATTGTAGATGATGTATTTTCAGAGTCCGGCCTGTCCCCTGACTCTTTACCCCCTGCACCTGCTAAGCCAGACAGATACTACAGGGTCCCGGATTCTCATAAATTCCTATATAAGAACCCCGCTGCTGACCCAGAAACTATATCTCAGGGTCCCAAAGTGGTCAAGGCTTCCACTGCAAAAAAACCCTGTCCCCTCTGATAGGGATTCTAGGGCACTGGACAGATGGGGGAAAAAAGTTTACACTTCTGCTACCTTGGCTGTAAGGGCTTTAAATTGTCAGTTTCATATGCTTAAATATCAGCAATACTTAATGTCACTGCTTAAACAGAAAATGTTGACAAATTCTGAATGTTCTGATAACAAGGAAATGCAGGATTTATTGCATGCAGCTGAACAAGTGGGAAAGCGTACTTAGCAATGTGGTTTTGATTCACTGGAGGCCTTTTGCAGGGCCACTGTTACGGGTTCTGTCATGAGAAGGCATGCTTGGTTAAAGGAACAGAATCTGCCTGATCATGTTAAAGCAAAATTATTGGATGCTCCATTACAGCATGATACTTTTGTTTGGTGTTAAGGCAGAAGAGGTGTTGAAAAAAATGGAGGATAAAGTGAAATCCATGCAGACAGTTAAGGATTTCCTACAGGTACAGCCACCCAGATTTAGCAGGAACTAGCCTACAAAGCATTGGTCCTTTCCAGTGTCAGATAGGCCACAAAGAGGCAGATACAGATGCCCCAGAGGCAGATCTCAGCCCCAAGGCTCATACAGGCCTAAACAATGGGGTGCTTCTACTTCCAAAAGCAGAGAAAACAAATCACAACCATACAGGAAACAGTCCCAATGACGTTCCTCTGCCAGAACCAAGCACTTATCTTTTGGCAGCCCCCTTAGGGGGGAAAACTAGCACTTTTCTCACCAAATTGGCACATGATTACCCAGGACAAATGGGTCTTGAACATAGTGCCTCAGGGCTACAGGTTCCACTTTCACACCCTGCCAAGGGCAAAAGGTATGCCAGACCTGCCACACAATCAATGGGCAGAGAAGCAAAAGCAAGTTTCCTCCCTCATGGACATGAGGGCCATTCAACAAGTACCACAACAAGAGCAGGGACAAGGATTTTACTCGAGGCTTTTCTTGGTGCCCAGAAAAGACAAAGCCTGGAGACCAATACTGGACCTGTCTATACTAAACAAATTTCTGGACGTTCCAAAATTCAACATGTTGACTCTGCAGCAGCTACTGACCATGCTGGGCAAGAAGGCTTGGCTCGTAACTTTGGACCTAAAAGAGGCATACCTGCATGTCCCAATCAGACAATCTTGCAGAAGATACCTCTGATTCATAGCTGGCTCAATGCTCTACCAATTCTCTGCACTGCCCTTTGGCTTATCTACTGCACCCAGGGTCTTCACAAAATGCCTGGCACCAGTAATTGCATTTTGCAGACAGAGGAATTCAAATCTATCATAGGTTTATAGGTTCATAGGTTCATACTAGGCTATCTGCCCTGGGGCAATTATAAGCCTAGCCCGATTCTGTATAGCTTACGCCACCCCTTGATTTGAGTATACTGTGACCTTTAAGGTTTAGTTTACTGTGCCTCTGTCTAATAGTGACACGGGAGTAATCCCTGGGACAAACCTACGATCCCCCATCCACTTATCGAGATTCTTCTTGAAGAGATTCAGTGAGGTGCTCTGCCTCACATGACTGGAATTCTGTTCCAGAGCAAAGGGAGCCTCTGGGTTATGAACCTGTCCCTCCAGCAAGTTCTATTTATTTCTGTGCTGAGGTTCAAGTCCCTCGAGCGTGTGGCTCTAAGGGATTTAGATTTACTGAGGTGGAGCATGTCCATTAGTTCTGGATTTGACATAGCTTTGTATGTCAGGCATAGATCGCCTCGAAGTAGGCGGTATGCAACTGAGTAGAGCTGGAGTTTTTTTAACCGAGCAGTATATGGCATCTGTTTGAGACCCTTGATCCTCTTGGTGAGATACTTTTGGAGCCTTTCTAATTGCTGCAGGTGTCGGGTAAGGTACATCCCAAAAGGAGCATTGTATTCTATGATGGACCTGATGAGGGATGAATAAAGGGGCTTGATTACCTCTCTTGATCTAGATGTGAAACCCTTCGTGATGAGGTGGGCTATGTAGAAGGTCTTTCTAACCACTTTGGCAATGTGGTTTTCAAAGGAGAGATTGCTATCAACTTGGGTCCCCAGGTCCCTAATAACTTTCTCTGTACTTAATGGGTTTCCGCCTATGTGGTAATTTGTGGGCACATTGTTTTTGCCAAAGGGTATGACTATACATTTTTTGGCATTTAGCTTTAAACCATGGCGCTGGCACCAGTTATCTGTCTCTGTGAGACCTTTTTGAAGGATGTTTGTGTCAGCTGGAGAGTTGATTATGGCGCCCAGTTTGCAGTCGTCTGCGAACTTGGTGAGCCATAGTCCTCCCATGTTTGCCTTTACCTTGGAAAAGTATATACCGAACAAGAGTGGTCCCAGGACAGAACCTTGTGGGATGCCACTTGTGACCGGTTTCGAGTCTGACATGGCTCCAGCAACTCTCACTCTGTGGGTTCTGTCTTTGAGCCAGTTTGCGACCCATCTTGTGACATAGGGGTTTATATTTAAGCTGGATAGCTTATCTATGATGCCCGAGTGGGGTATTGTGTCAAATGCCTTTGCAAGGTCCAGATAGGCTGTGTGGACTACCTTCCCTTCATCTATGGCTTTGATGACTGTTTCAAAGAAGTCAACCAGGTTCAAAAGGCAGGATCTGCCCTTGACAAAGCCGAACTGGGTAGGATCTAGTGTCTGTAGGTCCCCAATGTCTTTGTTTATGAGCTCCATGATGATCCTCTCCATAGCCTTGCAGACTAAGCTAGTCAGGGTTATGGGCGATAGTTTCCAGGGTCCGTAGAGGCTCCACCTTTGTGGAGTGGGACCACTGTTGCTGTACGCCATTCTGTGGGCACATATCCTGTAGTGAGGCTGAGATTGTATAGCTGCTTTATTTGAGGGATTAGTTCCTCTTGTAGTTCATGTAGGGCCTTAACCTGGGACGCCATCTGGTCCCATGGAAGCAGTGTTTTTTGCTTTGGAGAGGGCAGCCTTCACCTGAGCATCTGAGATGTTTGGGAGGCAGCCCTCTGCCGGGATAGATATTTGCTCTTTTGGCGGGGAGGGGGTGGAGAAGTTTGCACTGAACCTGTCTGCCAGGATATTGGTGATGTCTGTGGGTTCAGTGTATTTTTTGTCGTTTAGAATCAACTCGGAACAAGTCTGGGAGTTGCATCCCAGGTTTCTAACATAACTGAAAAAAGCCTTATGATTGTCTTTGGTGTCCTGTGCAATTTTTCTCTCGAAGCTGGCCTTGGAGGATTTTAAGAGGGATCGTAATTTTTTGCTAGTACTGATCAGAGATGCCTTCCCTATTAGGGATTTTGCTCTATCATGTAGTAGCTTCCTCCTTCTGTTGTACAGTTTATTTATGGCAGGGGTCCACCAGACTGGACGCCTGCCTTTGGATGATTGGGTCTTGGTTTTGTTTGGGATAGCATGATCCATGCATTCCTGGAGATGTCCGTAGAATGCATTTATATAGGATTCTGCAGTTTGGGCTGTAGTTTCCACTGGCCCTGGGGCCTTGAAGGATTCCACTTCGGTTTTGAGAAGTGAGAAGTTCGCTTTTGAGAAGTTTTTCACTGTGGTTTTCTGGGCTGGGGGTGGGGTCGGGATGTGGACATCCAGTGAAATTAATTTATGGTCTGATCTTACCAATGAGGGATATACTTCTGGTGTGGAGCAGAGAGTCCCCATGTTGGTAATGATCAGGTCTAGTATGTTGTCCCCTCTTGTGGGAGTGGTGACTAGTTGTTACATAGCGTTTGAGTTTATAATTTCCAGGAATCTTTGGGCTAAGGTGCTGGGGCTTGAGTAGTGCTTCCAGTCAATGTTTGAGTAGTTGAAGTCGCCCAATATAATGGTGTTCGTAGAGATCTTCATGTTCTCCAATGTTTTCAGGAAAGCCGAATGGGATTCCTGACTTTGAGAGGGTGGTCTGTAGGATGCTATAAACTGAAAAGCAGTCTTGCCCACTGTTAGTTGCACATGGATGGTCTCCAATACTTCGGGCATTGCCACTAACCTGGAGGTGTGGATATCCTTGATAAATATGGAAACTCCCCCTCCTTTTGTGGTTCGGTCCGGGTTTTGGGGCCGAAAAGCATGATATGAGGTATAGCCTGGTAGTGCTGGGGTGCTCTCTGAAGCCTTGAACCAGGTTTCTGTCACTGCACAGATATCTATGTTCTCCATACTGAGGAGAGCTTCGAGTGCGTGCATCTTGAGGTTAAGACTTCTGGCATTTAACAGCATTACCCTTAGTTTCTTGTTCCTTGTGCTGTCTATGGGGGTGGGTTTGACTTTTGAGCCTTGCCTAAAAAAGGCACTATGGGGTGGCAAGAGCCTTTGCCAATATCCAAAGCCCAGTGGTGACAGGTGCAAGCCGTCCCTAGCGAAGCAACGTGGCTTGTCGAGCATGTCATCCCAGGCTGACAGACACTGGATCCCCTTTGAATGACACCAACATTTTAGCCAATTGTTAAAATCGATCATTTTGTCTTTGTACTGTGGCATCATTCTAGGTGAGGGTAAGATGCTGCTCAAGGTCAGGGTCATACCAGCCTGGGCTACATGATCAGAGAGCTCCTCTGTCTCTTTTCATGTAGTCCAGGGAGGTACATCTCAGGTCATTCACACCAGCATGTACAATGACTGAGTCATATTTGTATTTGCTTTGGAGTGACCTGAGTGCTTGCGTTATGTGGCGGATCCTAGCGCCCAACAGGCAGCTCACTGTGACCTTCTCTTTATTCAGCCTGGTGAGCGGGACGTCAGTGTGTCTGACAATAATCACCTATAACAAGAGTATCAGGTGTGTTGTTCAGCCTTAAGGGCTGTGGCTGCTTGGCACACTGACTTTGTGGGTTGTGTTGTGTGTGTTTTGTTTTGAGGTAGCATTTGCTTGGATGTCTGCTTTGGAGGTCGCTGTTGCTTAGGTAGATTTTTATTTAGAGCCTCCGAGTATGTTTTTGTGTATTTATGTGTTTGGTTCACTGATGTGGTGGGACTATGTGATACTGGAATTGTGTTGTGTGAGGTTACCTTCTCCTCCTGACTGGTTACACCAGTTTTCAGATGAGAGAGCTCAGCCTCCAGTTTGGCTAAATAGTTGCATCTCTCACATATATTTGAACCGGTTTGGAGGAGGAGAGGGTTGTCCGTATACATGAGACAGTTGTAACATTGCCTCAAAATTCCCAGATTCACCAGCTGGACTTGGACGACTGTCTTATTCAAGCAGAGAACAAAGACATTCTACTAAAGCATCTGGCGTTTGTAAAAAGATTACTAATTTGCCTAGGGTACACAGTAAACGAAAAGAAATCAAAACTAGTACAGTCTCAAGAGATAATATTCCTGGGTGCAAGCTTAAATACAACTGCCCAGATGGCTTATCTCACGCCAGACAGACAAAGGCAACTGACTTCTTACTTCAAAATGTTGACAACAAAGACCCAGTTATCTGCAAGGAAAATTCTACAGGCTTTGGGCTTCATGGCATCCTGCATTCAGCTAATTCCATATGCCAGACTGCATATGAGGAAACTACAGTGGTATCTAAAAAGTGTTTGGACTCAACATTGCCACAGCTTGGAAACATTAATTACCCTCATTCCCTGCCTGCAACAGGAGTTTCGATGGTGGGCACAGACCTGTCACCACAACAAGGGACAGCCATTCACTTTACCCACAGCCAGGCAGACACTAACAACGGATGCATCAGCTTATGCCTGGGGTGTCCACATGGCAGGAAAATGTATTCAGGGCACATAGCCTGCAAGCCAGATGTATCTTCATATCAGTCAAAAAGAGATGCTAGCTGTTCAGAATGCCCTGACAGCTTTCAAGGATCTACTTCATCCAGGACAACTACTGATAAAGACGGACAATACTACAGTCATGTGGTGCATAAACAAGCAGGGAGGCACAAATTCATACCCCCTCTGCAGACAAGCCACAGCATTGACATATCAAGTTCACCTGCAAGCACAATTCCTGCCAGGAAAAATAAATACTCTGGCAGACGAACTAAGCAGCAACCTCATGGATCCCCACAAGTGGAAACTGGATCCACAAGTCTTCAGCATGATAACAAGGAAATGGGGATGCCCAGACGTAGATCTATTTGCCTCCCCTCACAACTGCCAACTACAGAGATTTTGCACAAGGATTTATCACAAGCAAGCATGGAAAGTGGATGCCCTATCTTTCACCTAGAAAAACCTAACAGTATATGCCTTGCCTCCACTGCCTCTCCTCCCCAAGATACTCCTAAAGGTCAGACAAGAGAAGCCAAAAATGATACTGATTGCCCCAGACTGGCCACGCCAGCACTGGTACCCAATCCTAAAGAACTTGTCTCATGGTCCAGCCTGGACATTGCCTCAAACTTCTCACTTACTGACCCAACAATCGGATCCTGCACAGCCAACTCAGGACCTTAAATCTGGCAGCATGGCGGATAATGTAGCCATTCAGAACACTCCTCTTTCAAAAGCTGTTATGGATGTTATCTTGGAGGCCAGGAGGGCCCAGTACCAGAAAATCTTATGCAGAAAAATGGAAGAGATTCTGTGCTTGGAACCAGGAACAAGGAATTGACACGTTTGTACCAAATATTCCTCCGATTTTACAATACTTAACTGAGATGCTGGACAAAGGCCTATCCTTTTCATCAATTAAGATTCATACCTCTGCCATTTCAGCCCATTACAATACGGAACCACCTATCTTTTCTCATCCTTTAATAAGGCAGTACCTCAGAGGGGCCAAAAACATGAGACCTCCAAGGAGTGCACCAATACCTGCATGTGACCTCAATTTATGTCTTGGAAAAACTCACACTGCCTCCTTTTGAGCCAGCCTCAACAGCTGATATAAAATTCTTATCCTGGAAAACAGCTCTGCTCCTAGCAATAACCTCTGCAAGACGAGTCTCGGAGTTGCAGGCACTCATGGCTGTGGAACCTTTTATCATTTTTCCATCCAGACAGGGTTTCTCTGAGGACGAACCCTACATTTATGCCTAAGGTGGTATCCAGTGTGGCCCTTAACCAAACCATTCACTTGCCTACCTTTTATCCAAACCCACAGAACAAGGGTGAGCGACTTCTGCATTCTTTGGACATACACAGACAGCTATGCTTCTACTTGGACAGAACTAAAGCTTTCAGAAAGACTGAGCAACTTTTAGTGACATATGCTGCAGGATCAGAAGGAAAGGCTATCTCAAAACAGACTATTTCAAAGTGGATTGGCCACTGCATTCGTTTCTGCTACTCACAGCATGGTAAATCAGTGCCTAAGGGCATTAGGCCACATTCAACCAGAGCAGCAGCCACTTCAGCAGCCTTCCTCAGAGAAGTACCAACCAAAGACTTATTAGAGGCTGCAACTTGGTGTTCAATGCGCACTTTTACAGAGCACTGCCTCTTACCTCTCTACTCTAAATCCAGAGCAGGCTTTGCCACTGCAGTTCTGCAGGGCCTCATAGCCTCTCCTAATCCTCTTTAGCCCAGCCACCCATCCTCAGCTTTGGGATTCAACCCAAGAGTAATGACTGCAACAGTGAAACATGATGAACATAGTACAGTTGTGTACCTACCATAAATGTAGATGTTCGAGTGTATTCACTGTTGCAGTCCAGGTTACCCTCCCATCACCCCCCTTTCATTTGCTGGGTCTTATCTGTACTTCTCTATTCTATACAACCTATGTGGTGTGTTTGCTTGTAGATGAAGGAAATGTTTACTTTAGTGCATGCATGTTTATTGGCATAATCTATTTAGCATACCCTTTTGGGGGCACCTGACATCTGGGGCAAGAAAAACTGAAGAAAATGGCGTCTGCTGCATCTTTTATACCCCTGGCGCACTGATGTCAGGGAAGAGGCGACAGCAACTGACGCCGGACCAAGACTTTGGAATTCAGGCAGACTGCGGGTAGCCTGTCAGCAGGATAACCCAAGAGTAATGATTGCAACAATGAATACACTCTAACATCTACATTTATGGTAGGTACACAACTGTGTACTATGCTCTTCTCTTCTATGTTGCATTATTGGATGGGACAGTGTGGTAGCATTGTCACCTCACAGCAAGTGGATGTTCTTCGTGTTTCACTGTTGCAGTCATTACATTTGGGTAATCCTTCTGGCAGGTTGCCCTCAGACGGCCTGAATTCCAAAGTCCTGGGTCCTGCATCGGCTGCCGTCGCTCCTTCCCTGACGTCAGGTCGACGGGTATAAAAGATGCGGCCAATGCCATTTTCTTTAGTCTTTCTTGCCTTGCGGTGCCCGAAGCAGAATCAGTTCGCAAGTGCCGGTCGGTCGACTCCTGAGATTTTCGTGTTCGAGTTTCAGATCCGAAGTCTTCAATAAAGCTAAGTACCCTGTTGGGGAAACTTTTTTTCTTGCTCCAGACCGATGTCAGAAAAAATAAATAATTGTACTTATTGTGGAAAGCAAATACCTCATAAGATTTTCATTCTTACTGTATTCCTTGCCTAGGCCCTGATCACAACATTTCTCTTTGCTGGTTTTGTGCTAGATTTAACCAACACACTATTAAGCGTCGGTATGATTTTGCTTTAAACTATTTTGGACGACGGTTTAATTATCCATAAATGTTGTCAGATAGCCATCCAACTACTGGAGTTCACAAAAAAACGCAAAGAAAAGGAGAGAGAGTGACTACCGAGGCCCAAAACTGACGACGAAGCTTCTCCTAAGACAGTCGCTGGTTCGCCGGTTCTCAGTGAGGCGCTTTCGCAGCCCCTGACACCCGCTACTTTAGAGTCGCAGGCCGCTAACAACTCCCATGTGGAGTCGGCCATGCCTCTGGAAACTCAAGGTATTGGAGCCTCGGATACTATTCCTTCAGATGGGTCCGGAGCTGCTGAGCAGTTACCGGCTTCTGAGGTTGTATTCAGACCTAAACATCTTCATATTGAACCGACTTCAGCTTCAAAGGCAAAGACTAAAGCACCTACGAAAGCAAATAAGCAAACTCAAGAGCCAAGTGGTCATGCCTCTATGCCCAAAAAACAGATGCTCAAAATGGCCGAAGACTTGATTACCTTGATATCCCCCTCCTGATAAGAGGCCTAGGCAAGAGACTGACTATGAATCTTCAGATCAGGTTTCCATTTCTTCTGATTCCTCTTCTGATCAGGAATATTCCCCCCCCCCCCATGAGGATTCTGATGCTTCTCCTCCAGAGGATTATTCTTTTGGGGAAACCTTGCATACCATGAGGGAGCATTTCCACTGGGAGAGCCAAGATTTTTCAGAATCTAAAAAGAGGCTCAGGGATTTCCTTTTACTTCCTCAATACAGGCCACTAGCCATTCCACCTGTGTTAGACATTGTAGATGATGTGTTTTCAAAGTCTAGTCTTTCCCCTGACTTCTTACCTCTAGCTCCTGTTAAGCCTGACAGATATTACAGGGTTCCTGACTCTCATAAATTCCTTTTTAAAAACCCTGCTGCAGACCCAGAAACTATTTCACAGGGTCCCAAGGGAGTTGAGGCTTCCGCTGCGAAAAACCCTACCCCCTCTGACAGAGATTCTAGGGCACTGGATAGATGGGGAAAAAAGGTATACACATCTGCTACCTTGGCTATATTGGCCTTAAACTGTCAGTTTCATATGCTCAAATATCAGCAACATGTCATGGCATTGCTTAAACAGAAAATGTTATTAAACTCTGAATGTGCAGAAAACAAGGAAATGCAGGATTTATTGCATGCAGCTGAACAAGTTGGAAAGCATACTTTGCAATGTGGTTTTGATTCTTTGGAGGCCTCCTGCAGGGCCGCAGTTACGGGTTCTGTAATTAGGAGGCATGCTTGGTTAAAGGAACAAAATCTGCCTGATCATGTCAAAGTTAAATTATTAGCTGCACCTTTACAGCATGATACTTTGTTTGGTGTTAAGGCAGAAGAGGTGTTAAAGAAAATGGAGGACAAAGCTAAATCTATGCAAACTGTCAAAGATTTTTTACAAGTACAGCCACCTAGGTTTAGTAGACACTGGCCAACAAAGAATTGGTCCTTTCCTGTGTCAGACAGACCTCAAAGGGGCAGACCCAGATGCCCCAGAGGCAGATCCCAGGCGCAAGGTTCATACAGGTCAAAGCAATGGGGTGCCTCTACCTCCAAAGTTGGAGAAGATGAATCTCAACCATACAGGAAACAGTCCCAATGACTTCCCCCTGCCTGCGCCAAGCACATATCTCCTGGCAACACCCTTAGGGGGAAAATTAGCACTTTTTTCTCAAAATTGGCACATCATAACCCCGGACAAGTGGGTTCTAAATATCGTGTCACAAGGCTACAAATTCCATTTCCATACCCTGTCAAAGGCAAACGGCTGGCCAGATCTGCCAAAAAATCAATGGGCAGAGGCACAAAAACAAGTCTCATCCCTCATGGACATGGGGGCCATTCAGCTAGTACCAGAGCAAGAGCAGGGACAAGGATTTTACTCAAGACTGTTCTTGGTACCCAGAAAGGACAAGGTCTGGAGGCCAATACTGGACCTATCTATTCTGAACACATTCCTGGATATTCCAAAATTCAAGATGTTGACTTTGCAACAGCTTCTGCCCATGCTGGCAAGAACGCTTGGCTTGTGACTTTAGACCTAAAAGAGGCATACCTGCATGTTCCAATCACACAAATATGCAGAAGATGCCTCAGATTCAAGGCTGGCTCAATGCATTACCAATTCTCTGCACTGCCCTTTGGCTTTATCTACTGTGCCCAGGGTCTTTACAAAGTGCCTGGCACCAGAAATTGCATTTTGCAGACAGAGGAATACAAATATATCCTTACTTGGACGACTGTCTAATTCTAGCAGAGAACAAGGACCTTCTTCTACAGCATCTGGCGTTTGGGAAAAGACTTCTAACATGTCTAGGGTAGACAGTCAACAAAAAGAAATCAAAACTAGTACCCTCTCAAGAGATGATATTCCTGGGTGCAAGCTTAAATACAACTGCCCAGATGGCTTATCTCATGCCAGACAAACAAAAGCAACTGACTACCTATTTCAAAATGTTGACAACAAAGACCCAGTTATCTGCAAGAAAAATTCTGCAGGCTTTGGGCTTCATGGCATCCTGCATCCTTCTAATTCCATATCCAAGACTGCATATGAGGAAACTACAATGGTACCTAAAAAGTGTTTGGACTCAACATTGCCACAGCCTGGAAACTGATTACTCTCATTCCCTGCCTGCAACAGGAGTTTCGATGGTGAGCAAAGGCTTGTCACCGAAACAAGGGACAGCCGTTCACATTACCCCCAGCCAGGCAGACACTAACAATGGATACATCAGATTATGCCTGGGGGGCCCACATGGCAGGAAGAGGCATTCAGGGCACATGGGCCTCAAACCAAATACATCTACATATCAATCAAAAAGAGATGCTAGCTGTTCAAAATGCCCTGACAGCCTTCAAGGATCTACTTCATCCAGGACAACTACTGATAGACAGACAACACCATGGTCATGTGGTATATAAACAAGCAGGGGGGCACACATTCTTACCCCCTTTGCAGACTAGCCATGACTTTGTGGGACACAGCATTGACTTACCAAGTACATCTGCAGGCACAATTCTTGCCAGGAAGGAAAAATACTCTGGCAGATGAACTAAGCAGAAACCTCATGGATCTCCACGAGTGGCAGCTGAATCCACAAGTCTTCAGCATGATAACAAGGAAATGGGGATGCCCGGACATAGATCTATTTGCCTCCCCTCACAACTACCAAATAAAAAGATTCTGCACAAGGATTTATCACAGACAAGCATGGAAAGTGGACGCCCTATCTTTCAGCTGGAAAAACCTATCAGTATATGCCTTTCCCCCACTGCCTCTCCTGCCCAAGGTACTCCTAAAGGTCAGACAGGAGAAGCCAAAGATGATACTAATTGCCCCAGACTGGCCCCGCCAGTACTGGTGTCCAATACTAAGGAACTTGTCTCAATGCCCAGCTTGGACCTTACCTCAAATACCTCATCTATTGTCCCAGCAAAACAATCAGATCCTGCACAGCCAACTCTGGACTTCCTGGCAGCATGGCAGATAATGTAGTCATACAAAACACACCTCTCAGTAAAGCTGTGATGGATGTCATTTTGGAAGCCAGAAGGCCTAATACTAGAAAATCTTACACTGGAAAATGAGAGAGATTATGTGCTTGGAACCAGGCACAAGGGACTGATACAGCTGTGCCAAATATTCCTCAGATTTTGCAATACTTAACTGAGATGCTGGACAAAGGCCTATCTTTTTTATCTATTAAAATTCATGCCTCTGCCATTTCGGCTCATTACAATACAGAGCCACCAATCTTTTCTCATCCCTTATTAAAGCAGTACCTCAGAGGAGCCAAAAATTTAAGGCCTCCAAGGAGATCACCAATGCCTGCATGCAACCTCAACTATGTCTTGGAAAAACTCACCCTGCCTCCTTTTGAGCCAGCTGCTACTGCTGATATAAAGTTTTTATCTTGGAAAACAACTCTGCTTCTAGCAATAACTTCTGCAAGACTAGTTTCAGAGCTACAGGCACTCATGGCTGTGGAACCTTTTATCATTTTTTATCCAGACAGGGTCTCTCTGAGGACAAACCCAACATTTATGCCTAAGGTGGTGTCCAGTGTGGCTCTTAACCAAATTATTCATCTGCCAATTTTTTTATCCAAATCCACAGAACAAGGGGGAGAGAATTCTGCATTCTTTGGACATGCACAGACAGCTTAGATTCTACTTGGACAGAACCAAAGTTTTCAGAAAGACAGAGCAATTACTAGTGTCATATGCTGCAGGTTCACAAGGAAAGGCTATTTCAAAGCAGACTATTTCAAAATGGATAGGCCACTGCATTCGTTTCTGCTACGTACACCTAGGCAAGCCAGTGCCCAAGGGCATTAAGCCACATTCAACCAGAGCTGCAGCCACTTCAGCAGCCTTTCTCAGGGGAGTACCAACCAAGGACGTTTTAGAGGCTGCTACTTGGAGTTCAGTGCACACCTTTACAAAGCACTATCATCTACCACTCTACTCTAAATCCAGGCAGGGTTTGCCACTGCAGTTCTGCAGGGCCTCATAGCCGCTCCTAACGCTGTTTAGCTCCAGCCTCCCATCCATAGCTTTGGGACTCTACCCAAATGTAATGACTGCAACAGTGAAACATGAGGAACATAGTACAGTTGTGTGCACTTACCATAAATGTAGATGTTCGAGTGTATTCATTGTTGCAGTCCAGGTTACCCACCCACCATCCCCCTTTTTCTTCTGATGGAACCTATCTTTCCTTCTCTGATTTATACAACCTATGTGGTGTATTTGCTTGTAGATGAAGGTAAAGTTTATATTGGTGCATGTAGTTTTATATATATCTATATCTATATCTATATCTATATCTATAAATTTTGGCTACCCTTTTAGGGGGCACCTGACATCTGGGGCAAGAAAAACGAAAGAAAATTGAGTCGGCCACATCTTTTATACCCCTGTCAACCTGACGTCGGGGAAGGAGCGACGGCAGCCGACGCAGGACCCAGGACTTTGGAATTCAGGCCGACTGAGGGCAACCTGCCAGCAGGATTACCCAAATGGTAATGATTGCAATAGTGAATACACTCTAACATCTACATTTATGGTTAAGTGTACACAACTGTACTTTCTCTGGTTCTATTTTTGGCTTGGTGCCTTCTCTGTGGAGTCTGAATGTCCTCCCAAAGACATGCATCTGGAGCGTTTCTACCCAGGCCTCCGGTGAAAATTGGCTCGTTCCAAGCTTGATTTTCCTGGTTAACAAATGTTAAATAAAATAAATAAATATTCTGTCCCTCCTGCCTTCCCCCCTGCAATTAATCTAAATATTCTTCTTTTCCTTTGTCCCAGGTATTTCACTGAATAACCATCTTGAAAACCTTTCTTTATCAACATTCAAATGTTCAGTTCTTTCCAAGTGTGTCTCCTGTTCCATAGCTGTTTGCACTGTACTTTTTAAAATATAGTTCACGACTTTCATAGGTAGGTACTAGGCTATCGGCCCTAGGGCCTACGTAAGACTAGCCAACAAGGTTCCCTGGCTTACGCCACCCAAGAAAGTTATTTTCCTGTTCCCCCTGTTGAGCAGAGCCACAGAAGTGATCACTGAGGTGTATTTCCTATTTCCCATCCACTCATCAAGATTTTTCTTGAAGTTGCTAATGAGGAAATTTGCTTGACATAGATGGGTAGCTTGTTCCTGAGTATGGGAAGAGACTGGGACAGGAATCTATTCCTCCAGCATGTCCTGTTTATTGTGCTGACAAGGTTTAGGTCCCTAGAGCGTGTAGCTTGGAGGGATTGGGATTTCTTTAGGTGTAGCATGTCCAACAGCTCTGGGTTTGACATATCTTTATATGTTCGGTAGAGATCACCTCGGAGCAGGCGATATGCTACGGAGTAAAGTTGGAGTGTTTTGAGACCGTCAGTGTAGGGCATCTGTTTGAGGCCAGTAGTCCTCTTTGTGAGGTACTTCTGTGGTCTTTCCAGCTGCTACAGAGATCTTGTGAAGTACATTCCAAAAGGGGCCAGATCATAGGTTGTATAAATAACATCTACATTTATGGTAAAATCTAATGAGTGTCGAGTAGAGGGAAACCAATGACCTCTTTTTTCAGGATGAGAACCCTTTTGTGATGAGGGGTGCCTCGTAGAAGGATTTCCTGACTACTGTGGTGATGTGATTATCAAAGGATAGATTACTGTCCACCTGGGTCCCAAGGTCTCTTATCACACATTTGGCATTAAGTAGACTGCTGCCTATGTGGTAGTTCATGGGTACAGAGTTTTTACCAAAGGAGATGGCAGTGCACTTTTTGGCATTGATCTTGAGGCCATGGCTCTGTCACCAGGCGTCTGTCTCAGTGAGGCCCTTCTGTAGGATGTCCACATCATTTGGGGCTATGGCTACTAGTTTGCAGTCATCTGTGAACTTCATTAGCCAAAGGCCTTCTGTGTTAGCCTGTGCTTCAGAGAAGTAGATACCTAACAGGAGAGGTCCCAGGACTGAACCCTGTGGTACTCCACTTGCCACTGGTTTGAAGTCAGATTTGGTGTCTGCAACTTTTACAGTGTGGGTTCTGTCAGTGAGCCAGTTGGCAACCCATCTTGTGATGTAGGGATTTATACCTTGTTTAGTGAGTTTAGCTATAATTCCAGAATGGGGGATGGTGTTGAAAGCCTTGGCGAAGTCAAGATAGGCTGTGTGAACCACCTTACCCTCGTCTGCGGCTTTGGTGACTGCCTTAAAGAAGTCGATCAGGTTCAGGAGACATGATCTGCCTTTCACAAACCCGAAGTGGGTGGAGTCCAGAGTTTGGCGGTTACCAGTGTCTTTGTTTGAGTTCCATGATAATACGTTCTATGGCCTTACAGACCAGGCTCGTCAGGCTAATAGGGCAATGTTCCCGGGATCAGTGGTGGCTCCCCCTTTGTGGAGTGGGATAACTGTTGCTGTGTGCCATTCAGTGGGCACAAAGCCTGACGTGAGGCTATGATTGAACATGGTGCTTAGGTGGGGAGTCAGTTCGTTCTGAAGTTCATGTAAAACACAGCCTGGGATGTTTTCTGGTCCCGTGGATACTGTGTTTTTGGCTTTAGAGAGTGCAGCTTTTACCTGCTTAGTTGTGATTACAGGGACTCTGCATTCTTTTTGTATAGATATAGGCCCTTTAGTGGGTGAGAGGGGGGTAACGTTAGCACTGAACCTATCTGCCAGGATGTTGGCAATATCATTTGGTTCTGTAATTTTCATGCCGTTGTGCTGTAACTCAGAGCAGATCTGGGTGTTGCCATTGAGATTCTTGACATAGCTGTAGAATGCTTTGTGTTTGTCCCTAGAATCCGTGGTTATTTTGTTTTCATAGCTAGCTTTGGAGGATCTTATAAGGGATCTCAGCTTCTTACTGAGGCTGACCAGGAGGCTCCTCCACTCATGGGATTTTACTCTTTTGCAACATATTCTTCCTTCTGTTGTAGAGTTTGTTTATGGCAGGGGACCACCAGATTGGCTTCCTTTTTTTGGAGGATAGCATCTTGTTTTTGTTTGGGATAGCACAATCCATGCACTTGTGCAAGTGCTTATAGACTGCATTTGTGTCGGATTCAGCAGTCGTAACTGTATTGTCCATCTGCATGGGTGTCATGAAGTTCGCCACTTCTGTCTTAAGAAGCATGAAGTTGGCTTTAGAAAAGTTTTTTTTACTGTGGCTTCCTTAATGGGGGTTGGGGGCAGGATATGGATATATAAGGTGATTAGCTTATGCTCGGATCTGACAAATGAGGAGTTGACTTCAGGTGTGGAACACTGGTCATTCATGTTGGTAATGACTAGGTCTAAGATATTATTGCCCCTGGTGTGGGTGTGGATAGGTTGATCCAGGGCACTGGAATTTATGAATTCCAGAAAGCGTTGAGCAAAGGAATTGGTACATGAGTAATTTTCCCAGTTAATGGTGGGGTAGTTGAAATCACCCATTATTAGGCTGTTTGGTTGAACCTTAATATTTTCCAGTATATCAAGAAAAAAAGAGGAGTGGGCATCTCTGGGCATGGTAGGGGATCTGTAGGGATGGTAGGGGTAGTTTTGCCCAGAGTTAGTTGCAGTTGGAGTTAGTTGAACTTGGATAACCTTGGATGCATTATGCTGAGCAACTAGCCTGGAGGTGTGGATATTCTTAATGAATATGGACACACCTGTGCCTTTTTTTTGTATTGAGACCACTCACAATTAAGACGTTGCAGAAAGTATCACTGTGTTTAAAAGTTATTATTCCTACATTTTATAACAGTTTTTTTAAATGTCTAGTTCCAGCTTTGTGTTACATGCATGCACTGTTTGGCAGGTTGATCTTTTATATTGTTGTTTCTAGTCTGGTCCACTTTCAAATTTCGAAATTCCAGAACTTTGAACCTCTGAATGTTGAAGCCCAGAGGATCAAAGTTTTAGAGTCTCAAAACCTGTCAGTGGAGATCGCCGTACAGTGCTGAACAGGAGCTTTACCATTGTCTTCACTTTAGTGCGATCTTGGAGTTGGTATACTTAAGTAGCAGGGGGTGTGGGGGCTGTAGGGGGGCTTGACCCCCTACAAAAATGTGATTTCTGAAGTTTTATCATTTGAGATTTTTTTTTAGTTTCAAAATTGCAAAAATTCGATCCTCTGGGCTTCATTATTTAGAGGTTCGAAGTTTTGGAATTTCAATATTTGAAAATGGACCCTTCTAGTCGTATCCATTTGAGTCTTAATAAAACTTTTTTGTTTTCTTGAAAGCCCTCAAACAAAATAAACACATCCCTAAAGCCTATTTATGTAATAGTAATAGACAAAACTATGTACATTTTTATTGAAGTTGTACCCTCCTTATAGGAACAATCCATGCAAAGATGCGCATGGTACAGCAAGTGCTTCTACTAAGTACTATCTGGTTTTGTCTCATCTTTATAGCTCTCTCTGTGAGGAAAACACTTAAAGCTTTCAGAAAACATTATCTCCTAGCGGTTTCTCTTTATCAGATTGTCCTCCATGGAGACATGAGGACAGATACAGAATTGCTACTAAGCATGCATTTATTTGCTAGAAAAAAATGCTTAATAATAATCCATGTTATTTTTCATTTACTTGCTTTCTCTTAGAATTTCCTACTAGATTAGGCTAAGGGACTTAATCCAGTCATTCCCCCATGCAAGAATGAGAAAAGTACATCAGTTTTTCTTTTGTCATGCTCTTTTGACCAGACTTTTCTTTTCTTTTTTTTTACATCACAGTGCCTGCATTTCTTAAAACTGAACAAGGAGAGAGAAAAACAGGAGGACATGTTTACATTAGTATCCCCATTACACTTAAAAATAACTGAGAAAACTTTACTGTATACCATGAAAAGAAAACCATGCACTATAAAAATATTGCTATTAAGAAAAAACTTTGTTTTACGAACTGTTAACTTTTTACCTCCTCTTCCCCCGTCCTGTTTTTCCGAACATTAATGGTGTGAAGTAAGGTATATGCTTTAGAGTCCCCTACGTGTTTAGCAAAGTCCAAAAAAATCCAATTTTTCCAGATTTTTTTGTTCTGTCATGTTTAACAAGCATCATTATTGGTTTGTAGTCCTACATTTGTCAATTGCCAAGTCACTGGTTTTATTGCTGTTCATCTCGATCTCCCAAATCCTGTTTCTGCTTTATTTCCAACATAATCTCAATTCTTCAGTCGACTCTTGTGCTTTTTTCCTTCTATGAAGCATTTTCCATTGAAAAATTGGAAAAGGTTTCACTTGCACAGTCTCTCTGTGGTGTTTATTACCAGAAGAACACGAAGCAGAATCTCCTTTTCTTTCACAGTGCACTTTTTGTTGGACAAACTTTTGTATTTCCTAATTAGTGTGTACGTCATAAAAAATGATTTTGTCTGTCCAGGAAAGAATCGTTTGAAGATAGCTGAGTACAGCAGTTTGAATCTCATGCCTGCTTCTCAACATTCTCCTAATAGTGAAATACATTTGCTCCTCTTCTGCCTGGTAAACGGTGAGTAATCATTCTCCACAAGCACTTTGCTGTCTCCCACTTTTAATAATCTGTCCTTTTGCTGCAATTTTGTGAGAATCAACTCTTTCTGCTGGTAGGATTGTATTGTTGCTATTAAAGATCTAGGTTGCTTTCTCATAGCCAAATTTGGAGCATACACACAATATGCCCTTTCATTTTACAGCTGTTGCTGTGGAATACCAGTCTAGTTACTTATTTCTGCTTTCCTAAAATTAATAGACTGTTTCTTCCAGCTTCTCTGGTGCAGCAGAAAATCTCAGGTTTTACCTACTGGCTCTGTCCTCTAATTCTATTATTTTTTGAAACATCTCTTTTTGTGAAGCCTCATATTCAAACAGCGTTTTCTTAATTTTGACCTGTGATTTTTGCAGTTTTATCACCTCATCTGAATGTCTGTTTAAAGCTTCTTCCATTTTTCAGCCTTTTGTTGTTTTTATGTACTTCATCAGTGTTCATTTATTTTAACCAGGTCTCTGTGCAGTTGTCTTACTGGAAGTCATGTCTGGAACTTGCTCTGCTTTTTGAGGAACAGCTGCAGTACTTTTCCCAGTTGGTGATTTTCCTTACCCTTTTTAGCTGATTTTCTTTCGGGTACTCTGTATTTCTTTTTTCCTGGCATCCAGGCAGTGCACTTACTAGCCAGTTACTAAAATTTACCCAGAAATACAAGTCCACTGGCTTTCTCTGCCGAGTTCCTGTTTTCACACTGGGAGAGCTACAGTTAAGCTGTTTCTCAGTATGCAGCTGTCTTGGAAGTACTTGGTGTATGGCGACTTGAGCAAGGGTTAACTCCATTCAGCTGTGATTTGCTGCAGATCCTTAGAAACACATATGATAGAAGAACCCGTTTCTGGATCTCTTTACAGGTAGGGAATCCCAGAAATGGTTATTTTTGGTTCTCTGATAAATAAGCAGCTGAGGAAGTTCTGCTTGAGAGGGAACACCTTGGGCAGTGCTCGCCTTATCCTCCAACTTACCAAGTCTGTTTTCTTTTTGTTTATACTCTGACATCCTTTTCTTCAGGATGGTCCAGAAAGTTAGGGCAGGAAAGGCCACGTTTTTGTATGATGCTTGTTAAATGTCATTAGGGAAGCCAGGATATCTGGTACTGGACAGTTCCACCTAGTCAAATGGGAAGGGTTTTTCTTCTGGTGCAAAAGGGGGGAAATTTTATGCCCAACACAGCAAGGGCACTTTTGATTGTATAATATCCTGCACATCTCTTTGCAGTTGGGCTACATTTTTCCTCAGTTAAAGGTGGTTTACTATCATTTTGTTGAATTGCACTTTGTAAAATAATATACTCAACTCACGTCCACAAAAATCGGAATGCCGACTTTCACTGTAGCGGAATAAACACCAAACATTGATATTCCTTACTGCTCTGCACTAAAAACAAGCACTACTGTGGGTCTTGAAGGGGGAGATATTTGTCATTCCAGAATATTGGTGTTCGTCATTTTCAGTGTTTGTATTTTGGACTTGGTGCAAAGTGGGTTCATTGATGTGCCATTCAACTAAATGATAATAAACTGTTAAATATGCATCTGTTTGCCTTCTCAGCCTGTCTGTCATTGGACTTTCCATTAGCCTTTCTTGATGCAAAAATCAAACAATTTATCATAGAACCATTTAGAAGATCAGTGCTTTCACCTTGGAATTTGAATTTTGTGCTGGAAAAGTTGACTCGAGTCCCTTTTTATGCCAGCTGCCACTACACCTGTAAGCTCCTTCACATAGATATCTGTCTTTTTAGTGGTCGTTATTTCAGCCTGAAGAATTTCTGAAATCCAAGAAAAAACAGCACCAGCTACCTGTAAAGATGTGGCTCTAGGTAAAGAACAATCAAATGAGAGGAAAGAAGCATCACCACGGCTGAATAAAATCCACTTTAATAAAAAAAAACTCCAAAGAAGCGCTTAGTTTTTTTATTAAAGTGGATTTTATTCAGCCGTGGCGATTTGGCTCAGCTTCGTTCCTCTGATAGGATTTCTGAAATGTAGGCTTATGTGTAAGTAGCTCATTTTGCATTTAAAGGACATGATAGCTGCTGTCTTGATCTTTTGTTTATGTTGAATGGTTTTGTGTAACTACTTTATATCCTATCTTGGCAAGCAGACAACATGATTGGCAGATGCTACAAATTACAGCGTTAGGAAAGCTTTACTTGAAACATACAATGGTTTTGTCATCAACTGCAGTAAATACATTTTGTACTTTAAAAATGCTGAAAACAAATGGAAACCATGTTTTGAGACCGACTAGTTTGTCTGTTGTCCTTTTGTATGTCCATTATCCTTGTGTTTGTTCACAGTGGCTAGTCGCTGAATCATTTTACCTGTTTGGGATTTTAAATATATCCCTCAAAACATCTCGGCTTTGCGCTAGCCATTATGAAAATGAACTTGCTTAGTCTGTTTGGAATGGTTCATTTGTAGACTTTTGTGTGTGGTACTGCAGACTTATTGGATGAACATAGTTTTTGTACTTATAGTTTTTGACTTCTGTTCTGTTTTGTTTTGTTTTAACCAGGGATGTTGGGAACGTGGTTGAAGTTCTTTATGGAGACAGTCCTCCTCCAATTATGTTAATTGGTCACAGTATGGGTGGCGCTATTGCAGTACACGCGGCAGCAGCGAACCTAATACCAAGTTTGCTGGGTCTCTGTGTTATTGATGTTGTTGAAGGTAAGCGCTAGACGTCTGAAGACCTATAGCTTTGATTTTGTTTTAAATGTACATTTATTGCTTTTAAACCAAAGCTTTTTCTTATATATTTAAGAAATGAATTCCCATGCTGTGTTAAAGGCCTCAGACTAAATAGTCTAGGTAGCTGGTGAGATAGAGAACCTCAGTAGATGCTGGATAATGGTCACCATTAATTTAAAGATTGAATGCAAAGGTTTAACTTAACCTGGTGAAGCTGCCAGAGAAAGGACTGGCCATGGGATGTCTGCATTCTGGTTGGCAGAATTTAGTACAGCAGTAAAAAACAAACAAACAAAAAAATGTATTATTGATTTCAAATAAAAGCAGAAATAGCTGGTTTTCTGCATGAATACTGTGTGTGTCTTGGACATAGTCTAACAATTAATTTTAGCAGTATGGTAATACAATTTCACTGGTGTATGTATATAGCATAAAATATGTGAAATACATGATTAGTGGAAACATTAAGAAAAAACAAACAGATGGTGGCCACCCTAACAACACTATTTACTGAATAATGTTAGTATTCTTATTAGAAGTTACATTTGGTGACTTTGCCTTTTCTGTTCTTCACTCAGCTCACTTCCTTTGTCATCTGCCATGTCTAAATCCACTGGCTCCCATCTGTTCCAAAGGCAGGTTCTTGCAGTACAAAGGCAAAGCGTGCAACTTTGAGAACACAAATTTCTAACTAGGATACAAGAAATTGTTGGGTAGAAATTGAGACAGGAAAGGTTCTGCAGCCCAAATCATCTCATCACATTGTGCTCTTTACAATTGCTTAGTTAGAAGAGCATAAGCATCACTTTGAGCATCAGTACACTTTAATGTCTTATTTTCACATAAACTCCTAATGACTTTTTGCACTAGGAGAAAACTGAATGGAGATGCTGCAATCAGTTTTGTGCTTTTGCACTTTTGTATTTAAACCGCCCCTGTATCACTAGCAGACTCCCGTCCCTGTATCACTAGCAGACTCCCGTCCCTGTATCACTAGCAGACTCCCGCCCCTGTATCACTAGCAGACTCCCGCCCCTGTATCACTAGCAGACTCCCGCCCCTGTATCACTAGCAGACTCCCGCCCCTGTATCACTAGCAGACTCCCGCCCCTGTATCACTAGCAGACTCCCGCCCCTGTATCACTAGCAGACTCCCGCCCCTGTATCACTAGCAGACTCCCGCCCCTGTATCACTAGCAGACTCCCGCCCCTGTATCACTAGCAGGCTCCGCCCCTGTATCACTAGCAGACTCCGCCCCTGTATCACTAGCAGACTCCCGCCCCTGTATCACTAGCAGACTCCCGCCCCTGTATCACTAGCAGACTCCCGCCCCTGTATCACTAGCAGACTCCCGCCCCTGTATCACTGGCAGACTCCCGCCCCTGTATCACTGGCAGACTCCCGCCCCTGTATCACTGGCAGACTCCCGCCCCTGTATCACTGGCAGACTCCCGCCCCTGTATCACTGGCAGACTCCCGCCCCTGTATCACTGGCAGACTACCCTCCCTGTATCACTGGCAGACTCCGCCCCTGTATCACTGGCAGACTCCGCCCCTGTATCACTGGCAGACTCCCGCCCCTGTATCACTGGCAGACTCCCGCCCCTGTATCACTGGCAGACTCCCGCCCCTGTATCACTGGCAGACTCCCGCCCCTGTATCACTGGCAGACTCCCGCCCCTGTATCACTGGCAGACTCCGCCCTGTATCACTGGCAGACTCCGCCCCTGTATCACTGGCAGACTCCGCCTGTATCACTGGCAGACTCCGCCCTGTATCACTGGCAGACTCCGCCCCTGTATCACTGGCAGACTCCGCCCCTGTATCACTGGCAGACTCCGCCCCTGTATCACTGGCAGACTCCGCCCCTGTATCACTGGCAGACTCCGCCCCTGTATCACTGGCAGACTCCCGCCCCTGTATCACTGGCAGACTCCGCCCCTGTATCACTGGCAGACTCCCGCCCCTGTATCACTGGCAGACTCCGCCCCTGTATCACTGGCAGACTCCGCCCTGTATCACTGGCAGACTCCGCCCCTGTATCACTGGCAGACTCCGCCCCTGTATCACTGGCAGACTCCGCCCCTGTATCACTGGCAGACTCCCGCCCCTGTATCACTGGCAGACTCCGCCCCTGTATCACTGGCAGACTCCGCCCCTGTATCACTGGCAGACTCCGCCCCTGTATCACTGGCAGACTCCGCCCCTGTATCACTGGCAGACTCCGCCCTGTATCACTGGCAGACTCCCCCCTGTATCACTGGCAGACTCCGCCCCTGTATCACTGGCAGACTCCGCCCCTGTATCACTGGCAGACTCCCGCCCCTGTATCACTGGCAGACTCCCGCCCCTGTATCACTGGCAGACTCCCGCCCCTGTATCACTGGCAGACTCCGCCCCTGTATCACTGGCAGACTCCCGCCCCTGTACCACGGGCAGACTTCCGCCCCTGTATCACTGGCAGACTCCGCCCCTGTATCACTGGCAGACTCCGCCCCTGTATCACTGGCAGACTCCGCCCCTGTAACACTGCCAGACTCCCGCCCCTGTATCCCTGGCAGACTCCCGCCCCTGTATCACTGGCAGACTCCCGCCCCTGTATCACTGGCAGACTCCGCCCCTGTATCACTGGCAGACTCCGCCCCTGTATCACTGGCAGACTCCGCCCCTGTATCAGTGGCAGGCTCCCGCCCCTGTATCACTGGCAGACTCCGCCCCTGTATCACTGGCAGACTCCCGCCCCTGTATCACTGGCAGACTCCCGCCCCTGTATCACTGGCAGACTCCCGCCCCTGTATCACTGGCAGACTCCCGCCCCTGTAACACTGGCAGACTCCCGCCCCTGTATCACTGGCAGACTCCCGCCCTGTATCACTGGCAGACTCCGCCCCTGTATCACTAGCAGACTCCGCCCCTGTATCACTAGCAGACTCCCGCCCCTGTATCACTAGCAGACTCCCGCCCCTGTATCACTAGCAGACTCCCGCCCCTGTATCACTAGCAGACTCCCGCCCCTGTATCACTAGCAGACTCACTGCTCAAATGAAGACCCTCATTTTCTACTCTAATTACATGGCCAGAAAGAGAATTTCTTCTGTTGCTGTTGTACTGAACTTGAAGAGACCTCCTATGAGGACTGAACCTATGTAGTGGTTGTAGTTATACTCCACACTGTGCGTCTATTTACGTGAAAGCTTTTAACTTCTGCTCTCCCGCTTAGTCTGTCTTGTTTAGCCATAAAAATTTCACCATAGAGTGTCAACTAGAGGGCGTCCCATTTGCAGTACAAATCACAAGGTGTCTCTTCCCCTCTGGAGTAGAAACCTAACATGAAGAGCCAAGCATGCCTGCACTGCAAACTGCGTGCTGCTTGAGAAGAATGTTGAGTGAATATGTAAATGCATCTTCTGAGGCACTTGTAGTGGAGCTAGCAAACTGCTAAGCAGGTGGAGCTAGGACAGTCCACACGATCTGCAGACTGGCCTGCTCCCTAGCACCTAACTGTCAATGCAGCTGTGGGACCGGTTGTCCAGAAGATGCTTCCTCCATTGCAGAGAACAAATGGGTTAGGTGGGTGCAGGAGCCAAATCCTATGGCAAAAACAATATATATTGTAGCAGATTTTTTTCCAAGGTTCATGACATACCTGAAAAAATAGTTATCAGGTGTGCTGATGAAAGACTGAATCCACTCATCACCTTCAGTGCCTGTTCTGTTTGTGGGGGGGATCTGTAAAGGCTCAGTGTATGACCTTTAATGACATACTTCTTCATGAGGACTACATTTTTCAGACTTTTTTTTTTTTTTTTTTTTTAAGCGCAAGGAACCCTTAGCACTGACACAAGGGTATATTCCCTTCCCCTAGCAAAGAGAACTCTTGGAAAGTGGCTAAAATCTTAAAAAAAAAATCTGCAAAAGACGACGCATAGATAATAGAGAAAGAGTATTGTTGAACAAACCATGATACAGACATCGTAAGGATTTAGTGACCTTACATCACTGTCGAGATCTAAGGATGTTGGACCTGTTGAGACATTAACTTCTCCGTCTCTGATTACATGGTCAGCTTAGTCCCAACTTGTGTCCTTTGGTACCAGCCAGGCCTTTTAAGAGGTTGTGAAACATCCTGTCTAAACACACAACCTTTTATAGGTAATCAGCCTTGATCTGGTAAAGATCATACAAAACACCTACCTTCACTAAATTCAAATTTCAAATGTGTTCCTTCAATATAGGGTGCAAGTTTGCTGTTAAATTTTACACTGTATGTTTAGTGACTAGACTGTTACAAAAAGTGCGCCACTGAAATTATAAAAACTGTTTGTATCTGATTTCCCACCTCTATATCATTGATTGTTGTTACATTATACTCTGTATTTTGTTTCAAAAGCACAGTACTGAAATTACACAAAATGTTGGATTTGAATTTTACCACTATATCTAATCTAACCACTTGTACTTTTGTATAACTTTGCATCACCATTGTAAGCGTTTGTCATGTTTTTATGGAGCTTTCTCACCGGGCCTCCGCTGAAAAAGCACAGCTTGTCTAGTTGGACTTTTCGGGTAAACAAATGTAAAATAAATAAGTAATAAACACCGGTTCCCAGGATTCCACAACAGATGTTTCCTCAAGTGTATCATGGGCCTCCATCCCCCTTCCAAGTTATACCTATTCTAAAACACTTATAAATGTTCAAGTTCTTTTAGATTTAACTTCTGATTTAACACTAGTTGAACTACAGTCATCATAATATACCAGTATCCATATATCGGCTATAGCCAGATTACTGTGTATACCTCAAATGTCTTATTATGCTAAAAGAAAAAAAATTGTCACAGTGAAGTGTTCCACTTTGCTTTAGTCAAATGCTTACTAGTCCTGCAAAGCCAGACTGATGAATGACTGTTCCTAGCTGTCACGGTCAAGTTAAACATTCTCATTCACAGACCGCCACTGTTGACTGTACACCTCAGATTGTGATAAAAATAAGTAATTATGGGCACAGTGTATTTCAAGTTTATTTCACACAAACAACCAAGTGTTCCAACTTCACACAAATGCAGAGTAGTCCTGCACAACCCAGGCTCTTTATAATAAGCAAACAAGAGGGTAAGTTACTTTCACTCACAGGCAACCATCACCCGCACTCAACACTTGCAGCCAGTTACTGTGTGCACCGCATCTATTTGCAATAAAAAAAAAGTAATACATCTTAACCTCCTAGCACAAGAATCGGGAGCAAAGCCAACTAGTAGTGACAGACAAATGCCCAAAATCAGGGATAGATATTATATATTAATGTTATACAGATTTTATATGTTTAGAAAGTCACCAAGATAACAGTTTTAGTATTTGTATGCCTTTTTATGAAGGGTATAAAAATTTTTACAAGTCAAATGTCTATCATTTAATGACTACAGTCCTCTATGATGTGCCAAAAAACTACAGAGTTTATCAGGAACAGACCAAAAATATGAGGCCAAGTCAGGGACATTCTGTGAAATCAAGTTCAGTGTTATTTCGGACCTCAGTCACCAGAAAATAATTATATTAAATTCAAATTCACAATAGTCCCTGTAAAGCCACTCTTTCAACTATAGACGGCACAGTGGTGCAACGGTAGCATTGTTGCCTCACAGAAAGAGGTTCGATTCTCAGCTGCGGTGCCTTCTGCGTGGAGTCTGCATGTCCTCCCTGCATTCGTGTGGGTTTCCCCCCAGGTGCTCCGGTTTCCTCCCACATTACAAAGATGTGTCTGGAGGGTTTCTCCCTGGGCCTCTGCTGAAAATTGGCTTTGTTCCAAGTTGGATTTTCCCGGTTAATAAATGTTAAATAAATAAATAAAAACTTAACAAACGGTGAGGGTAAGTTGCTTTCCAAAGCTGGTCTCCACCTACTTATTTAGTGAATGCAATCCTCATAAAGTTGCTAGAACGACATGGATTTTCTGGCAAAGTTAGTGACAGTTTCAACTTTAAACAGTCCTCAGAAGAGAATTAATATCCCAATGTATTTCATATAGATGCACACTAGCCCTGAAAAGGCAGACTCTAAAATGAGAAAACAATAAGGCGGCAATTTGCTTTCATTCACAGCCAACGTCCTCCTACCTTGTTTAGTGACATTGATCTTCAACGAGTTACCAGAAGATCACGGATTTTATGTGGCACATAGGAAACTAGTCATGGGGAGTTTAAACTTTTTGTTAGACACGCAAACAGTAATCAGTCCAACTTATTCCACGCAAATGAAGTCAGACTTAAAATGGAGAAATGGATGCTTTTCATGTACAGATAGCCCATAGCCCCCGTTATTTAGTGACTGCGATTCTAATTTCAATGCTGTATGTGTGTATAAATAAGAGTAACACTAATGAAAGCTTTCCTCACAAATAAACAATGTTTCCTTCACTCACAGCCAGCCCGTGCCTTCCCTTCACCCTTATTTATTGTCTGCACTTCAGTCAAATCAGTTAAATCCTATATTTCTGGACAGAATAATGGTTATTAGTAATAAATATTTTCCTCATGAGCAGACCTGTTTCTTTTGTCCACAGCCAGCGGCCTGTCTTATTTAATGATGATTGCAGCTCTTATTTCAGTACTTGTATCTGGTTGCCCAGTTAAATAATGTCACACGGCCGTGTTATGTGTGTGCAAATGGTATGAACTTCAAGATAACATATGCATACTTTCAATGTCTGACATTTAGCACTTCATTTTTAAATAAAAAACTGTTGTTTAATGATTATGTTTAGCACGTAAGCTAACTAAAATGAATTTACATTACTGAATATAAAACCTTTAAAAGTATATATTTTTTGTCTGTCCATGGATCATCTGGATCTGTGGAACCCAGGCAGCCTCCCACTTGCCCCTGTGATAATTGATCACTGTTTGTCCTGCACAGGTTTTGACTGCATTACAGGAGTGATATCTGAATGACCCTCCATGAAAGGTTGCAGCTGACAGAGCCTTGGTGTTGCTTTTCAGGCAGGTGATTGCTTATTCAGAAGAGATTCCAGTCTCATCATTATAAGGCTGAATGTCTTTTGACCAAATGTCCACCGTAAAGGTGCCCATCCAAGCCTGTGAAATCATTCTCACCATACAAGATTCACTTAGGAATACATAGCCAAATGATATAGGATTAGTCTTCTGGCCTACCCGTCCATTAACATTTGTAATGGTCCTTCACTGTAAAGAAAAGAGGGAGACCACTGTCCGAGATGCCTTGAATTTAGACCTCAGTTGGGCAAAACTGGCTGGAGAAATTCTCATTTTTAGGATATGAAAAAATAAGACCATTTTGTCGCGTACTCTCTGGAGTTTGTCTCCTTTGGATCAACTTTGAATCTTTCATATGGGGTGGTCTAAGGAATATGTTATATGGGAGGGTAAGGAAATCCATTCTGGAATAACAAGTGAAGGTTTCCAAGTGTTCCAGGCATTTGGGGATGCATCTCCAGAGGCGTATACTCAGCTACCCACTGATAAGAAAACTGTAAATGTTTGAAGGATGCAGAACTTTAATATCTGTGCAAACACCTTGATGCTTAGGAGTGTCTGAAATGGTTTTAATGCTCATTACCCTCTATGACAGGGAAAGCTGGCACTGGAAGTTTTCAGGAGAAAAAAATATAAATCTGTCTTCAGATCAGCAAGTTGCCAAATGGCCAACTAGTAGAGGGATCTCATCAAGTAAGTGGGGATGTGAAGTGAAATCCCTAGTGAAGTCTTAAGGGACAGGATATGTAGATTAAACTAGATGGCTTTTAATATGGGGAGACATGCTGCTAAGTATCCTGAAGGTTTTTAAGGTGAGAAGGCATCCCACTTTTTATCCTGGAAGGCTTTCTGTGAAGTACATCTATGGTGCTGTTGATGGCACCTGATCAGCAGTCTGAGAGATGGGTATCAGTGTGCATTCTTGGCACTTGATGAGCAGTCAGAGATGGGTATCCATGTGCATGCTTGGCACGTGATCAGCAGTCAGAGATGGGTATCCATGTGCATGCTTGGCACCTGATGAGCAGTCAGAGATGGGTATCCATGTGCATGCTTGGCACCTAATCAGCAGTCAGAGATATGGGTATCCATGTGCATGCTTGGCACCTGAGATGGGTTTCCATGTGCATGCTTGGCACCTGATCAGCAGTCAGAGATGGGTATCCATGTGCATGCTTGGCACCTAATGAACAGTCAGGGATGGGAATCCATGTGCATGCTTGGCACCTGATGAGCAGTCAGATGGGTATCTTGGCACCAGATCAGCAGTCAGGGATGGGTATCCATGTGCATGTTTACAACCTGATCAGCAGTCAGAGATGGGTATCCATGTGCACGCTTGGCACCTGATGAACAGTCAGAGATGGGTATCCATGTGCATGCTTGGCACCTGATGAGCAGTCAGAGATGGGTATCCATGTGCATGCTTGGCACCTGATGAGCAGTCAGAGATGGGTATCCATGTGCATGCTTGGCACCTGATGAGCAGTCAGAGATGGGTATCCATGTGCATACTTGGCACCTGATATGCAGTCAGAGAGATGGGTATCCATGTGCATGCTTGGATCTTGAGCAGTCAGATGGGTGTCCACGTGCATGCTTGGCACTTGAGCAGGCAGAAATGGGTATCCACGTACATGCTTGGCACCTGGTCAGCAATCAGAGGTGGGCATCCATGTGCATGCTTGGCATCTGATGAGCAGTCAGAGATGGGTATCCATGTGCATGCTTGGCACCTGATGAGCAGTCAGAGATGGGAATCCATTTGCATGCTTGGCAACTGATGAGCAGTCAGAGATGGGTATCTATGTGCATGCTTGGCAATTGAGCAGTCTGAGAGATGGGTATCCATGTGCATGCTTGGCACCTGATCAACAGTCAGTATCCATGTGCACACTTGGTACCTTATGAGCAGTCAGAAATGGGTATCCATGTGCATGTTTGGTACCTGATGAGCTGTCAGAGATGGGTATCCATGTGCATCCTTGGCACCTGATGAGCAGTCAGAGAGATGGGTATCCATGTGTATGCTTGGCATCTGTCGAGCAGTCAGAGATGGGTATCCACGTGCATGCTTGGCACCTGATGGTCAGAGATGGGTATCCATGTGCACGCTTGGCACCTGATGAGCAGTCTGAGATGGATATCCGGGTGCGTGCTTGGCACTTGATCAGCCGTCCGAGAGATGGGCAGCCATGTACATGCTTGGCACCTGATGAACAGTCAGAGATGGGTATCCATGTGTAC
This sequence comes from Protopterus annectens, assembly GCF_019279795.1. Lineage (NCBI taxonomy): Eukaryota > Metazoa > Chordata > Ceratodontiformes > Protopteridae > Protopterus > Protopterus annectens. The sequence goes on from NC_056736.1 coordinate 752,235,929, forward strand.
GCTTGGCTTACAGTAAAGCCTCTTCCTGAAGATATTAATGATGCACTTGTTTCCTCTTCACAAGGACATTTTTGATAAATTAGGAGAGAGAGAGAGAGAGAATTTGAGGTAGTAAGATGAGGTACTTACTCATCCTCCCACCGCAATATACACTGGACATTACCCATTAAGCAATGGAGTCCTGCAAGGAGCATTGTAGGGCAGATGTGTTCAAGCAGAAGTCCTTTTAAAAGAAGCATATTGAGGTGGTCGATACCAGGGAAAAATTCCACCCCCCACAGGGTAATAATGACTACCAGTACCGACCGACTATCCTCCTGTATCACTGTTGCAGTATTCTTCACCTTGGAGATCTCCTGTCAAGGGTAGCCCAAAGTCTCGTCAGTATATCAAAGGCTTTAGCTCTTGTATGTGCGCCATATGTCACACGTATGCTCTGCATTCAGGATGTAGGACATAAACATGACATGAATGCAGTTACCCAGAACGTCTTTGCTGCTAGCCCAAACTCCATCTGTTCTCATTAGTCTGAACTCCCTTTTGCAGTGCTGAATACCTAGCCATCAGGTAAGTGCCTCGTTTGGGTCTTTTTTCCTTTTACTTTTGGTCTTCTCCTTTGATTACCTGGAGTTTATCATCCAAGAAGGGAAAATGTAAGTGTGAGAGGCAGATTCCCCATAAGGATTGACGCGAACATTGTTTTTTTTTTTTTTTTTTCTTCAGTGCTTACTACGACCATACTGCCTGTAGCATTTGTAAGCCATTTGTGCCTAAGACTAGAAGCTGGTTCTCTTCCAAGGCCACCTATTTTGAAAACCAGAGGCTTAAACAGTTAGCCCATGGAAGCATTCCAAAATTGACCAACCCCGAGATACTTCCATTAAATAATAAGGCCAAGAAATTTCAGCCAGATTCTTTGGTTGTCCACACTCCTCCAGATGTTTCTGCAGAAGATGGTGATAGCTGTGTAGGCCTTCTGATGTCTACATCTGATGCCTCTGCCACGACCCTTTCAGAGACTGGCACGAATCCTTCCTTTTGCATGTTTTCTGAGTCTACATCTGATGCCTCTGCCACGACCCTTTCAGAGACTGGCACGAATCCTTCGTTTTCTGAGTCTACATCTGATGCCTCTGCCACGACCCTTTCAGAGACTGGCACGAATCCTTCTTTTTGCATGTTTTCTGAGGCTCTGCAGGCATCTGATCCAGATATTGAGGCTGTGCTGCGCTTGATTATGGAGGGTCCTAGAGGGAGTCCGCAGATTCTGGTCAGGGAAGAGGTACTGTATACTCTCATTGAATCCCTTCAGGTTTGGAATGTCCAGTGTTTGTTGGGGCTGACATCCCTTCCTAGCAGAAGATTAAGCTTCCTTCTGTACACCCTAAGGACCCTCTAAAAGAATGGCAGCAGTTGATTCTGGGCCTGTTTAATGCCTTAATGACATTGGAACCTCCCCAAGGGGTTCCTCTGCCTACTACATTTTTGACTTCAACTCCTTTCATATGGCCTAGGTAACCTGATTCCTCAGGTAACTATTCTGAGTCCGATGAAGGGTCCTTGTCTTACTCTTTCCAGATGCCTTTACGTTTGGCTTATGGCTCTGATGAAGAGCAGACAATTAGCCCTGAGTCTCCTTTTGAGGACTTGTCCTTTGGGGGCACAATAGCCAGACAGATGGAATATTTTTAACTGCGATTCTTCTCAGGTGTCTGGTATCTGGAAAAGGTATGAGCTGCTTCAGGTGGACACTTCTAAACCTTCTGCAGTACCTCCTGTGTTGGCTGCTTGTTAGACACCGTTATAGCTACTTCTGAGTCTCCTGATTCTCAGCCTCCTGATTCTCAGCCTCCTGATCCTAAGTCTCCTGATTCTCAGCCTCCTGATCCTAAGTCTCCTGATTCTCAGCCTCCTGATCCTAAGTCTCCTGATTCTCAGCCTCCTGATCCTAAGTCTCCTGACTCTCAGCCTCCTGATCCTAAGTCTCCTGACTCTCAGCCTCCTGATCCTAAGTCTCCTGATTCTCAGCCTCCTGATCCTAAGTCTCCTGATTCTCAGCCTCCTGATCCTAAGTCTCCTGATTCTCAGCCTCCTGATCCTAAGTCTCCTGATTCTCAGCCTCCTGATCCTAAGTCTCCTGATTCTCAGCCTCCTGATCCTAAGTCTCCTGATTCTCAGCCTCCTGATCCTAAGTCTCCTGCTTCTCAGCCTCCTGATTCTCAGCCTCCCGATCCTAAGTCTCCTGATTCTCAGCCTCCCGATCCTAAGTCTCCTGATTCTCAGCCTCCTGATCCTAAGTCTCCTGATCCTCCGCCTCCTGCTTCTAAGTCTCCTGATTCTCAACCTCCTGCTCCAAAGAAACCTGACAGGTTCTGTAAGATTATGGAGGATTGTCATTTTTTATTTGTGTCCTTCTGCTGATTCTGCTGTGGTGGCCGTCTCTTCTGACAAACATTCCAAACTCTTGCCCTCTTCCAAACTTTTGCCTTCTGATAAGTATAGTAGGGTAATGGAGAGGATTGGTAAGAAGGTTTACACTGCTTCTACTTTGGCCTTTTGGGCCATCAGTTACCCAGACCCACATGACCAGGTATGCCCTGGCCTTGATTGCCCAGTCTTGTCAGGTTATTTCTGACCTCTCTGATTATGAAGGTTGGTTTTCTGCTTTATCTGTTTTGAGTTCTCCCTCTCATGGGGCTCACCACTCTGTCAAGTGCAGATATGATGCTGCTGATGCCTCTTCCAGAACTGCTGCCTTTGGGGTCTGACATGAGGCCTTACTCTTGGCTTCATCTACAGTCTTTACTGAGGACATTAAACTCAAGCTGCTGGATGATCGTATGGATAATAACATTCTCTTTAGGACTGCTGCTTCTGATATGTTTAAGTCTCTTCAAGAAAAAAGGCAAAGCTTTGCAGGACCTTAAACCTATTTTTATCTCTCCTATCCCCAAGTTCCAGAGGAATTATTCTACTTCATCTACTTTTGTTCGCTGGCAGCCTCTTTGGCCCACTAAAGACAGGAAGTGTGGTAGGTGAGCTCCTTCTGCTAATTCTTCTCAGGCTCCTGTGGCCCAGAAGCCTCCTTTATTTAACAAACCTGCTTCTGTTTGACAATTTGCCTCCCCATCCCTCAGCCAAGTACCCTTGTCCCTTCGGCTTCCCCTCTGTCTTCTAAACTGGCGCCTCATCTCTGATTCTTGGGTCCTATTATCCATCAGGGTTACTTCATGGTGTGGAAGTCTCTCCCTCCTTTTTCAAGGATTCCTCAGCCCTCTTTTATAGGAATTTCCTTATTTCTCAGAGGTCCTGAGGTCCTTGCATCCTTAGTGGGCCATGGGGACTATTCGTTATGTCCCTCCTTCCCAAGTAGGAAAGGGATTTTGCTCCAGGATGTTCCTGGCTCCTCGAAAAGAGGGCACTTTGAGACTTATTGTGGATCTCTCCTTACTCCACACCTTTCTCAAAGTTCCTTTTTTCAGATGCTTACTCTTCAAACCCTGTTTCATCTTTTACTAGCCTAGGCTTTTCCAGTGTCCTTGGATGTGAAGGATGCATACCGTCATATTCCTATTCACTTTTTTTGTGGATGTTTTTATGTTCCCTGTTTCTTCCTGTCATTTTCAGTTCTCTGCTTTGCCCTTTGGCCTCTCTCCTACCCCAAGGGTGTTCAGAAAAGGCCTAGCTCCTGTGTTTCTTTCTGCAGGTTCCAAGGCATTCAGATTTTTCCTTATCTAGATGACCTGTTGCTTCAGTTGTCTTCTCCCCATTGCCTGTTACACGATCTAGAGTTCACCATCTCTCTCCTTGAAAGTATGGGGTTCACTATCAACTTCCAAAAGTCTGTCCTGACTCCCTGTCTAGATCATGTATATCTGGGTTGCAGAATTCAGACAGTGTAAATACTGGCCTTTCTAACACCTCCAAAAGTTTTGCCCTTGACAGTTTTCTTTCATCTCTTCCTCTTCCTACTATTCCCACCAGAGGGTTTCTTTGAGCCCTGGGATTCATGGCCTCTCCTATTCCAATGCTCCGTCTTGTCAGACTGCATATGCTTAAGCTTCAGTGGCACCTTAAGTCAGTTTGACATCAGCATTGCCACCCTCTGGATTTCAGAGGGCCTTTCCATCCATGTTTAAAGCAGGAATTCGAGTGGTGGATTCAGCAGCTTACTGTCAACCCAGGCCTGCCCTTTCAGCCTCAGTTTCCTTATTAAGAACCATTCAATAACACTTCATAGGTGGTGGGTGCTTCCTGTGGTCACCTGAAAGTTCAAGGTCTCTGAACTCCTCATCAGATGTTAGGCCATGTCAACATCAAAAAGATGAGAGATCTAATTCTGTCCCTTCAGGCTTTTCAGCCAGTGCTGTCTTCAGGCCCTCTGAAGGTTTACATGGACAACATCACAGTGATGTGGCATTTCAGCAAGCAGGGGAGTACAAAGTCTTGTCTTCTTTGTAGACTGGCTCTTCAGGCCTGCGATCAGGCTCTCTTATCTAACTCTTCAAGCAGTATACATTCCTTCAGAGCACAACCTAGTGGCAGACTCTCTGAGCAGTTCCAAGACACAGGCTCATGAAGGGATACTTCACAGAGACATATTTCTGGGCATAGTCCATTGATGGGGTATTCCTCAGGTAGATCGTTTTGCCTCCCCAGAGTGCTATGCTATCTGGAGTGAAAGACATGACACCCTTTCTTTTCCTTGGAAGGGGATGTTTCTATACGTCTTCTCTCCCCTTCCCATGCTTCCAAGAGTCCTGAAGAAGATTTAGTTGCACTCTCAATGTTGCTGGTGACTCCCTTTTGGCTAAGACAGCACTGGTTCCCCCTCTTAATGCAACTGGTCAGGTGCAATCATCACAGGTTAACTCACTGGTTGGACCTCCTCACACAGGGCAAGGAGTCGCTCATCCATTCTCACTTGTCCATTCTTCAGCTGACACTGTGGGTGATGGTGTTTTTATGCATCTCTTTTCTGAGGATGAGCTTAGGGTTTTACGGGAGGCCCATAAACCCTCAACTAGAAAATTTTTATGTCCAGATGGAAGAGATTATTGGTCTAGTGCCATGGTCGTAACCAGGACCCTCTTTCAGTGGGGGTCCCTCTGGTCCTCTCATTTGTGAGGTGCTCCAGTCTGGCTTGGCCTATTCTTCTGTGAAGGCCCATTTGTCAGCTATTTCTGCCTGTCTGCCCTTGAAGCCTCCTATGCTTCTCGCTTTGGGGTTGGATAGTTCCTTAATGGTGTCCTGCATCTTAGCCCCCCCCCCAAGGAAGCATATTACTCCTCCTTGGGACCTTATTTTTGTTTTAGAAAAATTGACCCAGGCTCCCTTTTAGCCTGCAGATTCTTCTTTGCAGCATTGTACCTGGAAGACTGTTTTGTTCCTGGCTCTTATTTCTGCTCGGAAGATTACTGAGCTTCAACCCGTTATGGTTATCCAGTCTGTTTTGTTTTTTCACAGGGACGGGGTGTCCCTTCTCACTAATCTTCCTTTTACACCTAATTTTGTTAATTAGTTGTCCTTTACTCTGGAAGTACAACTCCCTTCCTGTTTTTCCTGTGCTCAGTCTGCTAGTGAGAGGGTTCTACATACCTTAGATTTGCCTGGACAGCTCAGGTATTATTTGGATAAAACTAAGGCCATTCATAAGTCTGACCAGCTTTTTCTTTCTTTTCATCCCAAGACATTGGGTTTGGCTGTTTCTAAGCAAACCATCTCCTCCTGGATGTCCAAGGCCATTTCCTTTTGTTCTTTTCATGATAAGAGTCTGTCTACTTCTGTTAGAGCTCACTGCACTAGGACAGGTTCCTCTTCTGGTGGGTTCTACAAGGGGTTGCACGCCATTTCCATCCTTGGAGATGGTACTTGGTCTTCAGTGCATACCTTTACCTAGCATATAAATTGGATATGGCTTCTAGGGCTATAACAGGTTTTTGCTAGGGCCATCCTGCATGGGTCTGCTGAGGGCTCTTCCCAGCCTTCCACTTCCCACTCCTTCTCATGAGCTTTTGTACTGTCCCTAAGGTGGAGAATACTGCAACAGTGACATAGAAGGACATAGTATAGTTGTATAAAATCTTACCATAACAGTAGATGCCCATCTCATCATTGTTAGCAGTATTCTATCCCTCGCTCCTTCCCACTTTTTTCTTTTGAGCTTTATTTTGGTTTCTCTCCGGGCAGAGGGTCCCCTTCTTTGCATCTATGTTTTCTCCTTCTGGATATGCATAGCCTCTTTTTGTTTTATGGAGACTGTTCTCTACTGGGGCAGTTCAGTTCTTGGTAACTGCGTCTGTACCTCACCTTTATGTCATACGTCGTGAACGGATAGCACGTGTGTGATGTATGGTGCATAGGAGATCTAAAGGCTTTGGTGTACTGGCCGGATGTTGGGCTATCCTTGGCAGGAGATCCTTAAGGTGAAGAATACTACAACAGTGAAGAGAAGGACATCTACTGTTTTGGTAAGGTTGTACACAGCTGTACTACTGTTAGCTTCTTTCCTCCGTCCTCCCCACATCCTGGAAAGGAGGCTTTCCTGCTTCAGAGCAGAGTGGTCTCCAATGGCTTCAGTTAAAGTGGATAAGGGAAGTTATTTCTGTGAAATAGAAGAACTTTCTGTCCCATGAGATGAAACTGTGTTAAACACCCAGTCTTGACTTGGTTCTTACAGCGTAAAGTTGTAGAGAAAAAGTGCTCTCTGAGAAATGGGCAAATGTTTCTCTATCAGACTGCTCATAGTTCCAAAGAAAGCCAGTCCCTTGAGGCATGTTTTAGACTTATCCAGAGTGAACATTTGGAGCTGTTTTATGTGCCATCCTCCCCCTACTAATGTCAGTCGCACTGTTGGCCACTCTGGACCTGAAGGATGCTTATCTGCTTGCGTGTCTGTATCCATAAGGGACATGAGTTATTTCTGCAGTTCAGAGTGGGACAAGTACTTCTCAGTTCTTGTTCATATGCTTGTTGACAGTATTTACTTAATGAAGTTTGTTCCATTGGCATACAGGGATTAAATCCCAAGTACAACTTGGATCACCCAAGTTTCATTAGTAGCTCAGGTGCCTCTTGGAATTGTTGTGGGGAGGAGAGGAATAAGCCTGCTCTTATCTTTCCAAGAAAGAGGAAGGGGTGATTTAAAGGGCACATGCTCGTAAGCACACACTGTGTGGTAGAGTCTTCACAATGAGTTGGTTGTATGCAAGGGGGCATGACCATTTGATCACATCACATGTGGGCAAAAAGGCACAATATATCCCATCCCCCAGGATGCAGACAAGAAAGTGTGGGATTGACGTATTGAACAGAAAAACCCTCAGTGGCTGCCTAGATGACAGTTGCACTATATCCGATCTAGCCCCATTAAAAGGGGACATTTGGGTCAGTTGGCTTAGGTGTGATGACAGTCAGAAAACAGGACCAAAAAAGAACGTACAGAAATAGCATTTGCTCACCTCGGCACTAAAGGGACATTTTCTGAACAGGCACTTGATCCATTTATCCGCTGGAGAGGACTTTCAAAAAACCCTGCAGTGCGGTGTTCATTGTTGAGCCAACTTCAGATTCTCCATGAATCTATTAAAATCAAGCCTGACACTGAATATGTCTGGCACTTGCATGGAGTTATGATGGATACTAAAGTAAGAAAATGTTTCTCTTCAGCTCAACTCAACTCATCTCAGCTCATGCCTCTTTCTAATGATTCCAAAGTGACATTAACATGTCGTATGTCAAGACTGCAAGAGGACTATCCTTAAACAGCATGGCTTTGATGCCTGTGATCAAGTCTGATGAGTTTTTCTGAGCTGTAATTCTGCTAAATTCAAGCTGCGAATATCAGTCATACAGAAGAGTCTATAGCTGGTTCATGGATGCTGCGTCACTGTCATCCCTAGCGAAGAAGTATTGCAGATGCTGCGCATGGTACTGCACAGCTGCAGACCATGTGATCCATTGTGTCAGCACTGGCACAATTGGCAATGCAATAAGGTGTCTGTCAAGCCAAAGGTCTTCAAGGAACGCTCTCTCTCTCTCCATATATATATATATATATATATATATATATATATATATATATATATATATACATATATATATATATATATATATATCTGTTTTTGTCCTGGAGACTGCTGGAAGACTTATTTTACAAGTGCCACAAATTCATTAACAGTCTTGAAATGGTGAACCCATGTGTCACCCACAAAGGATAGCACATGAGACCAGCAAGGGACATATACCAAATGGTATCCTAGAACTCCATGAAGTGCTTCCTTAGTGCATGCCACATGATTAAAAGCTTTATCGCACAAAGGCAATCAAATTTTTTGGATCAGTACTGTAGTATCATGTGGCGTGCATTATCGCACAAAGGCATCACATTTTGGGGGTCAGTACTGTGTAATCATGTGGCAAGCACTGTCGCACAAAGACAGTCACATTTTGGGGGTCAATACTGTATAATTGTGTGGTGTGCACTGTCACACAAAGGCAGTTACATTTTGGGGGTCAGTACTGCATAATCCTGTGGCGTGCAAAGGCAGTCACATTTTGGGGGTCAGTACTGTAGTTTTGAAGTGATTTCAGCATGGCTTGAGCTACTTCTTAAGTGATTCACAACTATGAAGACGGAGTTAGAGTGATCCCGTCACCCCTACAGCCAGAAAGTTAATATTTGATTTATTTCATACAAATGCACACTAGGCCTATAAAGGTGGACATTACATTGAGCAAACAATAAAAGAGAGGGAGTTGCCTTCAACCACAGCCCCACCTCCACCCATTGTTGACTGTAATTCTTATTTATTTGTTGTTCCAAAAGTATAAAATTAAGGCCGGAATATTTCTGTGCAGTTGGGTACATCTTCAACATTTGTACACAGAAAACAGTATCAGGAAAAAAAATTCCAACGTAGTTTTTGTAAATGCAGCTCCATCCTGTTTAAAATGCAATAGGTAAACATCAACCCCCCCCCCCCCTTCAATTTAGTAACAGCAGTCCTCAATTATTTCCAGGCTAACAAAGTGAACAAAGTCAGGGACTTTCTGTGAAGACTGAGGTTTTAACGAAAACATTATACACAAAATAAATATTCTGACTGATTTTATTCAGATGCTTACTATCCTTGTGAGCAAACAGTATAAACTAGTGTCAGTCACAGATAGCCAAGCCTCAATTTTTTGCCACAGAAAAGATGTGAATCAAATTCTGGAGTATTCTACAAAGTCGGGGATAGTTTCAACTTCAGCATACACGACGATAGCCAGAGCAAATATATATTCCAGCTTATTTTTGCAAATGCAGAATGTTCCTATTTAAACAAGATAAGTAAACAAGTAAAGAATACGTTATTGTCAGCCTCAGCCAGTTCCCATTTAGTGACAGCCTGCAAACTGAAGCAAAGTTAGGGACATTCTGTGAAACCAGGGACAGTTTTCACAAAATAAATATTCTAACTTATTTTATGCAAATGGATAACTATCCTTGTAAAACAAGACATAAATTGAGTAAACAGGAAGTTGACTAAAGGCTGTACCAGCCTCCCTCCCATTTAGTGACTGCAGTCCTATAGTACATGCTATCCGAAAAAAGTGTGAAGTAAAGCCATAGACATTCTGTGCAGTCGGGAACGTCGTTTCAACTTTGGTACAAAACAGTAGCCAGAAATTAAGTATTCAAATTTATTCATACGATGACCAAGCAAATGACAAGTGAATAAGTTGCCTTCAGCTGCAGCCAGCCCCTTGCCCCCATTTAGTGGCTTTAGTGGCTTCAGCCTCAATTACTTCCCAGCCCAAAAATATGAAGCAAAGTTTAGGGACATTCTGTGAAATCAGGGACAGTTTTAACAAGAGTTAACCACAAAGTAAATATTCAGAATTATTTTATTCATTGCACATTATTCTTGTAAAGCAAGACATGTAATTGAGCAAACTGCATAAGGTAGCTTCAACTACATCCCGCCCACCCTCTTTAAACTGCAATCCTGAGTTATTTGCCAGAAAAAAGATAGAAGCAAATTCAGGGGTTACTGCCTGAAATTGAGAATAGTTTCAACTTTGGTATGCACAACACAGTAGCCAGAGTAAAACATACTCCATCTTACTTTTAGAAATTCAGGCTGTTCCTATTTAAATGAGTTGAGCAAATGGCAAGAAAATAAGTTGGTTTCATGCACAGCCGGCTGCTGCATTTACGAACTGCCATCCTCCGCAACTAGCCAGCTGCTGCATTTATGAACTGCCATCCTCAGCTACTAGCCAGCTGCTACATTTACGAACTGCTATCCTCAGCTGCTAGCCAGCTGCTGCATTTACGAACTGCCATCCTCCGCTACTAGCCGGCTGCTGCATTTACAAACTGCCATCCTCCGCTACTAGCCGGCTGCTGCATTTACAAACTGCCATCCTCCGCTACTAGCCGGCTGCTGCATTTACAAACTGCCGTCCTCCGCTACTAGCCAGCTGCTGCATTTATGAACTGCCATCCTCCGCTACTAGCCAGCTGCTGCATTTACGAACTGCCATCCTCCGCTACTAGCCAGCTGCTGCATTTACGAACTGCCATCCTCCGCTACTAGCCAGCTGCTGCATTTACGAACTGCCATCCTCCGCTACTAGCCAGCTGCTGCATTTACGAACTGCCATCCTCCGCTACTAGCCAGCTGCTGCATTTACGAACTGCCATCCTCCGCTACTAGCCAGCTGCTGCATTTACGAACTGCCATCCTCCGCTACTAGCCAGCTGCTGCATTTACGAACTGCCATCCTCCGCTACTAGCCAGCTGCTGCATTTACGAACTGCCATCCTCCGCTACTAGCCGGCTGCTGCATTTACGAACTGCCATCCTCCGCTACTAGCCGGCTGCTGCATTTACCGAACTGCCATCCTCCGCTACTAGCCGGCTGCTGCATTTACCGAACTACCATCCCCCGCTACTAGCCGGCTGCTGCATTTACGAACTGCCATCCTCCGCTACTAGCCAGCTGCTGCATTTATGAACTGCCATCCTCCGCTACTAGCCAGCTGCTGCATTTACGAACTGCCATCCTCTGCTACCAGCCAGCTACTACATTTACGAACTGCCATCCTCTGCTACTAGCCAGCTGCTGCATTTACGAACTGCCATCCTCCGCTACTAGCCAGCTGCTGCATTTACGAACTGCCATCCTCCGCTACTAGCCAGCTGCTGCATTTACGAACTGCCATCCTCCGCTACTAGCCAGCTGCTGCATTTACGAACTGCCACCCTCTGCTACTAGCCAGCTGCTGCATTTACGAACTGCCACCCTCCGCTTCTAGCCAGCTGCTGCATTTACGGACTGCCACCCTCAGCTACTAGCCAGCTGCTGCATTTACGAACTGCCATCCTCAGCTACTAGCCAGCTGCCGCATTTATGAACTGCCATCCTCTGCTACTAGCCAGCTACCGCATTTATGAACTGCCATCCTCCGCTACTTGCCAGTGCAAAAATAAGAAGCAAAGTCAGAGGCAGTCGGTGAAACTGGGGAAAGTTTCATCAGAACAGCCATAAAATAAGTTCATTTCATATAAATATTCACTATCCCATTAAATGAGTGAATGACAACAGCTAACTCCCTCCGCATTTAGTCACTGCAGTCATACCTGTATGTACACACATGCACTTGTATAGATGTATGTATGCATGCATGTACACCACAAAAGGGCTCAGTTACTTTAATTCACATACTGTCACACTATTCACCAGACATCAGTTAACTATGTATATCTGAAATGTTAGATTCTCAATGTACCTCCCTCATAAAATAAAGTATCTCTAGTTATACCAGTAGTCCTCCAATTTTGCATCAAAGAGAAATATTCACATTTATTGAATTAACTTTCAGCCGCCCCACCATACATGCATGTAAACACAAACCGTCACTTAAAAAAAAAATCCTTGTACAGTGAAAATAGTGTGATGTAAACATGTTGTATTGCAATGCGATGTAAACCTGTTATATCCCCACATTAACCACCAACATAATACCCAAAAAATGCACCACTCATTTGCTAATCAACACATTAATCCCAATCTGTGCTTGCATCTTCTGGATACTTAAGAGATGATCTGTCCTGGTCTTTACTGTCCTTAAAAGGACACTTCTGATTACAGCAATAAAAAAATATGCAAAATATTAAAACAGAAAACTAAATCCACAAGTCTTTTGTGCAGTCCTCTCTCCACAGTATCTGAGCACTAGTGGCCCCAATCCAAACAAAGCCTTTTGAACTGTCCTTAAAAGGGCAGTTAACCCAACAGCAGACAGTTTTGTGTTAAAAAAGTTGTCTTTACTGGCCTTTCTAAAGAATGGCCAAGTAATTTGGGGATTCATTGACCACTCCGAGCTTGCAGTCGTCTGCAAACTTAGTCAAACTGAGCCTTTTGGTGGTGGTAACCACTAAAATTTGCAAAGTAAGAAGAATGATGCACCGTTCGGACCACGTATATACAAATAATACAATTATTTAAAACCAAACAATTTTTTAATAAATTATGGTATTTCTACATACTTGGTCCGAACTGTCCACCATTCTTCTACACAAGGTTTAGTGGTTAATGGTTGTTTTGCTGCTAATAACACCTTTTTTGTGACCTTTTGATAGTGGCTTTTATTTCAGAGAGTTAGATGACAACTAGGAGAGGTCCCATAATTGAAACTTGAGGGACTCCACTACTAAATATTCTCTTGGTGGCAGGAGCTTTCTTTATTTCAGTTTCCTGCATCCTATCTTTCATCCGTTTGGTAACCCTCACACCCACATATATAATCTCTCTCTCTCTCTCTCTCTCTCTCTCTCTCACACACAAGACGACATGCCACGGATTCTGAAAACTGCCCTAATTAAACCCCTCCCAAAACAAACCATCCTAAAATATATCCCTCACTTCTGACCAGTATTCATCCTCCTAATTGTGGCCAAATTTCTTAAAGATGGTCTAGGTCTACCTCCAACTTTACCTCTATAACAAACAGTACCATCTGCTGTCCTCCAAACAACATGGAATCTGGCCTTGAAGTACAATGACAGCACTTTGGTCCCTAACTGATGACATCCTGCCTGGATGAAGTACAGTGACAGCCCTTTGGTCCCTAACTGACATCCTGCCTGGGCGAAGTACAATGACAGCACTTTGGTCCCTAACTGATGACATCCTGCCTGGACGAAGTATGGTGACAGCACTTTGGTCCCTAACTGATGACATCCTGCCTTGATGAAGTGCAATGACAGCACTTTGGTCCCTAACTGATGACATCCTGCCTGGACGAAGTACAATGACAGTTCTTTGGTCCCTAACTGATGACATCCTGCCTGGATGAAGTACAGTGACAGCCCTTTGGTCCCTAACTGATGACATCCTGCCTGGACGAAGTACAATGACAGTTCTTTGGTCCCTAACTGATGACATCCTGTCTGGACGATGTGCAATGACAGCACTTTGGTCCCTAACTGATGACATCCTGTCTGGACGATGTACATTGACAGCACTTTGGTCCCTAACTGATGACATCCTGCTAAACTCTGGCAGTGGCGTTCGCACAAGTGGCCTATTTATAGACTTGACAAAGGCACTTGACCTCATTGACCACGATCTTCTCCAGGACAAACTAATTGAAATTAGGATCAGTCCAGATGCCACTCCCTGGTTTAAAAACGTCCTCACGGACAGACACTTAAAGTTGAAATAGGATCCTCCCAATTAGAATCTGCACCTATTACCAAGGGTGTACCACAAGGATCCATTCTTGTCCCCCCCTCTTCTCCCTGTTCATTAACAAACTTCCTTGTAACCTCCACCATCTCCTACTTATCTTCTATGCTGATGACATGGGCATTTATGGAACAGGTCTCTCTTACACCAACATTCAGTGCCATGTCCAGTCAGATTTACATGAACTCCACCAGTGGCTCATAAACCATAAAGTACTTCTCAACCAACTTAGAAAAGCAATTCACTGGGTCCACACCATAAGCTCCATACCTCCACAGGAATAATAGGACCAAAATTCTTATGAACACACTTTATTCCAAATACAAAAAGTTAAGCATTTTCGTTGCCCTCATCAAAACAGAGACTTCTTCAGATCTAAGTTATTATTCCCATAAGCATCTCTTGTATAATGGGTGTCATTTACATTCTAGTCAATTAATTAGGCAATTTACAAATTAAAAATTCTGTAAAGTGATCCACACAGCTCCATAAACTGACAACTTTAAACATTTAAGTTAAAAGTATAAAATGTTGAAGCTTTAAGAAAAATACTGTTACATCCAGAGCCTTCTTTTTTTAACACTGGAGCAAAATGAATGTTCTCATTAATACCTGGTGGTATGTTAGAGTTTAATTTTATTATCCAAAAAAGTTCTCAACTCCAACTGGAGCTTTCACCAACCACCTCGGGCATTTAATGGAACTTGTTCTGAGATCCCAAATTTAAATCTAGTGAAGTCCTGACACTGTAAGGGTGTTTATACAGTGAATTATTCACATTACCCCTTAATATTGCATACAAATATTCATAGATCCTTCCTCTAAGTTTTCTTTCCATCTTACCTATATAATAACTGCCACAAGTTTAGCAGATTGAAATGTAAGCTATAGCCTTGCTGTTACAATTTCCTTTGTACAAATTAACTTTGTATCCATTTTCCTTTAAGTCTTTATTATTGGATTCAAGTATGTAGGGGCATTGCCTGCATGTCCCGCACTTGGTAGTACTTTTATCAAGTACAGAAATGATTTTGACAGGGTGTTCAGATATTGATTTCAAATTCCTCCCCATCTTGTAAACAAAGTTCGGCTCATTCCCTAGAATTTTTAGGACATCAGAATTGCCCTTAAAAATTGTCAAGTTTCTAGATATAATTTCTCTCACTTTCTTTTCCCTACATCAATTGGTATTACCATATTTGCCACTGTGTTGAGAATTGTTCTTTGTCTTATTTATTGTCTTATTTATAGTACCACCAAGATTAGTTTAATCTAATAGGGCTTGAATTTAGTTCTCTACCCGTCCAAAAATTTGAGCCCTTATGGGTTCTAATACTTTGTTGGGGTACCCTCTGTTTTTAACATATCTGTAATAATTTACATCTCTTGGTGGAAACTGTTGGTATCTGAACACGTGTGCTGCCCTGACAAGTTGCCCTTTAAAAATGTTACGCTTGATGAATTTAGGGTGACGGCTTGTGTAATCTAGATAGTCATTGGAAAATGTGTGTTTCCTTGATATCTTTGAGGTAGAACAACCTGCTGCCTGGGTCTTTGAGATTGCTACATCCAGGTAGTGTTAGAGGTTGTGGAAGTACATTTTAAAATAAGTACATATATTGCTGAGGTACTCTACAAACACTACAAGTTGGTTATCTGACTCCTTCAATATGATAAAAACATCGTCCAAAAATCATAGATATGCGAACCTTTTTGTATGGAATTCAGATTTAAATACATGTTTACCTTCACATGCGTATAGGACCATGTTGGCATATAATGGGGCACAACTTGCCCCCATTGCCACACCTTTCAACTGTTTGTAATATTCACCTTCAAAAATAAATTGTTTTTGAGAATAAATTTCATCCCCATCATGTCAAAATTTAGCAATGTTTCATTGAAATTTGTCAAAGTCCTTGCTGCCTCATAAAATAGTTGAAAGCCCTCTTCATGTGGAATGGATATAAATAGGTCCACTACATCGACTGTAGAGAAACAACAGTCACTAGAATACCACATCTGGTCGAGTTTAGTCAAAAAAAAAATCCCAGAAATCCTTTAACAAATAATGTACAGGATCAAGTGTCCCTTTGAATAACCTGTCAAGAAAGACACCTAGGGGGTGTGTTGGACTCCCACTAGCAGAAATAATGATCCTGAATGGTGGTTCTTCTAAATTGTTATGAATTTTCGGTATTCCAAATGCTGCAGGAATAAATGGATGTTCTACTCTTAGAAAGTTGTAAATTTCTTCCGAGATAACCCCTTGCATAGATGTATCCTTTATAAGAAAATGTATTTTTCTATAAGCAATAAAAACCTCGTTTCTTGAGGGAGTTTGGAATTTTAACTCATCTGCAAATACGTGAGAAAGAGAATTTGCATAGTCGTCTTCTTTTGGCTTTTCCCTGTTGGGGGTCACCACAGCGGCTCACCTGTTTCCATTTCTTCCTGTCCTCTACATCTTGCTCTGTCACACCAACCACCTGCATGTCCTCTCTAACCACATCCATAAACCTTATCTTAGGCCTTCCTCTTTTCCTCTTACCTGGCAGCTTCATCCTTAGCATCCTTCTCCCAATATACCCAGCATCCCTCTTCAGCACATGTCCAAACCAATGCAATCTTGCCTCTCTGGCTTTGTCTCCAAACTGTCCAACCTGGGCTGACACTCTAATATACTTATTCCTAATCCTGTCTACCCTCATCACACCCAGTGCAAATCTTAACATCTTTAACTCTGCCACATCCAGCTCTGACTCCTGCCTTTTTGTTAATGCCACTGTCTCCAACCCATATAACATAGCTGGTCTCACTACCCTCTTGTAGACCTTCCCTTTCACTCTTACTGGTACTTGTCTGTCACAAATCACTCCTGACACTCTTCTCCACCCACTCCATCCTGCCTGTACTCCTTCACCTCTCTTCCACGCTTGCCATTACTCTGAACTGCACCTTCGCCAACACTACTCCCTGCATCCTCACCATTCCCCTATCCTCCCTCTCATTCACACACATATTCTGTCTTAGTCCTGCTGACCTTTATTCCTCTCCTCTCTAAAGCACATCTCCACCTCTCCAGAGTCTCCTCAACCTGGTCCCTACTCTCACTACATATCACAATGTCATCTGCAAACATCATAGTCCACGGGGACTCATGTCTGAGTTCGTCTGTCAACCTGTCCATCACCAGTGCAAATAAGAAAGGGCTCAGAGCTGATCCTTGATGTAATCCCACCTCCACCTTAAACGTATCTGTCACTCCCACTGCAGATCTCAACGCTGTCACACTACCCTTGTACATATCCTGTACCACTCTTAACATACTTCTCTTCCACTCCCGACTTCCTCATACAATACCACAACTCCTCTCTGGGCACCCTGTCATATGCTTTCTCCAAGTCTACAAAGACACAATGCAACTCCTTCTGACCTTCTCTGTACTTCTCCATCAACACTCTTAGAGCAAACATCGCATGTGTAGTGATTTTTCCTGGCATGAAACCATACTGCTGATCACTAATCATCACCTCTCTTCTTAACCTAGCTTCCACTACTTTAAATCTAAATCTTCTTTGTCTAACTTGTCAAAAATGACAATTCCACCACCCTTGTCAGGCTTCATATTCCTGATGGTGTCATTACTTAAATTTTGCATTAAATCATGTTCATTTCTTGTTAAATTAAATGATTTTTTGATCTTGGTGTACTGTTTATTGGAGAATGATTAGTGCAGCTCAGCTGTGCGCACATTCTCGAAAGCCTGAATCATAGGGTGAAGGGGGGGGGGGGGGAGTAAAGCAACTCTTCCTTTTAAGCTTCTTGTTAGTTTGTGGAAATCTCTCTCAGCAATTTGCTCTTTAAGCATTAATTTAAAATTCAACTTCTGTGTGAATAACTTAAGTCCAATAATGGTATCCATTGTGCTTCCCTTAAATGAGGGTAAAAATTTAAATACTTTCGTAAATAATGTAAAAAAGTCTCATCAATTTCTAAAGAAGTGTAATTAAAAATGTTAAAACCACCATATGAATTAAAAATACTATTGTCTGTAGAAATACGATTTTTACTGAAAGAGGGAGAGCTCAAACTTGTTTCTTCAGCTAATGCCTCCATGCATTCCCCCTCCCCCTTCCCCCCTGGAAGGTGGTGTGCTGATGCTCCAATGAAACATTTTGCTGTCTGTTTTTATTGTAAAGCCTTTCAGATCTCCTCAGAGGTGGGTACTCTGAATCGCATTCATCTTTGTTATTAGCACCAAAATCCTGTTGGAAATTTTCTCTACCATCCGAATACTCCCCCTCCTGTCTCTCATGAACATTAAAGTCTAAAACTGTATGAACATCCTGGTTCTGATGGTAATAAGACTTAGGAAAGGGATATACTCTTTTGTTAAAATAATCTTGATTGTTTCTTTTTAACTTGTGTTCTTTATGTTTTAAATTAATACAAACATTGTTTTCAATCTTAGTAAAAATACAACAAATCTTTAGTAATTTCATCATTCAACTTTTCAAGTTCATTAAATAACACACAGATATGTCTGTCATTGCATTTTATAATAAAATTCATTAACTGAAAGCCAAAACGATCAAATAACATTGTCAGTCCGCTAATTTCAATATTGTCCATAGAAAGTCCATTAGGGAACTTGTGCAGTCTGAGACCCTTGGGTACTCGTTTGTTTTCCAGACTTTCATTTTAAAAGATGTACATTTCGTACCTTGAAAAGCCTTTGTTCTAGCACCTTCATTTTCTTTTCTAAGGTTTTCGGCAGATGTTGCAATGTAGGGCTGATGTGACTAGAAAAAGGAATGTTCCCTATAAATGCACTCTCTGAAGTTAGTTGTTCATTATTGTATAATCTACAGCTTCCAAATTGTTTGTTGGTCTGCTGTTACAGAATGGTGCTGGTAACCCACTAGCCCCATTACTATTGCTCTTAGTAAAGTCACTCTGGTTTACCAGCCTTGCGTGTCCTGGATGTACTTCAAAGTTCACTTCCTTCCTTCTGACTGCCTCATTACATTGTGGATCTCATAGTCCATCTATCTTCTTGTCCAAGGCAACCACTTGCTAGGATGACATGGCGACTATTTGTGATGATTGACTGTCTATTTTATTCAAACCAGGACTGTCCATGTTAACTAAAACGGGCGACGTTGGTGAATTTCTTGATCCCGTCTCCATATTCAGAAATTTATAAGTAAAATCACTGTGTAAAAAGCCTTCTTGCCAAAAAGTACGTAAAAGTACTAAAAAATGCAGGCAAGTAAATCAGAAGGTGTCAGCCATGTGACCAGTTCTGCAAGAAAAGAAACTTGTAAAACAAAACCACACACATGAAATTGCAAAACCAACTTAGAAAAGCAATTCACTGTGTCCATACCATAAGCTCCATACCTCCACAGGAATAACAGGACCAAAATTCTTATGAACCGGTCATGCTGGCTGACAGGTTCATTCCAAACTTCACTCCCCTGTCTCTGTTGCATATAACACAAACCATCCCTTCTGCCTGTCCCCCACCTATCATCTCCAAGGAGCAAGTCTTAAACATCCTTTCCAAGGCTAAAAGCACAGCCTTAGTGGGACCAGACAACATCCCAGGCTGTGTACTCAACGGATTTAAACCGGAATTAGCAACAGAGCTGGGTACCTTTTTTTAAAAACAGCCTTAGCACGGGTTTCATCCCTGCTGAATGGAGAACAGCTACAGTCATCCCTTTGCATAAAGGGAGTGCATCCATAGACCCATAAGTCTAACCAGCTTATTTGAAAGGCCGTGGAGCGTATCATCATGGACCTTATCAAAGAGATAGGTAATCTACAAACACTCGACCCTACCCTGTTTGGCTTCATCAAGGAGAGATCGTGCCTGTTAAACTTGGACTTCTTCGAGACAGTAATTAAAGCCTTTGATGAAGGTAAAACTGTGCATACGGCCTACCTGGACTTAGCCAAGGCCTTTGACACCATCCCCCACTCAAGGCATTATTGATAAACTGACCTTCCTGTGTATCAACCCATATATTGTCAGGTGGATTGCAAACTGGCTCACCAATAGAACTCGTACAGTAAAAATAGGAGACTCTACCTCCTACAGTAGACCATTAACCAGTGGTGTACCACAGGAGTCTGTTCTGGGGCCCCTACTGTTCAGAATATACTTCGAAGTACAGGCAAAAACAAAAGGTCTGTGGCTAACAGCTGGCTGATGACTACAAACTAGGAGCGGTCATTCAGCCCCCTGACAGTGTCAATATCCTGCAAGAAGGGCTTGCACAGACTAATGATTGGTGCCAAAGTCCTGGACTTGCAGTCAATGCAAAATGCGTCATCATCCCCTTCGGCAAGGGTTATGTTCCTGAAAACTACTTCATAAATAATATTGTAAGCACGCAGTCACTGGTGAGAGACGTGAGCACGTAGGTTGATAGGAACCTTACCTTTGATCACCATATCTCCACCATAGTAAAAAGGGCATTCTGTGTTACTCACCTCCATAAGTAAGGACTTTGCCTCCAGAAAAGAGGTTATAACCCCCCTGTACTATTCCTTCATCGGACCAATAATAGAGTGTAATATTCCTTTGGTGTGTACCTCTCTAAGCACCTGCAGCAAATGGAGAGACCGCAAAGTTTTTTTTACAAAAAAAAAATTCAAGTTCCCCAGCACCAAATCTTTGACAGGTTCTGATTCCCTTGATAAGTGTAAGCATGGTCCTGGGAGATGAACCATTTACAGGTTACCTGTTTGCATTAGAGACATAGGTGCCAAATCCGGGATGAATTTCCAGTTTCCCATCCAGTTGTCCAAGTTGCACTTGATTTGGGTTAGGGAGGAAATCTGCTTCACATGGATGGGAAGCCTGTTCCATAGGCAGGGTAGACTCTGGGATACATACCTGTCTCTCCAGCAGGTCCTATTTATATCACAGGCAAGGTTCAAGTCTTTAGAATGGGTAATTCTGATGCTGTTTGTTTTGTGTATATGCAGGAGGTCCCTCAGAGTGGGGTCTGACAATGCCCTGTATGCCAGGCATAGATCTCCCCTCAAAAGCCTGTAGGAGACCGAATACAGGGACAGGGACTTGAGGCGGTCTGCATAGGACATATTACTTGTGCCCTGTATTGTTTTAGTTAGCAACCTCTGTGGACGTTTCACTTATTGGATATGCCTGGTTAGGTACATACCAAAGGGGGCATTGTACTCAATGATAGGTCTGATGAATGCTGAATAGAGTGGAACAATGACTTCCGTGGACTTGGATGCCTACCTTTGTTTGTAGGTTGCACAACATGGAAGGATTTCCTCATCACTGTAGACACGTGATGATCAAAGGCTCTGTTACTATCTGTGTGTGTCCCTGACTACTGGGTCATCTCTAAGGGGTGTATTATCAATAAGATAGTTACCAGGGAAGAAGGCAAAAATATATTTAGCCCCAAAATATGCTACTAAATCAAGGAACTTTAGATTTTTTGTGTGTGGAAATGCCTTCACAGTTATTTCTGAATGTCTGCTGGTTCCAGATAGTTGGTGGAGATAGGGGAGAAAGACAGTTGGGAGCTTATCCTTTCGAAGTTGTCAACACAACTGGTGGTGTTCAAGTGGGACAAAAAGTAAATCTTACGTAGCATGTTGGGCAGGGATTCCAACTATGGAAGTAACTAATGCTCATGAGACGATAGTTAAATCTTCAAGGACCAAAGTTTTGTTGCGCACTAGTTACTTATACTAGTGGCCGAAAAAGTAATCCCAAGACTTTGCAAATTCGAGTATGCCAGATACAAGAGAGATCTTGGTTTTAATGGATGAAATGAAAGGAAAGGTGACTCAAAGATGTATGAAAATAGATAAAATAGAAGTAAATGGACACTGTGGGTCAGTACACTCACTTTTTAAAGAATACAAGGACGGTTGTTAAAGGTAATGCAGTCAGCTCAGGGGACTAAAGCTCTAACTTGTTAATGACATGTTCCAAGGGTATGTACAGGGTTTGAATCAGTTTACCTTTGTGTGCCAGCTGTGTGATCTTGAGTTAATCATTTAACCAGACGGTGCTTTGGGGCAATGGGCCAAACATTTTCCTTGCCATTTTGGCTCGCATGCTAACCTGATATATTGTGGACAACAAACTGTAGTATTTAATTTGTTTGGCTTCTTACATCAGCTTGAATTGATGTTCTTCGTGTTTCACTGTTGCAGTCATTACATTTGGGTAATCTGCTGGCAGGTTGCCCTCAGTTGGCCTGATTAACAAAGTCTTGGGTCCTGCGTCGTTGCTGTCCCTTCTTCCATGACATCAGGTCGCCAGGGGTATAAAACATGCATCCAATGCCATTACATCAGTCTTTCTTGCTGTGCGGTGCCCGAAGCAGAAGCAGTTCGCAAGTGCCGATCGGCTGACTCCTGAAATTTACGTTTTCGAGTTTCAGAACCGAAGTCTTAAGGTGCAATCTCTGCCTGATCATGTTAAAGTGAAATTGTTGGATGCTCCTCTAAATTAGGACCGCCTGTTTGGCAACGAGGCTGAAGAAGTTCTAATAAAAGATGGAAGATGAAGCTAAATCTATGCAAACTGTAAAAAATTTCTTACAAGTGCAACCTCCACAAAAACCCTGCTATCTACAAGACAAATACTGCAAGCCTTGGGGTTCATGGCCTCCTGCATTCTTCTAATTCCATATGCAAGACTGCATATGAGGAAACTACAGTGGTTCTTAAAAATTCTAGGAGTCAACATTGTCACAGCCCGGAAACAATGATTCCTATCATACCTTGCCTACGCCTGGAGTTCCTATGGTGGGCAGAGGCCTGCCACCAAAACAAGGGGCTGCCATTTACACTACCCCCTGCCGCCCTAACACTAACTACAGATGCATCAGACTATGCATGGGGGGCTCACCTGGCAGGGAAGTGCATTCAGGGCAAATGGAACCCAAATTAAATGCACCTACATATCAATCAAAAAGAAATGTTAGCTGTACAGAATGCTGTGACAGCCTTCAAGGACTACATTCTTCCAGGACAACTAATGGTAAAGACGGACACCACCACGGTTATGTGGTACATGAGCAAGCAGGGGGGTACACATTCCTACCCCCTCTGCAGACTAGCCATTTCATTGTGGAACACGGCCTTGAGCTACCAAGTGCACCTACAAGCTCAATTCCTGCCAGGAAAATTAAATACACTGGCAGACAGGCAAAGCAGAAATCTCATTGACCCACACGAGTGGAAACTGGAACCATGGATTTTCAACGTGTTGACAAGCAAATGGGGGAGCCCAGAAATATATCTATTTGCCTCCCCCCAGAACTACCAGTTGGACAAATTTTGCACAAGGACTCCCCACAAAAAATCCTGGAAAGTGGATGCTCTGTCCTTAAGCTGGAAAAACCTATCGGTCTACGCCTTTCCCCCTCTTCCTCTGCTCTCCAAAGTCAAACAGGACAAACCAAGAATGATTTTGATTGCTCCCGACTGGCCACTCCAACATTGGTACCCACTCCTGCACAGTGTGTCACAAATATCTCTATGGCACCTGCCTCAGACGCCTTCCTTGCCTTCTCAGCAGGAGCACCAAATTCTGTGCCCTTAGCTTCCAACGTTGAACCTTGCAGCTTGGCTAATCACTTAAATTCACCCTTAGCATCCTCAGCAAACCTGTGATGGATGTCATCTTGGAGGTGAGAAGACTTAGTACTAGAAAATCTTGCTGTGCCTGGAACCAGTCTTTAGGGATGAGCACAGCAGTGCCCACTTTACCTCAGATTTTGCAATACTTAACTGAGATGCTTCACAAGGGCCTGTCTTTTTCCTCTATTAAAATCCACACTTCAGCTATCCCCCCTCACTGTAACACAGAACCACCCCTCTTTTCTGATCCCCTACTCAAGCAGTATCTCAGAGGAGCAAAGAACTTGAGACCACCCAGGAGATCTCCTACCCCTGCTTGGGACCTTTACTTTGTTTTGGAGAAGCTCACTCTTCCTCCTTTCGAGCCAGCTGCTACTGCAGACTTAAAATTTCTTTCTTGGAAAACAGCCTTCCTTTTAGCAATCACTTCACCTAGAAGGATATCTGAATTACATGCCCTTATGGCAGTGGAGCCTTTCATCATCTTTCATGCGGACAGGGTATCTCTGAGGACCAATCCATTCTTCATGCCCAAGGTGGTTTCCAGTGTGGTTCTTAATCAGTCCATTCATTTGCCAACCTTCTTTCCCAATCCACAGAACAAAGGGGAACGGATTCTGCATTCCTTGGACGTGCACAGACAACTTAGATTCTACTTGGACAGAACTAAATTTTGAAGAAAATGCTGCAGGGACAGAGGGAAAGGCTATTTCAAAACAAACCATTTCTAAAATGGATAAGCCATTGCATTCATTTCTGCTATAAGCACCATGGAAAAAACTCCACCATGGCTGCATCTACTTCTGCAGCCTTTCTCAGAGGTGTTCCTACCAGGGATATTCTAGAAGCTGCTACCTGGAGTTCTGTACATACTTTCACCAAGCATTATCATTTACCAATTTTCTGTAAATCCAGAGCTGACTTTGCCACTGCTGTCTTGCAGGGCCTTATAACTGGTCCTAATGCTGTATAAATTCCTCCTCCCAACCATAGCTTTGCGAATCTACCCAAATGTAATGACTGCAACAGTGAAACATGAAGAACATAGTACAGTTGTGTACACTTACCATAAATGTAGATGTTCGAGTGTATTCATTGTTGCAGTCCTGGTTAACCTCCCTCCAGCCCCCTGTTTTTTCTCTGACTATACCTCTACTTTCTTTTACTATACTTAAAAGCCTTTTTGGTGTATTTGCTTTTGGTTGGAGGTATATTTTTGTGTTTTTTAATTTTATTTGCTCCCCATTTGGGAGGCACCTGACATCTGGGGCAAGAAAAACTGATGTAATGGCATCGGCTGCATGTTTTGTACCCCTGACGACCTGACATCATGGAAGAAGGGACAGCAACCGATGCAGGACCCAAGACTTTGTTAATCAGGCTGACTGAGGGCAACCTGCCAGCAGATTAACCAAATGTAATGACTGCAACAGTGAATACGCTCGAACATCTACATTTATGGTAAGTGTACACAACTGTACTTTTCTCACCATCCTACCCATTTGCTATTGTCATTTTAAAGGCCAGTGTTTGCTTTCACCCCTTATGGTAATCTGAATACCAAAGCCCCCCCCCCGATGGCTGTAGTCAGTTGTGGAAGTTGATTAAGTACTTTCCCCACCTGTCGTTTACATAGATCCATCATACTGAGAGTCCAGTCAGCAAGCCAGTATTGCCCCAGAGCTGTCCTCCTTTACTACAAATATTTTCACAAAGCTCCCATCTGGTTATCATCCTTGTCATACTCTGAGAAGGTCCTCAATAAATCCTGTGTCATCCTTGACAAAATTAAGCCTTATATTGTTTTGCACTTCAGTTAACTCTTTTATCTGCTGATTTTTGCATTTTAAATTGCTTTCAAGTACCCTGATATTGTACTGGACTGCACGTTTAGGAAATTTTACTGGCTGTGTTACTGTATAATTTGTTACTTTGTATTCTTGCTGGTACCTAACTGTATTCCTTCAATTTTTGCCCTACTAAAGGGATTTTATACACTTTCCTTTGTTTGAAATGCCTGTATAGATGTGAGCATTTGAGGGGCTCTTTGCTGATTCACACAGACCTTAGTAATGCTTGATATCCTCATCTGAGCCTCTGAAGGGATTTTCTTCCATCGTGTGGCATCCAGGCACAAACTAAGTACTTGTATTTAAAACGAGTCACACTTCCAAAAGCTGTGATCTGATGTTAATCTTCTTTCCATTCATCACTGATGGGTTCAGTTCCGAACCCTCGGAACCAAGTCCGCCTCTTTACCAAGCTCACGCCAGCCAAAAAAATTTTCGAGCCAAGTCTCTACCCAGAATGCCCTTCTCCCTGTTACCTCAGATCTCGTTTTTGCCACGTAGCCGTAAAGCCACGTTTCAGTCGAGCTCTCAGCTAAGTGGAGCTGTATTCGATGTGTGAAAGTTTTTCTAAATCATCGTATTTTATTGAGTGATTAGTATTTCTAGAGAGTTTTCTTCTGTCTGAAATTATTTTTTTCTTCTCTACTCTACCAGTATTACCGTTGGTAAACTTTTAAGTACCATTGTCGGTATGGCCTTTCCTCCCTTACCCTTGTGGTATTCCTTCAATACCATTGCTGGTATTGTCTTTTCCGTTTAACCTATTGGCTTTGGTTTTTAGTGAGGAGTTTTCTTTCTTCTCTACACATCATCTGTATTGATAATTGTGACTTCTTTGAATGTTGTTAGACTAACTGGATCATACTGTTGGCCTGTAGTGTCTCTTTCGAAACATGTCTGCTAAGAAGGGTACTTCAGGTTTTAAGCATTGTGCTTCATGTAATGGCAGTTTACCTAATAGTGATTCTCATGATGACTGTGTGCACTGTTTGGGAGTGCCCCTCCTTTTGGTGCAACCTCCATGTGACATTTGTCAGAGTTTCAGTCAAAGCACTCTTAATGAGCGCAAAAATAAACTGATTCTGAAGGGGTTACTCAAGTCTTCCTTTTCAGAGGACATTTCTGCGATGGAGGTCTCAACCCCCTCCTACTAAACACAAAAAGAGGTCCCACTCGGTTCCCTCCTTACCATTGGGTGATCAGGGCAAGCCTGTAAAGTCTAAGACCCCAAAGTTGTTTTCAGAGCATAAGTCTGCCTCTAAGGCATCTTGCAGCATACTGGACTCTGAATGGGTTTCAGTAGAGGCCTGCGAATCAGAAGTAGCGGGTATCAGGGGCTGAGAAAGCACCTCACTGAGTACCGGCAAACTGGCGACTGGCTTAGGAAAAGCGTCATCCGCAGTTTTGGACCTAGGCAGCCTGTCTCTGTCTTTATTTTTGTGTTTTTTCGGAATTCCGGTAGTCTGGTGGCTTACCAATGACATTTCTGGATAGCTGAACTGAGAACTGAAATACTTAGAGGTGAAAATATACCGACGACGGATAGTGCGTTGATTAAATAAAGCACAAAACCGACAGCAAGGTACGTCATGGTCAGGGCCTAGCCAATGAATACATTACGAATGAAAATCTTTGTGACGTATTTGCTTTCCACAAGAAATAAATTAACTTTTACTGACATCGGTAAGAAGCAAGAAAAAGTTTCCCCAATGGGGTACTTAGCTCTAGTTGAAGACTTCGGTTATGAAACTCGAAAATGAAAATTTCAGGAGTCGGACGACTGGCACTTGCGATCTGCTTCGGTCACCGCACGGCAAGAAAGACTGATGTAATGGCATCAGCTGCATGTTTTATACCCCTAACGACCTGACGTCATGGAAGAAGGGACAGCAACTGACGCAGGACCCAAGACTTTGTTAATCAGGCCGACTGATGGCTACTGCAAGCAGATAACCCAAATGTGATGACTGCAACAGTGAATACATTTGAATATCTATATTTATGGTAAGTGTACACAACTGTACTTTTCGGCTCCGAGTGCCATTTCAGCGCCGAGCATTGTACCGACTTCACTGAAATTGAAATTGACTCCTCTACTACCGGTCTTGAAACTTGAGACCTCGGTGTTGGTAGACCTTGAACCGTGGACCCGATACTCCCCTTCCATAGATCTGTTTCTGGGCCAAGTGTATAGCCCTTTCATTGAACGTCCTGACTGTCCATCCGGAGTATCTACTAGATCCACCAGGAGCCTGTCTGAACACGACGTGGTGCGTCTTGTGGACTGGCTGCTGTTGGCCAGGAGGATACCTACACTTTCCAAGACCCGTCCACCTGCAGGATTTGGATTGACTTATCCACAGACTCCATCATACACTCCTCCTTCAACCATTCAGGTTCCAAAGTCCTCTGCTCCGAAGTCCTTCTTGGAACCCACCACCTCGACGCCTACAGTGCATCTCATTCCGGCTCTGGGTTTACCCCTTTGGTCTTCGGTTCCTGCGGAACCCATCCTTCCTCAATCTGGGGGTTGGGGGATGGGCGTTTCGACTCGTAGCACAAAGCCATCTTTCTCCTTTGTTCCATCCTCTGCTCCGATAGCCGAGTCTGCACCGATCCTGCTTGGGGCTCCACCAGTGGGGGTGGGCTCGTCGGAGTGGGGTGTGACCCCAGTTCCAAGGTTGTCTTTCTTGGTTCTGGGCTCCCATCCCTTTTCGGGTGGGCCTGCCTTTCGAGTGATAGAGAGAACTCTTGCTTCTGGCAGCATTCCTTTGATGTCGGAACCACAGCTTTCGCCCGCGAGCTACAGCTGTCACTGACCACCTCCCCGGGACACCGGGCAGAAAAGCCACAGGACACCCCGGTTCAAGGTACCTGCTCTTCCGAGTCATCCTCAGAGACCACCACTGAGGAGCCCCCTTGGAAGAGGATGTGCAGAAGGAAGCATGTGCACTCACCCGAGGAGTCCTTAACTGAAGACGTGGATTACGATTATGGTGGAGGGTCCCCTCGGTCACCTCCTGATGTCTCCTTTGGAGACATCCTTAAAATACTTAAGCAGAGAGGTGACAGGAAGCTCTCCAACCCTTCATCTGAGGAGTCCGTGTTCTGCAGACTTTCCGTGCCTGGCTTTCTACCTCTTGGGTGACCCCGCCTGCCGACGAACTTGTCCAACTCATCATGCAACGTACTTGGAAGAATGCGGATTCCATTTAGGCGATCCTTCGAAAACCAGACAGAATTTTTTCCCCTCCCGAGGAGAACCCCCATTGGTCCAAAGGGTTACCAGTCGATGCTATGATGGTGGTGGCGGCCACAAAAAAGGACTTGGCTGAGGAAAGTCCCACTGTCCATCTGCCCAACAGGGAGTCCCAGGCAGTGGACAGACCGGGAAGCATGTTTTTGCATCAGGGAACTTTGCCATATGGTCACTGATCTGTTTGGCACAATTTACGAGGCTCCAGAGGTCAGTGCACCAGGGGTAAATCTCCGAACTCTCTGGGACACTCGCAGGACAGTTGTCTGAAGAGGTCAGGGACAAAGTGGCCTCGCAGCTCACAACTCTGGAATCGATATCCAACTCGTCCATAAGGTTGCTTTCACATGCAACCTAAGGGGTGGCTAGAGCAGTGGGTTCAGGAATTGTCATAAGGCGTCCTGCCTGGATGCGCGTTTGTGACCTCACGACCCCTTCAAGTCTTCCTTTCTGAATGGTCCCATCGAAGCTTTCATCCCTTTTTTGCACCAAAGTAAAGGACACGCTAGCTAGGTGCGAGCAAGATGGAAAGACCCAGTGTGCCCTAGGCCTACAGTTTTCTAATCCTCGGTGTCCCTTCTCCGGGAATCAGAGGAGTGGAAAAATGTGGCACGAAAAATCTCTGGATCCTTTCCGTGCTGCATGTAGTGATGATACCTCCAGGGGCAGATGGGGTAACAGTTCTGGAAGGCTCTTCTACAGAGGCGGGGGGGGGGTCCTCGTAACCAAGGCTCCAGGGACTCCTTCTCTGGACAGCCTTATCAGCGCTTCTGAGGAGCAGCCCAATTGCTTACCTCTGGAAGCAGTCTGGGGTCGATGTTCATCGTGTTTCACTGTTGCAGTCATTACTCTTGGGTTATCCTGCTGGCAGGCTACCCACAGTCGGACAGAATTTCAAAGTCTAGGTCTGGCGTCGGTTGCTGTCTCCTCTTCCCTGACGTCAGTGCACCAGGGGTATATAAGATGCAGCCGATGCCATTTTTCTTCAGTCCTTCTTGCCGCGCGGTGCCCGAAGCAAAAGCAGTTCGCAAGTGCCGGTTGGCCGACTCCTGAGATTTTCAAATCTGAATTTCAGAACCAAAGTTATTCATTAAAGCTAAGTACCCCATTGGGGAAATTTTTTTCTTGCTCCAGATCGATGTCAGAAAAAGGTAACAATTATATTTCTTGTGGGAAGCAAATACCTCATAAGGATTTTCACTCTTACTATATTCCTTGCCTAGGCCCTGATCACAATGTTGCTAGCTGTCTGTTTTGTGCTAGATTCAACCAACGCACTATCAAGCGTCTGTTCGATTTTGCATGTCATTACTTTGGCCGAAGATTTAATTATATAATGCCTGCGGAACAGCCGACAACCAGAGTTTACAAAAAATGCAAGGACAAGGATAGGCATCCAAGGTCCAAAACAGACAACGAAGCCTCTTCTAGGCCAGTCGCCGGTTCCCCGGTTCTCAGTGAGGTGCTTTCGCAGCCCCTGGTGCCCACTACCAACTCCTACGTGGAGCCAACTGGGCCTCTGGAAACTCAAGGTATTGGACACTCTGAAATCAATCCCTCAGATAGGTTCGGAGCCGCTGAGCAGGCATCGGCTTCTGAGGGTGTCTTCAGACCTACACAACTATATGTTAAGCCATTTTCAGCTTCAAAGACTAAAGACAAAGAAACAAGTACAGCATTTTCCTGTTCAGACTTCCATGCCTAAAAAACAGATGCTCAAAATGGCCGAAGACCTAATTACTTTGATCAGGGGGTCCCATCCCCCTCCTGATAAGAGGCCTAGGGAAGAGACAGAGTATGATTCTTCTGATCAGGTATCTATTTCCTCTGATTCCTCTTCTGAACAGGATTACTCCATGCTTCCCTATGAGGATTCTGATGCTGAAGAATCCTTTTCTTTCAGCCTCTCCTCCTGAGGACTATTCTTTTGGGGAAACACTACATACTATGAGGGAGCATTTCCACTGGGAGAGCCAAGATTATTCTGAGTCTAAGAAAAGGCTCAGAGACTTCCTGCTTCATCCTTGCACAGACCCCTTGCTGTTCCACCTGTTCTAGACATTGTAGTTGATGTATTTTCAGAGTCCGGACTGTCCCCTGACTCTTTACCCCCTGCACCTGCTAAGCCAGACAGATACTACAGGGTCCCGGATTCTCATAAATTCCTATATAAAAACCCCGCTGCTGACCCAGAAACTATATCTCAGGGTCCCAATGGGATTAAAGCTTCCACTGCAAAAAACCCTATCCCCTCTGATGGGGATTCTAAGGCTTTAGACAGATGGGGGAAAAAGGTCTACACTTCTGCTACCTTGGCTGTAAGGGCTATAAATTGTCAATTTCATATCAGCAATATTTAATGTCACTACTTAAACAAAAAATGTTGACAAATACTGAATGTTCAGAGAACAAGGAATTGCAGGATTTATTGCATGCAACTGAACAAATGGGAAAGCATACTTTGCAATGTGGTTGTGATTCACTGGAGGCCTCTTGCAGGGCCGCTGTTACAGGTTCTGTTATTAGAAGGCATGCTTGGTTAAAGGAACAGAATCTGCCTGATCATATTAAAGCAAAATTATTAGATGCACCATTACAACATGATACTTTGTTTGGTACTAAAGCAGAAGAGGTGTTGAAAAAAATGGAGGATAAAGCAAAATCCATGCAGACAGTCAAGGATTTCCTACAGGTACAGCCACCCAGGTTTAGCAGGAACTGGCCTTCTAAAAATTGGTCCTTTCCAGTCTCAGACAGACCACAAAGAGGCAGATACAGGCGTCCCAGAGGCAGATCTCAGTCCCAAGGCTCATACAGACCTAAACAATGGGGTGCTTCTACCTCCAAAAGCAGAGAAGACAAATCACAGCCTTACAGGAAACAGTCCCAATGACTTTCCTCTACCAGTTCCAAGCAGTTTTCTTTTGACAGCCCCCCTTTAAGGGGAAAACTAGCACTTTTTTCATCAAATTGGCTAATGGTTACCCAAGAAAATGGGTTCTGAACATAGTGTCCCAAGGCTGCAGGTTCCATTTTCACACTCTACCAAGGTCAAAGGGGTATGCCAGACCTGCCACACATGGACATGAGGGCCATTCAGCAAGTACCACAACAAGAGCAGGATCAAGGATTTTACTCCAGACTTTTCCTAGTACCCAGGAAGGACAAAACCTGGAGACCAATTCTGGACCTGTCTATACTAAATACATTTCTAGAAGTTCCAAAATTCAAGATGTTGACTCTACAGCAGCTACTGCCCATGCTGGGCAAGAGGGCTTGGCTCGTAACGTTGGACCTAAAAGAGGCATACCTGCATGTCCCAATCAGACAATCTTGCAGAAGATACCTCAGATTCATAGCTGGCTCAACAATTACCAATTCTCTGCACAAATGGGTCTTTACAAAATGCCTGGCACCAGTAATTGCGTTTTGCAGACAAAAAGGAATTAAAATATATCCCTACTTGGACAACTGCCTAATTCATGCAGAGAACAAAGACACTCATCTACAGCATCTGGCGTTTGTAAAAAGATTTCTAATTGGCCTAGGGTACACAGTAAGTGAAAAGAAATCAAAACTAGTGCCCTCTCAAGAGATAATATTTCTGGGTGCAAGCTTAAATACAACTGCCCAGATGGCTTATCTCATGCCAGACAATCAAAAATAACTGACTACTTACTTCTAGAAATTGGCAACAAAAACCCACTTATCTGCGAGGAAAATCCTGCAGGCCTTGGGTTTCATGGCATCCTGCATTCTACTAATTCCATTTGCCAGATTGCATACGAGGAAACTACAATGGTATCTGAAAAGTGTTTGGACTCAGCATTGCCACAGCCTGGAGACAGTAATTGCACTCATTCCCTGCCTTCAACAGGAGTTTCGATGGTGGGCAGAAGCCTGTCACCACAACAAGGGTCTGCCATTCAGTTTACCCACAGCCAGACAGACACTGACAACGGATGCATCAGATTATGCCTGGTTAGCCCATATGGCAGGAAAATGTATTCGGGGCACATGGCCTGCAAACCAGATGCATCTTCACATCAATCAAAAAGAGATGCTAGCTGTTCAAAATGCCCTGACAGCTTTCAAGGACCTGCTTCATCCAGGACAATTACTGATAAAGACAGACAACACTATGGTCATGTGGTACATAAACAAGCAGGGAGGTACTCATTCCTACCCCCTCTCCAGACAAGCAATGACCTTATGGGACACAGCATTGGCTTTTCAAGTTCACCTGCAAGCACAATTCCTGTCAGGAAAAAAAAATACTCTGGCAGATGAACTAAGCAGAAACCTCATGGATCCCCACGAATGGAAACTGGATCCACAAGTCTTCAGGATGATAATAAGGAAATGGGGATGCCCAGACATAGATATATTTGCCTCCCCTCACATCTGTCAATTGCAGAGATTTTGCACAAGGATTTACCACAAGCAAGCATGGAAAGTGGACGCCCTATCCTTCAGCTGGAAAAATCTAACAGTATATGCTTTTCCCCCGCTGCCTCTCCTTCCCAGAGTACTCCTAAAGGTCAGACAAGAGAAGCCAAAAAGGATTCTTATTGCAGCAGACTGGCCACGCCAGCACTGGTACCCAGTCCTAAAGAGCTTGTCTCAAGGTCCAGCATGGATTTTAACTCAAACTTCTCACTTGCTGACCCAACAAAACAATCAGATCCTGCACAGCCAACTCAGGACCTTAAATCTGGCAGCATGGCGGATAATGTAGCCATTCAGAAAACTCCTCTTTCAAAAGCTGTTATGGATGTTATCTTGGAGGCCAGGAGGCCCAGTACCAGAAAATCTTATGCAGAAAAATGGAAGAGATTCTGTGCTTGGAACCAGGAACAAGGCATTGACACATCTGTACCAAATATTCCTCAGATTTACAATACCTAACTGAGATGCTGAACCAAAGGCCTTTCTTTCTCATCAATTAAGATTCATGCCTCTGCCACTTCTGCACATTACAATACGGAAACCACCTTTCTTTTCTCATCCTTTAATAAGGCAGTACCTCAGAGGGTCCAAAAACATTAAGCCTCCAAGGAGAGCACCAATTCCGGCCTGGGACCTCAATTATGTTTTGGAAAAACTCACACTGCCTCCTTTCGAGCCAGCATCAAGAGCAAATATTAAATTCTTATCCTGGAAAACAGCTCTGCTCCTAGCCATAACCTCTGCAAGGTGAGTCTCTGAGTTAGAAGCACTCATGGCTGTGGAACCTTTCATCATTTTTCATCCAGACAGGGTTTCTCTGAGGACAAACCCCACATTTATGCCTAAGGTGGTGTCCAGTGTGGCCCTCAATCAAACCATTCACTTGCCTACCTTCTACCCAAATCCACAAAACAAGAGTGAGAAAATTCTGCATTCTTTGGACATACACAGGCAGTTACGCTTCTACTTGGACAGAACTAAAGCTTTCAGAAAGACTGAGCAACTTTTACTGTCATATGCTGCAGGATCACAAGGGAAGGCTATCTCAAAACAGACTATTTCTAAATGGATAGACCATTGCATCTGTTTCTGCTATTCTCAACATGGCAAATCAGTGCCTAAGGGCGTTAGGCCTCATTCCACCAGAGCAGCAGCCACTTCAGCAGCCTTCCTCAGAGGAGTACCAACCAAAGAAATCTTAGAGGCTGCAACTTGGAGTTCAGTGCACACCTTTACAAAGCACTACCACTTGCCTCTCTACTCTAAGTCCAGAGCAGGCTTCGCCACTGCAGTTCTGCAGGGCCTCATAGCCTCTCCTAATCCTATTTAGCCCAGCCACCCATCCTCAGCTTTGGGATTCAACCCAAGAGTAATGACTGCAACAGTGAAACATGATGAACATAGTACAGTTGTGTACCTACCATAAATGTAGATGTTCGAGTGTATTCACTGTTGCAGTCCAGGTTACCCACCCACCATCCCCCTTTTCTTTGCTGGGACTTATCTGCACTTCTCTATCCTATACAACCTTTTTGGAGTATTTGCTTGTAGATGAAGGAAATGTTATTTTTGTTCATGCATTTATTTTTGCTATATTTTTCAGCCTACGTATTTGGGGCACCTGACATCTGGGGCAAGAAAAACTGAAGAAAGTGGCATCGGCTGCATCTTTTATACCCCCTGGCGCACTGACATCAGGGAAGAGGCGACAGCAACCGACGCCCGACCTAGACTTTGGAATTCTGGCCGACTGTGGGTAGCCTGCCAGCAGGATAACCCAAGAGTAATGACTGCAACAGTGAATACACTCGAACATCTGCATTTATGGTAGGTACACAACTGTACTTTTCTCTCTGCACCAAGCTGCCTGAAATCCATTACCACCGATCGTTTGGTGCAGAGTATCATCACCAGAGGTTACACCATTCCCCTTTCTTGTCAGCTAAACCTTCCAAGAAAACTTCCCAACGTTTCACTCGGTCAAAGGGAAGAAACAGCTTCAGAGATGATAAAGTTGTCAAAAAAAGTCATCCAACCAGTCCCACCAGACCAACACGGATCTGGATTCTACTCGATTTATTTGGTGCCAAAAAAAACAGGGGACTGGAGACCCATTTTGGATCTCAGCAGCTTAAACAAGTGTGTCAACCAAACCAAATTCCAGATGGTCACGGTTCAGTCCATTCTCTTTTTTTTAAGGGAAGGTGATTGGATGTGCTCGATAGATCTTCAGGATGCCTATTACCACATCAGAATGGACAAACACTCCAGGAGTCTGCTTCACTTCCAGCTAGGGGCCAGTCAATATCAATTTCACGCCCTGCCGTTCGGTCTCTCTACAGCTCCCAGAGTGTTCACGAAGTGCATGGCTGTGGTCACAGCTCACTTGCTTCTACAATGATTCTGGGTGTTTACATATCTGGATGACTGGACCGCACAAACAAGCTCCTTCTGGTAACAGCACTGGATTGTACTCTCCATCTGGCAAAATTGTTGGAAATAACGATACATTTGGAGAAGTCAAACCTTACTCGTACACAACGAATAGAGTTCATTGGAGCAGTGTTCAGTACTCAGTCCTGTCTTGTATCACTTCCATTTCACAGACACCACCATTTGAGGCTTCAGCTCCGAGTGATACTCTCTCAAATAAAAGTCTCATCAAGAGAAAAATCTTCAGGCCCCAGGTTCTATGGCAGCTTCGATCCCGATTGTGCCTCTAGCAACGCTACATATGCAGATCCTGCAATGGCCCCTTCTTTGCCAGTGGTTCCCAAACTATCACCCCCTCTGTTACCAGATTCGAATAACCAACTCCTGCAAACAGAACCTCCTTTGGTAGATGAGGCCAAACGTAGAACTTTGGAAGCGCCCATTCCAATCCCCTCAGCCCAGAGCCTTCGTGAGCATGAATGCTTCCCTGATCGGGTTGGGGGGGGGCATTTCCAGGGGAAGACAGTCGAAGGCACATGGCCC
This sequence comes from Protopterus annectens, assembly GCF_019279795.1. NCBI lineage: Eukaryota > Metazoa > Chordata > Ceratodontiformes > Protopteridae > Protopterus > Protopterus annectens. Next base: position 752,271,851 of record NC_056736.1, read on the forward strand.
ACCTACATATCAATGTTCTGGAACTAAGAGCTGTGCTGTTACCGTTGCAGGCCTTTCATTCGGCTCTTCCTTCCGGGACAATTGCAGTTCAGTCAGACAATATGTCAGTGGTCTTGTATATCAACAAACGAGGAACCAAGTCCTACCCCTTATGTTGAGAAGCCATGAGAATTTGGCAGTGGGCGATAGCTTCCAACTGCTTTCTAATAGCAACGCATATCCCAGGGAGCTCTAACGTGATTGCAGACAATCTGAGCAGATGCATCCTCATGCCTCATGAGTGGTCTCTCTTAACCACAAGGTGGCGACAGAAATCTTCAGCCACTAGGGCCAGCCTTGCTGCGAACTCTTCGCCTCCCCATCGAACAACAAGTACAGTAGCTATTTTTCTCTACTTCCCCCATAGGGGGAGTCACAGAGGGACGTTCTAATCCATGATTGGCCCACGGGACATCTTTACGCTTATCCTCCCATCCCCCTGATTCCACAATTTCTCAAGAAAGCTCTTTGATTGAGATGCAAGGTGATCCTCATGGCTCCATTCTGGCCTCGACAAGTTTGGTTCCCCCTTCTTTGGCCTCACCTAATATATACGCCATGGGTTCTGTACCCCCTACCAGATCTAATTACTCACCCCCATGGGTTGAGTCACCCAAATCTGTCCAGTCTCAAGCTGGCTGCTTGGTTTCTCCACTTCCATTAGTTGCCAGGCAAGCTAATCTCTCCTCACCTGTTCAAGACATCATTCTAGCCTCTCATAAACCATCCACCAGAAGACTATATCAGGATAAATGGAAAAGGTTCTCCATCTTTTCTAAGGATAACATGTTAGACCCGTGTCCGGCTCCAGTAACTGCAGTACTTCAATACCTGGCTACGTTTTTTGATAATGGAGCCTCTGTCTGTACTGTACGAGTATACCTAGTGGCAATTTCTAATTTCCACAGTGGTGTAGATGGTACTCCTCTTATCTCTTTACACCTTTGCAAGGCCTTCCTCAAGGGAACCTCTCATATCAGGCCTCCTATCAGACAGCCTGTGGAACCATGGAAGCTCACTTTAGTCCTTCAGTCTTTGACTCAAAAACCTTTTGAACCTGCTGCAAAGTGTGACCTAAAGTTTTTGTCTTGGAAATGCTTGTTCTTGGTAGCCATCACATCTACCAGAAGGGCCTCGGGGCTGCAGGCATTGTGTATCAAGCGGCCCTGTCTGGTTTTTCATAAGGACAGTGTATCACTTCGGACGACTCCATTCTTCCTTCCCAAAGTTGTTTCTGAATTGTCCATAAACCAGACCATTGACCTACCAGTGTTCTTTCCGAATTTTTCCAATAGAGGAGAGTACTCGCTTCACTCTTTAGACGTACATAGACAGCTGAAATTCTCCCTAGACAGGACCAAGCTTATCCACAAATTGGAACAGCTTTTCTTCTCCTTTTCTGGGCCCAAAATGGGAGATGCTGTCTCCAACGTTACATCATCAAAATGTCTAAGGACTGCATACGTTTCATCTATTCTCTCAGTAACAAAATTATGCCAGAAGTTAAAGCTCACTCCACTAGATCTATGGCAACATCTATAGCATTCTGTTCCAGGTCTTCCATGGATGACATCTGTGCAGCAGCTACTTGGGCTAAGCCTCATACCTTTATCAGTCATTGCAGATTGGACTTGATCTCCAGAGGGAGAGCTGCCTTCAGCTCAGTGGTACTCAGGAATGTTCTTCCATAAGGGCCGCCCATGGACCTCAAGGTAGCTTGGGATTCTGTCCCATCAGTGGTGAATGGAAAGAAGATTAACAACATCAGATAAAGAAGTTATGTCTTACCATAACGTTTCATCTGGGTCATCCCTTCCCACCCTCCTTCCCCCTCCAAAGGCTCCTGGGAGATGCTTTGGGACTAAGTGGTATCCTAGCATATTTGTGCAGAAGTGGCCTCGGCTTTTCTTCTCTTTCTCTAGTAAACTTGATCTGAAGTAACAGGGAGAAGGGAACAGGGCAGACTCCAATACAAAGAAAATCCAAAACCACAAAGTAGATCAAAGTTAAATCGCAGTTTATTAATCCACAAACTATGGAAAACCAGTAAGCGCTTTCGTCCCATCAAAAAACTTCCTCAGACAATCCAGTTAAACAAACATCTACATTTTATATCCTGTCATGCACATAGTCATCAACATAAACCACACCCCCTTAAAGAAAAAAGACAAATAGATCAAAGAACACCAGGCCTAAAGCAGATGCCCTATGCTGACCGCCTTAAAAAACTCCAGCTATACTCTGTTGCATATCGTCTACTCAGAGGCGATGTCTGCTTAACATACAAGACCATGTCAAACCCAGAGCTGTTGGACATGCTACACTTAAAGAAATCCCAATCCCTCAGAGCCACATGCTCCAGGGATCTAAACCTTGTCATCACAATAAACAAAACATGCTGGAGGGATAGGTTCCTGACCCAGAGACTCCCCAGACTCTGAAATAGATTGCCCATACATGTCGAGCAGAGTGCCTCTGTGGCCCTCTTCAAAAGGAACCTTGATTGGATGGGAGAAAGGAAATTTACCCCGGGGATCACGTCAGTTGCCAGAGGTCCAGGGAAGTAAATAGTGTGGGAAGAAATGGCCAGGGAATTGTTATGGCTAGGCTTGTATAGGCCCTAGGGCTGATAGCTTAGTACCAACCTATGATCCCAAGGATATTGCCAATATCCTGGCAGATCGATTCAGTGCCAACTTCACCCCCCTAAATGGCCTATCTCAGTACCTGAAGATTGCCAAATTCTGGTAACAGCCACACAGGTAAGAAACGCACTCTCCAAAGCTAAGAATATAGCATCCATGGGACCAGATGACATCCCGGGCTGTCTACTACATGAACTACAATATGAACTGGCACCTCCCCTAAGTGTCATGTTTAATCATAGCCTCACCTCAGGTTTCGTGCCCACTGAATGGTGCAGAGCTACAGATGTTCATCGTGTTTCACTGTTGCAGTCATTACACTTAGGTTATCCTGCTGGCAGGCTACCCGCAGTCGGCCTGAATTCCAAAGTCTAGGTCCGGCGTTGGTTGCTGTCGCCTCTTCCCTGACATCAGTGCGCCAGGGGTATAAAAGATGCAGCCGACGCCATTTTCTTCAGTCTTTCTTGCCACGCGGTGCCTGAAGCAAAAGCAGTTCGCAATTGCCGGTCGGCCGACTCCTGAGATTTTCAAAAGCGAATTTCAGATCCGAAGTCTTCATTAAAGCTAAGTACCCCATTGGGGAAACTTTTTTCTTGCTCCAGACCGATGTCAGAAAAAGTTAACAATTGTATTTCTTGTGGGATGCAAATACCTCATAAGGATTTTCATTCTTACTGTATTCCTTGCCTAGGCCCTGATCACAACGTTGCTAGTTTTCGGTTTTGTGCTAGATTTAACCAACGCACTATTAAGTGTCAGTTTGATTTTGCCTTTCATTACTTTGGCCGAAGATTCAATTATATAATGCCGTCGGAACAGCCGACGACCGGAGTTTATAAAAAACGCAAGGAAAAAGAAAAGGGCAGGCATCCGAGGTCCAAAACCGACGAGGCTTCCGCTAAGCCAGTCGCCGGTTCTCAGTGAGGTGCTTTCACAGCCCCTGGCGTCCACTACCTCAGAGCTACAGGCCGCTGACGACTCCCACATGGAGCCAGCTAGGCCTCTGGATACTCAAGGTATTGGACTCTCGGAAACTAATCCCTCAGATGGGTCCAGAGCCGCTGAGCAGGCATCGGCTTCTGAGGGTGTTTTCAGACCTACACAGTTATATGTAAAGCCTACTTCAGCTTCTAAAACAAAGACTAAAGCAGTATTAAAGACAAAGAAACAAGTACAGCATTCCCCTGGACAGACTACCATGCTTAAAAAACAGATGCTCAAAATGTCCGAAGACCTAATTACCTTGATCAGGGGTTCCCATCCCCCTCCTGTCAAGAGGCCTAGGCAAGAGATAGAATATGAATCTTCAGATCAGGTTTCCATTTCCTCGGACTCCTCTTCTGAACAGGTATACTCTCTTCCTCCTTACGAGGATTCTGATGCTGAAGAATCTATCCCTTCAGCCTCACCACCTGAGGATTATTCTTTTGGGAAAACCCTGCATACCATGAGGGAGCACTTTCATTGGGAGAGCCAAGACTACTCAGAATCTTAGAAAAGGCTTAGAGATTTTCTTTTACTTCCTCAGCATAGGCCTTTAGCTATTCCTCCTGTGTTACACATTGTAGATGATGTATTTTCAGAGTCCGGACTTTCTCCTGACTCTTTACCTCCTGCCCCTGTTAAACCAGACAGATACTACAGGGTTCCAGATTCACATAAATTTCTGTATAAAAACCCTGCTGCTGACCAGAAACTATTTCTCAGGGTCCCATAGGGGTCAAGGCTTCTACTGCAAAAAACCCTATTTCCTCTGATAGAGATTCAAGGGCACTGGACAGATGGGGAAAAAAGGTTTACACTTCTGCTACTTTGGCTGTGAGGGCTTTAAATTGTCAATTTCATATGCTTAAATATCAGCAATACTTAATGTCACTGCTAAAACAGAAACTGTTGTCAAATTCTGATTGTGAAGAAAATAAGGAAATGCAAGATTTATTGTATGCAGCTGAACAAGTGGGAAAGCATACTTGGCAATGTGGTTTTGATTATCTAGAGGCCTCCTGCTGGGCCGCTGTTACGGGTTCTGTCATTAGGAGGCATGCTTGGTTAAAAGAACAGAATCTGCCCGATCATGTTAAAGCAAAACTATTAGATGCTCCATTACAGCATGATACTTTATTTGGTGTTAAAGCAGAAGAGGTGTTGAAGAATATGGAGGACAAAGCTAAATCTATGCAAACATTAAAGGATTTCTTACAGGTACAGCCACCCAGATTTAGCAGGAACTGGCCTACAAAGAATTGGTCCTTTCCAGTGTCAGACAGGCCACAAAGAGGCAGATACAGACGAACCAAAGGCAGATCCCAGCCGCAGGGCTCATACAGGCCTAAACAGTTGGGTGCTTCTACCTCCAAAGGCAGAGAAGACAAATCACAGCCATATATGAAACGGTCCCAATGAATTTCCTCTGCCAGCACCAAACACTTATCTTTTGGCAGCTGCCTTAGGGGGAAAACTTGTACTTTTTTTCTCAAAATTGGCACATGATCACCCAGGACAAATGGGTCTTGAGGGCTACAGGTTCCACTTTCACACCCTGCCAAGGGCAAGAGGTATGCCAGACCTGCCACACAATCAATGGGCAGAGGCACAAAAACAAGTTTCATCTCTCATGGACATCAGGGCCATTCAGCAAGTACCACAGCAAGAGCAGGGACAAGGATTTTACTCGACTTTTCTTGGTACCCAGAAAAGACAAAGCCTGGAGACCAATACTGGACCTGTCTATTCTAAACACATTTCTGGACATTCCAAAATTTAAAATGGTGACTCTGCAACAGCTTCTGCCCATGCTGGGCAAGAAGGCTTGGCTTGTAACTTTAAACCTAAAAGAGGCATACCTGCATATTCCAATCAGACAATCTTGCAGAAGATACCTCAGATTCATAGCTGGCGCAATGCACTACCAATTCTCTGCACTGCCCTTTGGCTTATCTACTGCGCCCAGGGTCTTCACAAAATGCCTGGCACCAGTAATTGCTTTTTGCAGACAAAGAGGAATTCAAATATATCCTTACTTGGATGATTGCCTTATTCAAGCAGGGAACAAGGACATTCTATTAAAGCATCTGGCGTTTGTAAAAAGATTACTAATTTGCCTAGGGTAAACAGTAAACGAAAATAAATCAAATCTAGTACCCTTTTAAGAGATAATATTCCTGGGTGCAAGCTTAAATACAACTGCCCAGATGGCCTATCTCACGCCAGACAAACAAAGGCATCTGACTTCTTACTTCAAAATGTTGGCAATAAAGACCCAGTTATCTGCAAGAAAAATTCTGCAGGCTTTGGGCTTCATGGCATCCTGCATTCTGCTAATTCCATATGCCGGACTGCATATGAGGAGACTACAAGGGTATCTAAAAAGTGTTTGGACTCAACATTGTCACAGCCTGAAAACATTAATTACCCTCATTCCTTGCCTGCAACAGGAGTTTCGATGGTGGGCACAGGCCTGTCACCACAACAAGGGACAGCCATTCACCCTACCCACAGCCAGGCAGTCAATAACAACAGATGCTTCAGATTATGCCTGGGGGGCCCACATGGCAGGAAAATGTATTTAGGACACATGGCCCACAAGCCAAAGGCATCTTCATATCAATCAAAAAGAGATGCTAGCTGTTCAGAATGCCCTGACAGCTTTCAAGGATCTACTCCATCCAGGACAAATACTGATAAGGACGGACAACACTAAGTCATGTGGTACATAAACAAACAGGGAGGCACTCATTCCTACCCCCTCTGCAGACAAGCCATTACTTTGTGGAACACAGCATTGACTTATCAAGTACACCTGCAAGCACAATTCCTGCCAGGAAAGAAAAATACTCTGACAGACGAACTAAGCAGAAACCTCACGGATCCCCACGAGTGGAAACTGGATCCACAAGTCTTCAGCATGATGATAAAGAAATGGGGATGCCCAGACATAGATCTATTTGCCTCCCCTCACAACTGCCAACTACAGAGATTCTGCACAAGGACTTATCACAAGCAAGCATGGAAAGTGGATGCCTTGTCATTCAGCTGGAAAACCCTAACAATATATGCCTTTCCTCCACTGCCTCTCCTCCCCAAGGTACTCCTAAAGGTCAGACAGGAGAAGCCAAAAATGATTCTGATTGCTCCAGATTGGCCCCACCAGCACTGGTACCCAATCCTAAAGAGCTTGTCTCAAGGCCCAGCCTGGACATTGCCTCTAATTCCTCATTTACTGACCCAACGAAACAATCAGATCCTGCACAGCCAACTCAGAACCCTAAATCTGGCAGCATGGCGGATAATGTAGCCATTCAGAACATACCTCTCTCTAAAGCAGTGATGGATGTTATTTTGGAGGTCAGGAGGCCCAGTACCAGAAGATCTTGTGCAGGAAAATGGAAAAGATTCTGTGCTTGAAACCAGGCACAAGGAATTGACACGTTCGTACCCACATATTCCTCAGATTTTACAATACCTAACTGAGATGCGGGACAAAAGCCTATCCTTTTCATCAATTAAAATCCATGCCTCTGCCATTTCAGCTCATTACAATATGGAACCACCAATTTTTTTCACATCCGTTGCTAAGGTAGTACCTCAGAGGGGCCAAAAACATAAGACCCCCCAAGGAGAGCACCAATACCTGCATGGGACCACAATTATGTCTTGGAAAAACTCGCACTGCCGCCTTTTGAGCCAGCCAATACAGCTGAAATAAAGTTCTTATCTTGGAAAACAGCTCTGTTCCTAGCAGTAATCTCTGCAAGATGAGTCTCAGAGTTACAGGCACTCATGGCTGTGGAACCTTTTATAATTTTCCATCCAGACAGGGTTTCTCTGAGAACTAATCCGACATTTATGCCTAATGTAATGTCCAGTGTGGCCCTTAACCTATCCATTCATTTGCCTTCCTTTTATCCAAACCCACAGAATAAGGGTGAGAGGCTCCTGCATTCTTTGGACATACACAGACCGCTACGCTTTTACTTGGACAGAACTAATGCCTTCAGAAAGACTGAGCAACTCTTAGTGGCGTATGCTGCAGGATCACAAGGAAAGGGTATCTCAAAGCAGACTATTTCAAAATGGATAGGCCACTGCATTCGTTTCTGCTATTCACAACATGGCAAATCAGTGCCTAAGGGCATTAGGCTTTACTCAACCAGAGCAGCAGCCACTTCAGCAGCCTTCCTCAGTGGAGTACCACCCAAAGACATTTTAGAGGCTGCAACTTGGAGTTCATTGCACACTTTTACCAAGCACTACCACTTGCCTCTCTACTCTAAATCCAGAGCAGGCTTTGCCACTGCAGTTCTGCAGGGCCTTATAGCCTCTCCTAATCCTATTTAGACCCAGCGACCCAACCTCAGATTTGGGATTCAACCCAAGTGTAATGACTGCAACAGTGAAACACGATGAACGTAGTACAGTTGTGTACCTACCATAAATGTAGATGTTCGAGTGTATTCACTGTTGCAGTCCAGGTTACCCACCCACCATCCCCCTTTCTTTGCTGGGAATTATCTGTACTTCTCTATTCTATACAACCTATGTGGTGTATTTGCTTGTAGATGAAGGAAATGTTTATTTTTGTGCATGCATACTTATTGGCATAATTTTCAGCCTACCAATTTGGGGGCACCTGACATCTGGGGCAAGAAAAACTGAAGAAAATGGCGTCGGCTGCATCTTTTATACCCCTGGCGCACTGACGTCAGGGAAGAGGTGACAGCAACCAACGCCGGACCTAGACTTTGGAATTCGGGCCGAGTGCGGGTAGCCTGCCAGCAGGATAACCCAAGTGTAATGTCTGCAACAGTGAATACACTCGAATATCTACATTTATGGTAGGTACACAACTGTACTTTATCCCACTCCACAAGTGGGGATCCACCTTGGATCCCAGAAACTACAGTCCCATCAGTCTGACTAGCCTTATCTGCAAGGCCATGGAGCTTATTATCATGGAACTTATAAACAAAGACATTGACAATCTTCAAACACTGGACCCCACCCAGTTTGGGTTCGTGAAAGGCTGATCTTGTCTACTGAACCTGATTGACTTCTTTGAATCAGTCTCCAGAGCCATGGACAAGGGTAAGGTGGTCCACACAGCCCATCTAGACCTTGCCCAAGGCCTTTGACATCATCCCCCACTCTCGAATCATAGATCAACTTACTAAGCTGGGCATTAATCCCTACGTCACCCAATGGGTTGCAAACTGGCTTACTGATAGAACCCTCACTGTAAAAGTAGCCTACTCTAAATCCAGCTCCAGACAAGTGATAAGTGGAGTACCTCAGGGTTCAGTCCTGGGACCGCTCTTGTTTGGCATCTACTTCTCTGAAGTACAGGCCAACACTAAGGGACTCTGGCTAGCAAAGTTCGCAGATGACTGAAAACTGGGAGCCATTATTGAATCCCCAAATGATGTGGATACTCTACAAAAGGGCCTTACAGAAACAGATGCTTGGTGCCAGAGCCATGGGCTCAAGCTCAATGCCAAGAAATGTATAGTTATCCCCTTTGGGGAAAAAACATGTATCTGTGAATTACAACATAGGTGGCAGTACACTAAACACCGAAAGTGTGTTAAGAGACTTGGGGACACAGCTGGACAGTGGTCTTACCTTCGATAACCACATCACCACAACAGTCTGGAAATCCTTCTATGTGGCACACCTCATCACTAAGGGCTTTTCATCCAGAAAAAAGGAGGTCATTGTCCCACTGTACTCATACCTTATTAGACCCATTACAGAATACAATGCCCCATTTGGTATGTACCTCTCAAGACATCTGCAACAACTGGAAAGGCTGCAGAAATTCCTCATTAAAAGAATCACAGTCCTAAAGCAGATGCTCTACGCTGACCGCCTTAAAAAACACCAGGTATACTCTGTCGCATATCGTCTACTCAGAGGCGATCTCTGCTTAACATACAAGGCCATGCCAAACCCAGAGCTGTTGGACATGCTACACTTAAAGAAATCCCAATCCCTCAGAGTTTCACGCTCCAGGGATCTAAACCTTGTCATCACAATAAACAAAACATGCTGGAGGGATAGGATCCTGACCCAGAGACTCCCCAGACTCTGGAATAGATAAACATGAATACTAAAAACATTATATGTTTATAATAATATGTTTATAATAATAAATATATATAAACATTTTTTTAAATATATATTGTCACTTAGGTCTGGCCAGTTAGTAGAATCCAATAATAGCTGCCAGTAGAGTTCCCTTCTTCCAAGTAGTATTGACCATGTACCACCTCTAATGTCACAGACTATATCGTCTGTAATGAAAAAACAAAAGGAATGTTTATTGTGTTCTGAAATGTGTCTGTATAATGCATTTGTATCCTTATGAGTTTTTATTTCATATAAATGCTTATATATACGGTTTTCTAAATTTCTTATCAGTTTTACCAATGTAGAAACTACTACATTGGTTACATTGAGCACAATATATAACTCTTTCAGAGTTACAATTATATTTAGAATTGATGTGTATATGCCTATTGTTAACAAAAAATGTTTCACCTTCTTTTACATGTCTGCAATATCTACACATCCCACATTTCCTCATCTTTCCCTTCCTAACTGCATTGTTAAATGAACTTCTCTTTTCAAAAAAACACTTCAAATTTCTACCCTTCCTAAATATAGTGACAGGTCTCTCTTCAACATGGGGTCTTATATCTCTATCAAATTTTTATTAAGGATGCCCTTAATGTCCACACTAGGTACTGTGAAGGTGGTGATAAATGACGCATTATAATCATTGTTTACTTGCTTAATATTAAAGGACATTTCATTCATCACTTCTCCTTCATTAATTGAAACTTCTGACAGGAGGGTGAACATAAAATTTCCTTTCTCTTTTATTTGCCACCTCCAACAAAACCTCATTCACTAATCTAATGGGATAACCTCTCTTTAAAAACATACCCTTCAAATTGTCACATTCATTAAAAAATTCTTCTGAGTCTGATACCATCTGGGCAGCGCGAACAAACTTCACTTTTATTATTGCTCTTTTTTGTTTGTATGGATGGATACTAGTAAAATGTAACGGTGCGTTAGAATATATTTCCTTTCTGTATATTTTTGAAGTAAATCTCCTTTTATTATAATCCTTATTTAATAAAATGTCTCAAAATGCTATTTTATGCATGTCGAACTGGTGTGTAAACTTTAAAAATTGAGTAGTGGAATTAATATACACTATAAATTCATTAATTATAGCATAAGGACCATCCCACAAAATATAAATGTCTTCCAAGAAACGCGTGTAATACACTATATAACCAAAAAATCAGAAGAAAACACATATTTCTTCTCCCATTGCAGCACTATTATGTTTGCATATAGGCCTCCACAAGCTGACCCCATAGCGACTCCTTCTTGCTGTAAAAAAATATCATTAAATAAAATAAAATAATTATTTCTGAGGAAGTTCACGTAAATAAAGGTGGATGAAAGCGCTTAAAAAAAGTTATTGGAGCTATTCAAGGTCATTTGCCTGGTTCTTTGGAGTTTCATCATTTGTAGAAGAAAACACATATTTCTTCTCCCAGTAGTAGCCAATAATGATAAATTAATTAATGAATTGATTGAAAAGGTTACAGAGCTTGATCCTGTCAATTGTACACAGACAGTACACTGATTTTAGGAGCGAAAATTTAAGAATTTTTAAGAGTATTGATCAACTTACTAATGAAATTAAAATTCGAAAAATAAAAAAACTGAATAGGGATAAAACTGAATATAGTAGATGTAGTGCATACCCCAATCCCCCGCTCTCTCAAGAATGGGGTAACAAGTTTAATCACCGTGACGGTAATAATATCCCTCACATACAGGAGGAAGGCGAGGAATATTTTTTAGACGAAGAATACCCCCCTTTGAGGCGTTCAGAAAGCTTGAAGAACAGGGCCCCTCAAGCAAACAATATGAGAATGGAGAACTATCCAACTCATGGGTACACCAACAATCAATGGAACAGAGGGAGGGGGGCATGAACAACAGCAGAGGAGGGATGAAATACAACAACAAGGGTTGGATGAACAGGAAATAGTACAAATACACCAAGTAACTATAAGGGAAGAAACAATAGAGGAAATAAACTTGAATAATTTTGACCATATTTTACCAGCATGTAACATCATAACTAATAGTTCAGGAGACTTTTAAGGTATATAACTTTTCAGATATAAAGTTTAATGAAGAACAATGTGATATTTTTGCCAAAGGATATACTTGTATACCCTGGCAATGCAGTAATATGGCTAATACTCTGATGGACCTGAAGTTATATACCCGTAAATTGAATTTTAGGATATTATTCAAAGACTCATCTATTGAATATTCTGTGAACCCCTTGACAATTTCTAGTACATATAACCCCCCTTTGCAACCTATAGTAACATTGTTTGAGAAGATATGTGAATTAGACATTCGGAATTTGGCTGGGAATTATCGTGAGGCTGAGTGCTTTAACTCTAGAGAAAATATAGTTATTAAATAAAATCAACAGCCTCTTGGATAAAATTAGGATTATGAAGCCTGATAAGGGGGGAGGTATCGTGATAATGAATTTGAATGATTATTATAAGAAAATGCATTTTATATTGAATAGAAAAACGTGTATAACATCTTCTTCGAATGAGTTAAATGGGTCATATGCAAACATAAAAAATGAATTACAAGATCTGTTTATAGATTGTTTAATTAATATTGACGTCCTGAATTATTTAACTGTGGCACTTCCAAGAATATCAATAATGTTTGGTCTCCCCAAGTTGCATAAGGATATTTTACAGCCCCCCCATGCACCCATAGTAGACTCAAAAGGATCCATTACACAACCATTAGCGAAATATTTAGATTTTAAATTAAAACATTTTGTATATGATGAATCACATATATGCAAAGACCCGTGGAGTTTTCTGAAGGACATTTAATGATATTCCTTTTAAAGATTCTTATATGTTAATAACTATTTATATAAAAGATTTATATTCAGTTATTCCTCATCAAATAGGCCTTGAATGGTTTAACGAGTACTTATATGAGAAAAAAGTGGAGTATTTTGATGTAATATTATATACACAATTAATGGACATCATTTTTAAAAAAATTATTTTATTTTATTTAATAGGTTCATAGGTTTATACTAGGCTATCTGCTACTGTGCCCATTAGTTTGTTGTGCCTCTGTCCAGCAGTGACACAGAGATGATTCCGGGTAACCTACGATCTCCCATCCACAGGTCAAGATTTCTCTTGAACAGAGGAGGTGGAGCATGTCCATTAATTCCGTTGGACATGGCCTTGTATATCAGAGCACATGTCACCAGTTTCTTCAATCTGGCAGCAAATTGCTGCAGATGTCAGGTGAGATACATCCCAAATGGGGCATTGTACTCTATCATTGGTCTGATAAGTGAAGAGTACAGGGACAATGACCTGACCTAGAATCTGATGGATGAATCCTTCATGATCAGGTGGGCAATGTAGAAGGTCTTTCTAACCACTTTAACAATGTAGGCCATGGTAATGATATTTTTTTACAGCAAGAAGGAGTCGCTATGGGGTCAGCTTGTGGAGGCCTATATGCAAACATAATAGTGCTGCAATGGGAGAAGAAATATGTGTTTTCTTCTGATTTGTTTGGTTATATAGCATATTACATGCGTTTCTTGGATGACATTTATATTTTGTGGGATGGTCCTTATGCTATAATTAATGAATTTATAGCGTATATTAATTCCACTACTCAATTTTTAAAGTTTACACACCAGTTCGACATGCATAAAATAGCATTTTTAGACATTTTATTAAATAAGGATTATAATAAAAGGAGATTTACTTCAAAAATATACAGAAAGGAACATATTCTAACTCACTGTTACATTTTACTAGTATCCATCCATACAAACAAAAAAGAGAAATAATAAAAGGGCAGTTTGTTCGCGCTGCCAGGATGGTATCAGACTTCAATTTGAAGGGTATGTTTGTAAAGAGAGGTTATCCCATTAGATTAGTGAATGAGGTTTTGTTGGAGGTGGCGAATAAAAGAGAAAGGAAATTTTATGTTCCCTCTCCTGTCAGAAGTTTCAATTAATGAAGGAGAAGTGATGAATGAAATGTCCTTTAATATTTAGCAAGTAAACATTGATTATACTGCATCATTTATCACCACCTTCACAGTAGCTAGTGTGGACATTAAGGGCATCCTTAATAAACATTGGGGTATTTTAACACAGGATAGAGATATAAGACCCCATGTTGAAGAGAGACCTATCACTATATTTAGGAAGGGTAGGAATTTGAAGTGTTTTTTGAAAAGAGAAGTTCATTTAACAATGCAGTTAGGAAGGGACAGATGAGGAAATGTGGGATGTGTAGATATTGCAGACATGTAAAAGAAGGTGAAACATTTTTTGTTAACAATAGGCATATACACATCAATTCTAAATATAATTGTAACTCTGAAAGTGTTATATATTGTGCTCAATGTAACCAATGTAGTTGTTTCTACATTGGTAAAACTGATAGGAAATTTAAAAAACATATATATGAGCATTTATATGAAATAAAAACTTGTAAGGATACTAATGCATTATATAGACACATTTCAGAACACAAACATTCCTTTTGTTTTTTCATTATAGACAATATAGTCTCTGACATTAGAGGTGGTGCATGGTCGATACTACTTGAAAGAAGGGAAGTCTACTGGCAGCTATTATTAGATTCTGCTAACTGGCCAGGCCTAAATGATAATTTATCTATTAGTTCCCTTCTAAAATTAAGAGCTCTTAAAAGATTATATATATATATATATATATATATATATATATATATATATATATATATATATATATATATATATATATTTATTTATTTTTTTAATTTTTTATATGTATTATTAATTATAACCATATAGTGTTTAATATTCATGTTTATTAATATTTATTTATATATATATATATATATATATGTAGATATATATATATATGTGTGTGTGTGTATTTGCCTTTTTTCTTTAAGGGGGGTGTGGTTTATGTTGATTACTATGTGCATGACAGGATATAAAATGTAGATGTTTTGTTAAATTGGATTGTCTGAGGAAGTTCTTTGATAGGACGAAAGCGCTTACTGGCTTTCCATCATTTGTGGATTAATAAACTGCGATTCTACTTTGATCTACTTCGTGGTTTTGGATTTTCTTTGTATTGGAGTCTGCCCTGTTCCCTTCTTGCAGTTGTGCAGCGGTTTCTTCGTTGTTTCTTTCAGTTCGTAACGGAGAAGGGCATTCTGAGTAGAGACTTAGCTCGACAGTTTTTTTTTGCTGGTGCGAGCTTGATAAAGAGGCTGACTCAGTTCCAAGGGCTTGGAACTGAACCCATCAGTGATGAATGAAAGATGATGAACAACACAGATGGAATGTTATGGTAAGACATAACTTCTTTTTAGTGATTGACTACTAATTTCTTGTTTTAGTTTTGCATTTATCTGTATTTAAGGCTGAAATTGCTGCATTTGCTAAACTGTCTTGCTATTGGTCTGATTGACTTTAAATTGCCATGTGTAGATAAAGTTGTTTTACGGTCGCATACACTTTCTAGTAATCTTTTTGTGTTTTTACATTGTGAGGGCTGGGGTATTCCATCTAGGAGCAGTAGGTGAGGGCTGGTCTGTCTGAGTTGGAAAACAGTCATTTACCAGTAAAACTATTACTAGTACTGTAAGCTGCAGTTTAGTGGTGCATTGCACAAAGTTAAGCACAGAGCACCTAGCTTGTGCATCAGTTAGCACTAATACAGTATCCTAACACGATCTAATACCATATCCTAGCACTATTCAACTGTAGTCCCTAACCATAGAGACCACCCTGGGAGAACTCTGTAAAACCCAGTCCTCAAACTCTAATAGCCTATCATTTGAAAAGAGCTGGATACTGCTGATTAAATAAAACACAATTTATTGTCATACAAAACAAACAATATTTCATCAGATAAAACTTCATCATTTAGCATTTCTATTTAAAAAACACAGTATAGCCAATCAGGATTTAATAAAAGACCCGCCTTTTACTGAGAGCTGGCTTAAGGGGGACCACATCATTTAGCCCTGGATCCCTATGCGCTGTCATTTCCAGGATCCATCTAGATTCAGCCAATTCTGTAATTTGTGTGATATCACCCCCCCCTACTGATTAATTTTAAGTTTACTATTACCCTGAACTTGAATTTGTATGTTGGATTATCTCTTATATGCCTATATAGGGCATTATGCTCATCACTATTTCTTATGCTAGACAAATGTTGTAGAACTCTTAACTTTTAACATGTTGTTTGTCTTCCCTATATAAAAACTGGGACAGAAGGAGCACTCTGCTATATATACAACATCAGTTGTCCTGCATGTCGCCCTACCCTTTAAAATAAATATTTTCCCATTAACCGGATGTTTAAACTCTGTTCCTTTCTTAATGTGGCCACAAGCCTTACAAGAACCACATGGGATAGTACTGCTTTTAAACATTCTACCTATATTCATTTTCCTTTCTTTACAAAGCATATCTTTCAAATTTCTGTTTCTTTTGTAAGTAAACTGTGGACATGTGCCCACCAAATCCCTCAAACTAGTATCACTAGCAATTATGTTCCAATTGATTTCACAAACACCTCTAGCATCACTGCCATATGTAATCATCACCTTGTGTCTATTTGGCCTGGGATTATTAACTAATGCATTATTATGCGTATCATGTATCTGATTAATCCATGGTTTATATTTATTTACTTTTCTCAATTATTTTGCCAACCATTTTTTCTTCATAACCCCTGTTTTGGAAGCATTCTTTAAGATAATTAACTTCCTCATCAAACTGTGTATTTTCTTTACTAATCCTGGATATTCTACTCACTTGACCTTGTACTATATTTGGAAAGGTGTGTCTGGGGTGCATACTGTCGAAAGACAGTAAGGTGTTCTTCCAACACTCCTTTCTATAAAGTTTTGAGGAAAAACCATCCATCCTTTGTGTTATACGGACATCAAGAAAATCCAGAGTTTCTCGTGAAGTTTTAACACTAAATCTAAAAAAGGAGGTGGTGGTATGAAGATAGTCCATAAAGTTATACAGCAGCTCACTATCACCTCTCCATAAAATAAATATGTCATCTACAAAACGCAGATACATATACAAATGTTTTTTCCATCTGCTATCTCCTAACACATGAACCTAATACAGGTCTGGTCAACATGGATATGTAATTTCCAAATGGCTGCATGGCCAGCTTGGTAGATATGACATCCTGAGACAACATAGCAGTTGTTTTATGTTCACTGACAACCTTTCAGTCCTTATAGAGCCCAACGCAGTATGCAAAAGATGCACATATGTAATTTCCTTGGATGCAAAAATATCATGTACAAATGAGGTTGACAAGAACACACATACTACATCTACCACATAGTAGCACTAAAAAGCAATCTCCCCAAACGTCAAGGATCTGTTAAGCCTGTAAACAGAAATGCCTATCCTCCGCAATCTCTAAAGCAACACCAAACACCACTCTACACCCAGTGGACCCCCAAAAACAAACCCCATAAGGCAAGCAAACAATTTACCCTGTCCTCTTGTCATAGGGGACTCTGCTGCTCAACACACACATGCCCCACTCATCAGACTGGACAAGAGGATTTATGGTATATGCTTATCTGGAGCCAGGATCCATCAAGTTACACACACACTGAAATAATCACACCACAGGTACCAATATGATTCTGTCATCTGTCTGGGTGTAAATGACCCAAGACGTACCTCACTGGACTTTATGAAAAGGGACATTATGAATCTCTCTGAATATGTGTCACAGACAGGTATGTGCTCTGCACTGAGCAGCATTCTACCTTCATTAAAGATGATGCCACCGTATGAACAAAAATTGATTGACGTTAACAATTGGCTCAGTTTCTGGTGTCATTCCAGGTGGATTCAGTATCTTTCAGCTTGGGAGAACATGGTCAGCAGACCATGTTGCTTTGCCAAAGATGGCTTACATCTGTCCCTCCTGTACTTCTGGATTTTGGCTAAATATTTATCCACCCCCCCAGCCTTTTTAGGCAATGCCAAAGTGACAGCCTACCGACATAGCTAATAAAACCCAAAGGTGTTACTGTTCAATCGTAGGAGCCGTAACAAGTAATTCCAGACCATACAATCTCTCCTCATTCTGGAGAATATAGACAACTGTGGTGTAAAGCCACAGAATACAGTCCAGCAGTCCAAGGCTGAAGTGCCTTCCATACATTTAGACCATCAATCACACAAACTGGGTCTAAAGTTGGAGGTGTCTGTCTACATTAGCAACAAGTATACCTCAAGGTTGGGTAAACACGATGATGCCCTGGAGTTCATCCACATGCAAATCACCTTAGAGTCCCTTACCATACTTAACAAGCTGTAGGTCACCATCTGTCTGTCAAGAATCCCACAGCTCTTATCTAGACCTACTTGGAGACACATGCCATTCACCCAAATGCTCTATTCATGGGAGGCTTTAACTACCCTTCTGTAGACTGGGAAATGCACTGCCAGAGATTCAAAAAATATGTTACCCCAAGGCCATGTCGCATCCTCACTGGTGAGGTCAGATCACAAATCTGTCTCATTCAAAATAAAAATCAGCTTGGAAAACCCAGTAAAATCTGTTACAGGTAAAAGAATATTCTAAATCAAACTGCATGCTATTAAGCGACAGTTTGTCAAAATTCAGTGCCCTGCCCAACCCAGAGCTCACAATAGCCTGTGCAGATTTGTTCACAGGAATACTGTACAAACACGTAAATGGCTACTGCTGTTCCTACAAGAAGTAAGCCAACAAAACCCAGAAGCAAACCACACTGGTAGAATCCTAATCTTAACAGGGTATATAACAAAAGGAAAAAATGTATAGCCGAAGTCACAAAGACCAACTCTCATAATGACGAGCTCACTAATAAAAGTAAACAGGGAACTGCGAAGATTAATTCAATCCAACAAGGCCAATTACAATGTCAAGACAGCTTCTCATGCTAAACACTGCCACAAGGCCTTCTACAGCTATGTCCGAAACCTCAAAGGTAGCACGCAATAGTGTATAGAACTGGTAGTAAATGGTACCGACTTCACTGAGCAGACTGACATAGCGAATCTGCTGGCAAACAAATTCAGCTGAAACTTTAGCCCCCCTGCCAGCCCTTGTGAAATCCCTACCAGCATATCCCCCCCAACTATCAGCAGGGAGCAGGTCAGAGCAACACTCACTATGGCTAAAAACGCAGCCTCACTGGGACCCAAAATTTTCCCAGGTAGCGAAACATGACCAGTCAAGACTACTACGTACCAAGCAAACAGAGGACACCAGCAGTTATCCCTCTTCTCAAGTGTGGACGATTATCTAACCCTGGAAACTGCAGACCCGTTAGTGTGACTAGTCTAGCATGCAAAGCCATTGAACAAATTATGAAAATGATCAACAAAGACATCGGCAATCACAGACAATGGACCCATCCAGTATGGTTTTGTCAAAGAAAGGTCATGCCTACTAAACTTCGTAGACTTCTTTGAGAAGGTAACCAAGGCAATGGGTGAAGGGAAAACGGTGCGTATCGCCTGCGTAGATACGGCCAAAGTGTATTGTAGCAAACTCACTGAACTAGGCACGAATTCATACACAAATCACTGGATTGCCTGGTGTTTCACAGACAGCACCCAAAAAGTCAGGATTGATGAGAGTACCTCCATCAAGAGGCAGGTCACCATTGGAGTACCACAGTGCTCCATGCTGGGCCTACTCCAGTTTGGCTTCTACTACTTGGTGGTCAAGGGTAATATCAAGGACCCCTCTGGCTCATCAAGTTCATAGATGACTGTAAATTGGGAACTATCATAAATTCTTCCTTTAAACTAACATCGTGCAATAGGGTCTTACACAGACAAATGACTGTTGCCAAAGCCACAGATTACAACTCCATGCAAAGAACTATATTCTAGTGTTTTTTTATGAATAAGTCTACCAGGCAAATTATTCCAGTGATAAGGCACCACAAAGAGTTGATCCAATAGTTGGAGATCTGGGAACATATGTAGACCGTAACCTGGACTTGGACCAATACGTATATATGGTAGTAAGAAAATCATTCTGTGTCACCCAACTTAAAGTAAGGGTGTAGCATCCAGGTTAAAAGAAGTTGTAGTACCACACTACTCGTCCGTTATCAGATCCATCACAAAGTACATTGCCCCCTATGACATGTACCTAACTAGGCATATGCAACAGTTGGAAGACCCACAGAAGTTCCTTACCAAGAGAATCAAGGGTATTAGCACACACGTTTATACAGGTCACCTTAGAGCCCTGTCTTTGTACTGTGTGTCCTACAGGTTCTTGAGAGAAGCTGTGTTTTGCATGTAAAGCATCCTTAGATCCATCCCTGATGGAGCTTTTGCACATCTGCAAAACGAGCAGGACCAGAAACACGAGATCCATGGATCTGAACTCTGCTGATAACATAAATAGAACATGCTAGTGAGACAGATATGCGACTCCCTGGAATAGTCTTCCCATCCATGTGAAGTAGAGTCCATCCTGAATGCTATTCAGACTACATCTTGACTATTGGATGACGAATCACAAATTCATCCTTGGCTGGTTCCCATGTCTCTTATTGGCATAGGCAGACAGTAAACATTCCTTTACTAACTTACTCTGCACGTAACTTAACCTCCTAACAAATGTACCCTTTTTAACAAACATCATTCCTCCGAATTAAGGCACACCTATTACAGAGGGACACAATTGGATTGGGTTGTGCAGCTCTGCTTTTAAAGGCTCTGGTGGTTATTTACCTGTGAACAATATGCTTTCATTTATTATGTTGTGATAATAAAGGTAATAAAGGTTTTGCAAAGCAAAATAAAAATAAATAATGGGACGGCCTGTTTCTGTGAAAAGTGATGTTTCTTCATATGGTATTGCTGCCCGAGTAGTCTGTCATGATATGCAGAAATCGGAGGTGCAGCTGTCTGCTTCAGCGATACAGTCATGGAGTTTGCCCCCTTCTCCCAGACTGTCTATAAGCATTTGCTTAATGACATCTTGTAAATTGTAAGGTAGCAGCAAACTGATATGTAGCAGCCCAGTAATTCTTTAAATTTAAAAGAACAGCTTGTAAACCGTCAGAATGTTTGCAGCCCCTACATAGTGGTACCTTGTGCAGCTGCTCTGTCCACCCTTCCCATAGCTGTGTTTTGTTTTGTATGTGTTTGTAAAACGTTATGGTTTGTCTGTAGGCTGCAGAAGGCTAACGCAGTTATTTAACGGTTACCATTTTCTCTGCCTTCAGTTATTGTGTCAAATGCATTGTAACTGTTTTGGTTTCCTCATTTAGTTGAAAGATGCAGAGAACTGTTTAAGTGACACATTTTTTTTATGCTATCTTCTGTATTGTTTGTTTTCTAAGTACATGTTTTGCTGTATTATAATGCAGCACATTAAGTGCTCAGCTTAAGCTTTGAAAATGAGAAAAAAGGGCCTTTTAATAGCAAGATGCTTCTGTGCGAACCTTTGTTCTTCCATGTTTCACTGTTGCAATCATTACATTTGGGTAATCTGCTGGCTGGCAGGTTGCCCTCAATCGGCCTGATTAACAAAGTCTTGGGTCATGCATCGGTTGCTGTCCCTTCTTCCATGACGTCAGGTCGTCAGGGGTATAAAACATGCAGCCGACACCATTACAACAATCTTTCTTGCCACGCGGTGCCCGAAGCAGAAGCAGTTCACAAGTGCCAGTCGGCAGACTCCTGAAATTTTCATTTTCGAGTTTCAGAACCGAAGTCTTCAACTAAAAACCTAAATACCCCGTTGGGGAAACTTTTTTTTGCTCCTTACCGATGTCAGTAAAAGTTAATAATTGCATTACTTGTGGGAAGCAAATAACCTCATAAGGATTTTCATTTGTACTGTATTCCTTGCCTAGGCCCTGACCACAACATGCCTTGCTGTTGGTTTTGTGCTAAATTTAATCAACGCACTATTAAAGGTCGGTATATTTTTGCTTCTAAATATTTTGGCTCACGATTTAACTATCCAGAAATGTCATCGATTAGCAATCTGACTACCGGAATACCTAAAAAATGCAAAGAAAAAGACAGAGACAGGTTGTCGAGGTCCAAAACTGACAATGACGCTTCTCCTAAGCCAGTTACCAGTTCACCGGTACTCAGTGAGGTGCTTTCTCAGCCCCTGATACCTGCTACTTCTGATTCGCAGGCCTCTACAGAGACTCATTCGGAGTCCGGTATGCCGCGAGATGCTGCAATTATAGAACCCGTGGATGTCTCTACCTTGAATGGGTCTGGAGCAGCTGTGCAGGCACCGGCTTCTGACGGTGTTTTCAGGCCTACAGATTTGTACATTAGACCGATGCCATCTTCAAAACTAAGGCCAAAATCTATGTCTAAAAAAAACCTATGCCTGGGCCACATGTGCAGGCCCCATGCCTAAAAAACAGATGATCAAAATGGCTGAAGATTTAATTACACTGATCAGGGGTAGCCAACCCCCCCCCCTTCTAAAAGGCCTAGGCAAGACATTGATTATGAATCTTCTGAACAGGATTCTATTTCTTCTGATTCTTCTAATGAACAGGGTTTCTATTTCTTCTGATTCTTCTAATGAACAGGGTTTGTCTATTCAAACTTATGAAGACTCTGATGCAGAAGATTCCATTTCTTCTGCTTCTCTCCCTGAGGATTTTTCTTTTGGGGAAACTTTACATACTTTAAGGGAACATTTCCACTGGGAACGTCAGGATTTCTCGGAATCTAAAAATAGACTTGGGGATTTTCTACTTCTTCCTCAACATAGGCCTTTGGCTATACCTCCTGTTTTAGACATTGTTGATTATGTTTTTTCAGAATCTAGTATGGCTCCTGATTCTCTGCCTCCAGCTCCTTGTAAGCCAGACAGATGCTACAAGGTTCTTGACTCCCACAAATTCCTTTTCAAAAATCCTATTGCAGATCCTGAAACCATTTCTCAGGATCCCAAGGGCATTAAGGCCTCTACTGCTAAAAATCCTACCCCTTCTGATAGAGATTCCAGGGCGCTGGATAGATGGGGTAAGAAGGTTTACACTTCTGCAACCTTGGCAATCAGGGCTTTAAACTGTCAATTTCATATGCTTAAATATCAACAGCATATCATGGGACTGCTTAAACAGAAAATGATGTTAATTTCTGACTGTGTGGGAAATAAAGATTTACAGGATTTATTGCATTCAGCTGAACAAGTTGGAAAACATACTTTGCAATGTGGTTTTGATTCTTTGGAGGCCTCTTGCAGGGCTTCTCTAACTGGGTCTGTGTTAAGAAGGCATGCTTGGCTCAAAGAGCAAACTTTGCCTGATCATATTAAAGCAAAGTTGTTGGACGCTCCTTTACAACAGGACCGTCTCTTTGGTAATAAGGCTGAAGAAGTTTTAAAAAAGATGGAAGATAAAGCTAAATCTATGCAAACTGTGAAAGATGTTTTACAAGTGCAACCTCCCAAATTTAGTAGGCATTGGCCTACTAAGAACTGGTCCTTTCAAGTTCCTTCGAGAGCCACTCAAGTCAAACCCAGACATTCCAAAAGCTCCAGGTTTCAGTCACAAGGGACTTTTAGAACAAAACAATGGGGTGCCTCCTCCTTCAAATCTGGCAGCAACAAGGCACCTCTCTATGGTAAACAGTCTCAATATCTTCTCTTTACACTTACCAAGCACTAAACTTTTGGCCGCCCCTTTGGGGGGAAAACTGGCGCTTCATGCAGGAAACTGGCAGCTAATAACCCAGGACAAATGGGATCTAAATATAGTATCCCAGGGATACAGATTTCATTTCCACACATTGCCAATCCCAAGCGGATGGCCAGACCTGCCCCCAAATCAGTGGGCAGAGGCTCAGAAACAAGTACTGTCCCTCATGAACATGGGGGCTGTCCAACCAGTACCAGAAGAGGAAAAGGGACAAGGTTTCTGTTCAAGACTTTTTTCCTGGTACCCAGGAAAGACAAATCATGGCGTCCAATTCTGGACTTATCTACTCTAAACACATTTCTGGACATTCCAAAATTCAAGATTCTGACTCTTCAACAGTTACTTCCTATGCTAGGCAAATATGCCTGATTGGTAACTCTAGACTTAAAAGAGGCTTACCTGCATGTCCCAATTGGGGAATCTTGCAGAAGATACCTCCACTTCAAAGCAGACTTCTTGCATTACCAGTTCTCTGCACTGCCTTTGGCTTATCTACTGCGCCCAGGGTCTTCACAAAGTGCCTGGCTCCAGTAATTGTATTTTGCAGACAAAGAAATATTCAAATATATCCATATCTGGGCGATTGTCTAATTCAGGCAGAAAACAAGGACATTCTTCTAAAACATCTGGTGTTTGTAAAAAGGGTTCTAACTTGTCTAGGGTACATTATAAACGAAAAGAAATCACAACTGGTACCCTCTCAAAAAATTACATTCCTGGGTGCAAACTTGAATACAACTGCCCAGATGGCTTACCTTACGCCAGAAAAGCAACTTCATTTGGTAACTTACTTCCAACAGGTGGCCACAAAAACCCTGCTATCTGCAAGACAAATTTTGCATGCCTTGGGGTTCATGGCCTCCTGCATTCTTCTAATTCCATATACAAGACAAGACTGCATATGAGGAAATTTAAGTGGTACTTAAAAAGTTTATGGAGTCAACACAGTCGCAACCTGGAAACAATGATTCCAATCATACCTTGCCTGCAACTAGAGTTCCTTTGGTGGGCAGAGACCTGCCACCAAAACAAGGGACTGCCATTTACTCCACCCCCTGCCACCCAAACTCTAGCTACAGATGCATCAGACTATGCTTGGGGGGCTCATCTGGCAGGGAAGTGCATTCAGGGCAAATGGAGCCCAAATAATGCACCTTCATATCAATCAAAAAGAGATGCTAGCTGTACAGAATGCACTGACAGCCTTCAAGGACTACCTTTGTCCAGGACAATTCATGATAAAGACAGACAACACCACAGTTATGTGAAACAAGCAGGGGGTACACACTCCTACCCCCTTTGCAGACTAGCCATGGCACTGTGGAACACTGCCTTGACATACCAAGTACAACTACAAGCTCAATTCCTGCCAGGAAAGCTGAATACTCATGCAGATGGACTAAGCAGAAATCTCATGGACCCACACGAATGGAAACTGGAACCACGGACTTTCAACACGTTGACACGCAAATGGGGGAGCCCAGACATAGATCTTTTTGCCTCACCCCAGAACTATCAGTTGGACAAATTCTGCACAAGAACTCATCACAAAAAAACATGGAAAGTGGATGCTCTATCATTCAGCTGGAAAAACCTATCAGTCTATGCCTTTCCCCCTCTGCCTCTGCTTTCCAAAGTTCTACTAAATATCAGACAGGACAAACCGAAAATGATTTTGATTGCTCCAGACTGGCCTCGCCAACACTGGTACCCCCTCCTGCGCAGTGTGTCACACCTTCCACCATGGCATCTGCCTCAGACACCTTACCTACTGTCTCAGCAGAACAACCAAATTCTGCACACTCCGCTCCAAACTTTGAACCTTGCAGCGTGGCTAATCACCTAAATTCACCCTTAGGATCCCTCAGCAAACCTGTGATGGATGTCATTTTGGAGGCGAGAAGGCCTAGTAATAGAAAATCTTATGCTGACAAATGGAAATGATTTTGTGCCTGGAATCAATCACAAGGGATAAGCACAGCAGTGCCCAATATTCCTCAGATTTTACAATACTTAACTGAGATGCTTCACAAGGGCCTGTCTTTTTCTTCCATAAAAATCCATGTCTCAGCCATTTCAGCTCATTACAACACGGAGCCTCCCCCATTCTCTTATCCTCTGCTAAAGCAGTATCTCAGAGGGGCCAAAAACTTAAGACCACCCAGGAGAGCTCCAACCCCAGCCTGGGACCTCAACTTCATTTTGGAAAAACGTACTCTTCCTCCTTTCGAGCCAGCTGCTACTGCAGACTTAAATTTTCTCTCTTGGAAAACAGCTTTCCTTTTAGCAGTCACTTCAGCTAGAAGGATTTCTGAATTACAGGCCCTTATGGCAGTGGAGCCTTTCATTATTTTTCATGCGGACAGGGTGTCTCTCAGGACCAGTCCATCCTTCATGCCTAAGGTGGTATCCAGTGTGGCTCTTAATCAAACCATTCATTTGCCAACTTTCTTTCCCAATCCACAGAACAAGGGGGAGCGGATTCTGCATTCATTGGATGTGCACAGACCGCTTAGATTTTACTTAAACAGGACAAAATCTCTAAGAAAATCTGATCCAACTACTGGTGGCATTTGCTGCAGGGGCAGAGGGAAAGGCTATTTCCAAATGGATAAGCCATTGTATTATTTTCTGCTATTTGCACCATGGTAAAACTATCCCCCAGGGGATTCAGATCTCATTCCACCAGGGCTGCATCTACTTCTACAGCCTTTCTCAGAGGGGTTCTTACCAGAGACATTCTAGAAGCTGCTACCTGGAGCTCAGTTTATACATTCACCAAACATTACCATTTACCTCTCTTCTCTAAATCCAGAGCTGGTTTTGCCACTGCTGTCCTGCAGGGCCTTATAGCTGCTCCTAATGCTGTATAATTCCATCCTCCCAACTGTAGCTTTGGGAATCTACCCATATGTAATGACTGCAACAGTGAAACACGAAGAACATAGTACAGTTGTGTACACTTGTAGATGTTCGAGTGTATTCACTGTTGCAGTCCTGGTTACCCTTCCTCCAACCCCCTGTTTTTTCTCTTTCTATACTTATACTTTCCTTTACTATGCTTAAAAGCCTTTTTGGTGTATTTGCTTTAGTTTGGAGAGTGTATATATATATAGATATAGATATAGATATAGATATATAGATAGATAGATATATATATATAGATATATAGATATATAGATATATAGATATATAGATATAGATATATAGATATATATATATATATATATATATATATATATATATATATATATATTTGTGTTTTTAATTACTTAAATATTTGGCTCCCTATTTGGGGGCACCTGACATCTGGGACAAGAAAAACTGTTATAATGGCGTTGGCTGCATGTTTTATATCCCTGATGACCTGACGTCATGGAAGAAGGGACAGCAACCGACGCAGGACCCAAGAATTTGTTAATCAGGCCGACTGAGGGCATCCTGCCAGTAGATTACCCAAATGTAATGACTGCAACAGTGAATACACTCGAACATCTACATTTATGGTAAGTGTACACAACTGTACTTTCTACCATGCAGACAGCAGTCAAAACGGAAGTGTTACCAACCAGCAGCTTTAAAAGTTGATCTTTACCTTTTGCTACTGCACAACCTTTTCTTTTTGTTAGATAGCTAGGATTGTATACATGTGGAAAGAGTTTAGTATTAGTTTTTTTATTAGTAGCAGAATGCAATGTCGAGAATGTAGCCTGTGTTCTTGCATCACTGCAGAACTCCACACAGTCATTGAAGCCATCTACAGTGAGAGTGGTAGTGGGTAGTATGATAATGTCCTCCATCTCTTACAGAACATTGTCTGCTCCCCAGTCACGAGTCGTTGAAAGGCACATAAGAAATGAATATCTAGAAAGTCACCTCTTGAACATAGGTCTTGTGTGAATATCTTGCCATCCATTTCTTGATCACATGACCGACTCCTTAAGATTGAAAGTTTGATCATATGTGCATCTTTGACCGAACTGACTGTACCGTGCTTCTTTTGTCCTCTTTCTACATAATGCTCACTGCTTGTTCATAGGTAGGTACTAGGCTGTTGGCCCAAGGGCCTAAGTAAGCCTAACCAACAAGGTTCCCTGGCTTACACCACCCAAGAAAGTTATTTTCCTATGCCCCTGTCAAGCAGAGCAACAGAAGTGATCCCCAGGGTGTATTTCCTATTTCCCATCCACTCATCAAGGTTTTTCTTGGAGTGCTAATGAGGAACTTTGCTTGACATAGATGGGTAGCTTGTTCCAGAGTATGGAAGTCTGTGGGACAGGAATATATCCCTCCGGCATGTCCTGTTTTTTGTGGTGATAAGTTTTAGGTCCCTAGAGCATGTAGCTTGGGAGGGATTGGGATTTCTTTAGGTGTAGCATGTCCAGCAACTCGGGGTTTGACATAGCTTTATATGTTAGGCAGAGATCACCTCGGAGTAGGCAATATGCTACGGAGTAAAGCTGGAGTTTTTTTGAGATGGTCAGTGTAGGGCATCTGTTTGAGGCCAGTAATCCACTTTGTGAGGTACTTGTGTGGCCTTTCCAGCTGTTGCAGATGTCTTGTGAGGTACATTCCAAGAGGGACATTGTACTCTATAATGGGTCTAATGTAGAGGGGAACAATAACCTCTTTTTTCCTGGATGAGAACCTTTTTGTGATGAGGTGTGCCACGTAGAAGGATTTCCTGACTACTGTGGCGATGTGGTTATCAAAGGAAAGACTACTGTCCACCTGGGTCCCAAGGTCTCTTATCTCACATTCGGCGTTAAGTAGACTTCCGCCTATGTGGTGGTAGTTTAGAAAAACGATTTAATATATCATCAGTAGTTTCATCCAGGTCTCTTATCGCACATTCGGCGTTAAGTAGACTCCGCCTATGTGGTGGTAGTTTAGAAAACGATTTAATATATCATCAGTAGTTTCATCCAGGTCTCTTATCGCACATTCGGCGTTAAGTAGACTGCCGCCTATGTGATGGTAGTTTAGAAAAACGATTTAATATATCATCAGTAGTTTCATTCTTTGCCTGTTTTCCCTCAGACTTTGTAAATCCTGAGTGGAACTGAGGATGTTCATATTTCACCATTGCAGTCATCACCTGTGGGCTATATCTGCTCAGTAGCCCTCGGCCAGCCCGAATACCAGAGTCAATGTTTTTCTGCGTCGGCTGCTGTCGCCTTTAGTCTGACGTCAGGTTGTCATTGCTATAAAGCAAGGTAGCCGACACCATTACATCAGTCTTTCTTGCCGTGCAGCCTATAGCAGAAGCAGTTCGCAAATGTGCTGGTCAGTCACTACCAGAGTTTGAATTACAGCTGAAAATGTCTAAAGCTAAGTACCCCATTGGGGATCCTTTTTTTTTTGCACTAAATGATGTCCGAAAAAGTTAACAATTGTCTTGCCTGTGGAAAGCTGATCTCACACCAAGACTTCCATTCATACTGCGTCACTTGTTTAGGCAAAGACCACTACGTCCCCCATTGGTGGTTCTGTGCCCTCTTCAACGCGAGAACCATTCGCTGTAGAGCTCTTACTGTAGATAGGTGTTTTCATAGGTTCATAGGTTCATACTAGGCTATCTGCCCTGGGGCAATTATAAGCCTAGCCTGATTCTGTATGGCTTACACCACCCCTTGATTTGAGTATACTGTGCCCTTTTTAAGGTTTATAGGTTCATACTTCGTCTTCCAGCTTCACATTCCAAAATGGCATCAGTTGGCCATCCGTGGACATTCCAAAAAAACGCAGAGATCAAGATAGAGACAGACCACACAAGGCTAAGCCTTCCAACGACTCTACCTCTAAGCAGGTCATCAGTTCTCTGGAATTCAGTGAGTCGCTTTCGCAGCCCCTGATGCCTGATTCAATATCTATGCAGGCCTCTACAGAGACTCTTTCAGAGTCTAGTATGCCACAGAAATTTTATTAGTCTTCCGAGCCTATGGCCGTCTCTGCCTTGGTTGGGTCCAGTGTCACCCACAGGCACCGGCTTCCGAGGAGGCGCCTCACGCTACCGAATCTAGACAAAAACCCGACGTCTTCTCATCCGACTACTGTTTCTCTTGGACCTATGGGATAGTCTTAGGCCTAGAAACCAGACCACTCCTTGAAAATCTACCTCTAGCCCCCATCTTGCTCCTGCTCCACCACCACATGCACAAATGCTTAAAAATGGCGAAGGATCTCATCTCCCTGAATCTATCCATTCTGAACACCTCCCTGGTGGTCCCCAAATTCAAAATGCTAACTTTGCAGCAGCTGCTGCCTATGCTGACAAAAAAATGCCTGGCTAGTGACCCTAGACCTAAAAGGTGCCTACCTCCACATCCCCATAAGGGAATCCTGCAGGAAATTCCTGTGCTTCAGAGCAGGCTCACAACACTTTCAGTTCTCTGCGCTAAACATTTGGCTTATTTGCTGGACCCAGAGTATTCACCAAATGATTAGCCCCGGCCATAGCATCTTGCAGACAGAAAAATAGACAGATTTACCCTTATCTGGACGACTGCTTCATTCAGGCAGAGTGCAAAGAAAAGCTGCTCCAGGACCTTCTCTTTGTCGGTACGAGAAGAAATCAAATCAGACACCCTCCAGGAAGACAATTTTCTTAGGAGCACTGCTGGACACAGCTTCCCAAACGACCGTCCTATCCCCAGACAAGCAGAGCTTCCTGCCTCTCTACATTACCCAGCTGGCTTCCAGAAGTCGCCTCACGAAGAGGAAGTTCCTGCATGCCTTGGGGTACATGTCATCTTGCATCCTTCTAATTCCTCTGGCCAGGCTTCACATGAGGAAACTTCAGTGGTATCTAAAGAACCTTTGGTGTCAGCACACTCAGCCTCTAGAGACCTATGTCGCTCTGATCCCCTGTATAAGGGCCGAGTTTCTCTAGTGGGCAGGGGCCTGTGCCAAGAACAAGGGTCTTCCCTTCATCCTCCACCCTACCGGGCAGACCATCACCACCAATGCCTCAGACATAGCTTGGGACATTCACCTAGCAGGCAGGCGCACCCAAGGTCTTTGGGATGCCCAGCACCTTCCCTTACACAACAACCAGAAGGAAATGATGGCAGTACAAATGGCTCTGACATCCTGCAAACCCCATCTCAGGCCTGGGGTCCTCCTTATCAAAACAGACAACAGCACAGTAATGTGGTATATCAACAAACAGGGACGGACCCAATCTTACCCTCTGTGCAGGCTAGCCATGAACCTATGGCTGACAACCTCCTCCATGGGATTGCACCTAATTTTCCAATACCTACCAGGGATCACCAACACCCTGGCAGACCACCTAAGCAGAAACTTACTAGACCCCCACGAATGGCAGTTCCACAGAAAAAATCTTTTTACAAGTCATTCAGGAGTGGAGAACTCCGGAGGGGTGGATCTCTTTGCTTCGCACCTCAACCACCAGCTGAGAAAATTTTGTACCAGGGAAGTATCACCACCTAACGTGGAAGATGGATGCCTTAACCTTTCCCTGGAACTCCCTCTTTGTGAATGCATTACCTCCTCTGCCTTTTATTCCCAAGGTACTGATCAAGATAAGGGAGGTGAGACCAAAGGCCATCCTCATTGCTCCAGATTGGCCCAGACAGCATTGGTACCCCATACTGTGCAGCCTGACCTTACAGCCTCCCAGGCAGCTTCACCGATCTTATAACTCTTGACCCATGTGGGGGGAGGATGCTGCACCCAGGCTTGCAGACTCTCAAACTGTCAGCATGGCTAATACTTTAAAAGCAAACAAGGGGCCCCTGATGTTCTTCGTGTTTCACTGTTGCAGTCATTACATTTGGTTAATCTGCTGGCAAATTGCCCTCAGTCGGCCTGATTAACAAAGTCTTGGGTCCTGCGTCGGTTGCTGTCCCTTCCATGACGTCAGGTCGCCAGGGGTATAAAACATGCATCCAATGCCATTACATCAGTCTTTCTTGCTGTGCGGTGCCCGAAGCAGAAGCAGTTCGCAAGTGCCGGTTGGCCAACTCCTGAAATTTTCGTTTTTGAGTTTCAGAACCGAAGTCTTCAACTTAAAGCTAAGGCCTCTTCTCTTATGTTAAAATCCATGCCTCAGCCATTTTAGCTCATTTCAATACAGACCAGCCCCTCTTCTCACATCTTTTGATTAAACAATTCCACAGAGGGGCTTCTAATATCAGACCTCCCAGAAGTCCACCCACGCCAGCCTTGGACCTGAATTATGTTTTGGAAAAACTAACCTTGCCACCATTCGAACCTGCTTCTTCAGCAGAATTGAGATCTCTCTCCTGGAAGACTGCTTTCCTACTAGCTATCACCTCAGCCAGAAGGGTTTCAGAGCTTCAGGCACTCCTGGCTGTTGAGCTCTTAATCATTTTTCATACAGACAGGGTCTCCCTGAGGACTAAACCCCTCCTTTATGCCCAAGGTGGCATCTAATGTGACCCTCAGCCAGGCCATACAGCTACCCACCCTCTTTCCTAATCCTCAAAACAAGGGGGAAAGAATTCTGCACTCACTAGACATGCACAGACAGCTCGGATACTACCTGGACCATACTAAACCCTTCAGAAAAAGACGAGCTTCTTGTCAGCTTTGCCCCAGGGGCAGAGGAGAAGCCCATTTCCAAGCAAACCATTTCCAAATGGATATAACACTGTATCCATTTTTGCTACAGACTACATAGGAAACCTCCCCTTAAGTCTATTTGTACCCATTCCACTTCCACAGCATTCCTCAGAGGTGTTCCCACCAGGGACATCTTGGAAGCTTGCACCTGGACCTCTGTCCATACCTTTACCAAGCATTACCACCTACCTCTGTTTTCTAAGGCTAGGGCAGGGTTTGCCTCTGCAGTTCTGCAGGGCTTGCTGACCCATGCCTAGGTGTCTAACTAATCCTTTCACCCCCTCTCCTCAGCTTTGGGAATCCTCCCACAGGTGATGACTGCAACAGTGAAACACAAAGAACATAGTACAGTTGTGTACACTTACCATAAATGTAGATGTTCGAGTGTATTCACTGTTGCAGTCCTGGTTTCCCTCCTCTTTCCTTAGGGGGACATAAGCTTCTCATGGTGACTTTTAGCCACCAGGACCACTGTGCCATATTTCCTTAGGCTTCTGATGGGTTAGGGCAAGAAAAACTGATGTAATGGAGTCTGCTGCCTTGCTTTATAGCACTGATGACCTGGCATCAGACTACAGGCGACAGCAGCCGATGCAGAAGAACACCTGACTCTGGTATTCGAGCCGGCCGAGTGCTACCACAGCAGGGGTAACCCACAGGTGATGACTGCAACATTGAATACACTCTAACATCTACATTTATGGTAAGTGTACACAACTGTACTTTGAGGTTTTCTAGCAGTTGTCTGCCATTGCAGGTAATGTCATGTTATGAAATACATTTATTTGGCTCCGTGCCTCTTATGTGGACCCATATGTTCATTTGCTTGAAGCAATGTTTTTTTTTTTTTCGTATTAACTATACTTAAAATACTTTCTGTAAATATTTCCTGCTTAAGTGAGTGCAAAGCTATTGTTTTCAATGTTCCTCCATAGTCTGCTTAGGACTGTATTTGTTACCTTGTTTTTTAAGTCCAACATTAATCTCCATTTTTGTTTCTGTGTTTAGGTACAGCTATGGATGCCTTGAATAGTATGCAGAATTTCTTGCGCAGCCGTCCAAAAATGTTTAAGTCACTTGAAAATGCCATAGAGTGGAGGTAAAAAACAAATGGATTATTTCTCTGTGTATTTTTTGGTTGTTTTGAGATGTGACCTTTTCAATAGGACAGCAATTTAACATTCATAAAGAGAGCAATTAGCCATACCGTGATTTAGTGTTGTGTTTTGTGTGTATTGCCGTCCCGTGATTTAGTGTTGTGTTTTGTGTGTATTGCCGTCCCGTGATTTAGTGTTGTGTTTTGTGTGTATTGCCGTCCCGTGATTTAGTGTTGTGTTTCGTGTGTATTGCCGTCCCGTGATTTAGTGTTGTGTTTTGTGTGTATTGCCGTCCCGTGATTTAGTGTTGTGTTTTGTGTGTATTGCCGTCTGGTATTCTCATTCTTAACACAGTTTGAAAATGTTGCAATTCCCAAAGTTGCAACTGTTTCTGGGTAATAAGACTTAGCCTAAACTCAGTACATAACTGTTTATTTTCTGCAACTCTCATCCTGAATTTAATGAAGTCTCATTAGAAATTCCCCTTATTACTTTAATTGCTGATGCCCAGGCAAGTCATCAATCATTGTATCACAAGTCGGACCCCCTACTTGGCACCAGCTGTATCGTCAGGGAGAGATTCTTGGCTCAAGGGCTTTCCCTTGGTTGCATGCAGCAGAAACTTTGAGACTTAAAACACATCACAGAAGATGGCATCCTTGGTGTGTTTGGAGGGGCTCATTGCAGACAGGGGGAGGAAGAGGCTCATTAGTTAACTCAAAGAAAAACTTTATTGTCCTTCAGAAGTACACAGCGGTGTAGCTGAACAAAATTACAGTGCTTCGATGTTCTTTGTGTTTCACTGTTGGTCATCACATTTTGGTTATCCCTGCCACGGTAGCCCTCTAGTCGGCCCGAATACCAGAGGCTTAGTATTTCTACGTTGGTTGCTGTCACTTCAGGACTGACATCAGGTCGTCAGTGGTATAAAAACAGGCAGCCAATGCCATTACATCAGTCTTTCTTGCCGAGGAGCCCGAAGCAGAAGCACTTTCGTACGAGTGCCGGTCGGCCGCTACCTGAGTTTTTCGTTTCCAAATTGAAGCTGAAGTTTTCTAAAGCTAAGTACTCCATTGGGGATCCTTTGTTCTTCCTCTAACGGATGTCAGAAAAAGTTAACAATTGTCTCACCTGTGGAAAGCAAATACCACACCGCGATTTTCATTCCTACTGTGTCACTTGTTTAGGCACAGACCACGGCTTCCGCCGCTGTCGCTTTTGTACTTTGTTCAACCCCAGAACTATACATAGTCAGGCCCTTATTGTAGCTAGATATTTTTGCTGTCAGTCCTCGACTTCTGATATGGCTTCGGTAAGCCATCTGACAACCGATCTTCCGAAAAAAACATAAGGATAAAGACAGAGACAGACCGCAAAGGTCCAAAACTGCAGACGACACTTCCATTAAGTTAGTCGTCAGTTCTCCGGTCCTCAGTGAGGTGCTTTTGCAGCCCCTGATGCCTGCTTCTGTGGATTTGCAGGCTGCTACAGAGACCCTTTTGGAGTCTAGTATGCCGCAAGACTCTTCTTCGACTAAGGATCCTGCGGATGTGTCTACCTTGGATGGGTCTGGAGCCACTGAGCAGGCACCAGCTTCCGAGAAAGTACTTCGCACTACTGATACTCGACACAGACTGACGTCTTTCACATTTACAGTTCTTTTGAAAACTACCAAGTTTCTAATGGCCAGAGTACGAACTACACCCAAAAAACCGACGACCCAAACTCGGGCTCCTGCTTCCTTGCCTCAGTCTCAAATGCTTAAAATGGCGGAAGACCTTATAATGCTTATCAAGGGAAGCCAGGCTACTCCTTCCAAAAGAAAAAGAGACTTGTCCCCAGTAGTTTTATCTGAACAGGAGTCCGATGACTCTGATGCATCTGAATATGAAGATCTGCAACCTGTCTCTGCTTATGAGGATTCTTCTGCAGAGGAATCCATCCCTTCAGCCTCCCCACCCTAGGACTTTTCCTTTGGGGAAACCCTACATACTTTAAGGGAGCATTTCCAATGGGAATGTCAGGACTATCCTCAGTCAAAAAAGTGACTCGGGGAATTCTTAAATCTTCCATAGCACACACCTCTGACAATTCCTCCTGTCCTGGATATTGTGGATGATGTCTTTATGGAATCTAGTCTGACTCCGGACACCCTCCCTCCTGCTCACAGGAAACCTGGCAGGTACTGTAGAGTCCCTGAGTCTCACAAATTTATTTTCAAAACTCCTACTGCTGACCCCGAGGTCATCTCAAGGAC
Organism: Protopterus annectens; assembly: GCF_019279795.1. Taxonomy (NCBI): domain Eukaryota; kingdom Metazoa; phylum Chordata; order Ceratodontiformes; family Protopteridae; genus Protopterus; species Protopterus annectens. The sequence goes on from NC_056736.1 coordinate 752,307,351, forward strand.
CTAAAGGAATCAAAGCAACTTTAGCTAAGAATCCCACCCCCTCAGATAGGGATTCCCGAGCATTAGACAGATGGGGTAAAAAAGTATACACCTCTGCTACTCTTGCTATTAGAGGATTAAATTGTCAGTTTCATATGCTGAAATATCAGCAACGTACCATGGAACTCCTCAAACAAGAAATATCTTCTTTCCCTGTTTGTGCAGAAAATAGAGTAATAAGAGTTGGTGCATTCTGCAAGTCAAGTAACTAAGTACACCTTAGTGTGGTTTTGACGCCCTAAAAGCATCTTGCAGGGTAGCAGTTACTGGTTCTGTACTTAGGAGACATACTTGGCTTAAGGAACAGACCTTGCCAGACCATGTCAAATCCAAATTATTGGGCACACCCTTGCACAAAGACGACTTATTTGGCACCAAGGCAGAAGAGGTCCTAAAAAAGATGGAAGAAAAACCTAAATCTGTGCAGACAGTTAGGACTTCTTACAGGTCCAGCCACCAAGGTTCAGTAGGCATTGATCCTGCAAGCACTGGTCCTTTACTGCCCCCCCAGGTCAGCACAGCCCAGACCCGGGGAAGCAGGTCCCCCAGACAACAGCTCCAGAGAATGCAGAGATCTAAGCAATGGAGTTCCTCCTCTTCAAAACCAGGGAGTGCTAAGCCAACCCTTATGGTAAAAGCTCACAATGACTTTACACTTCTACCCCCTCCCTCTGCTCACCTACACTTGCCCCTAGGAGGAAAACTCTCCTTCCACGCAAGCAACTTGGCCACCATTACCAATGACCACTGAGTCCTCAACATAGTGTTCCAGGGATACAAATTTTATTTTCACACTCTGCCAACCCCAAAAGGGTTCCCAGATCTACCCCCAAATCAGCGGGCAGAGACCAAAAAACAAGTCCTTTCCCTCCTCTCTCTGAGGGCAATAAAGCATGATGTTCTTTGCATTTTCACTGTTGCAGTCATCACATTTGGGTTATCTGCTTGCAGTAGCCCTCAGTCGGCCTGATTATAAAAGTCTTGGGTCCTGCGTCGGTTACTGTCTCATCTTCCATGACGTCAGGTAGTCGGGGGTATAAAGCACGCAGCCGACGCCATTACATCAGTCTTTCTTGCCGTGCGGTGCCCAAAGCAGAAGCAGTTTGCAAGTGCCGGTCGGCCGACTCCTGAAATTTTCGATGTCCTTCAAGGATGCATCTGCAGTCCTAACAAATGGGTTGTCCTGACCTCGGGCAGCCTTCGGTCGGCCGGATTCCAAAGTCTGGGTCTGGCCTCGGCTGGTGTCGCACTTCACCCGACGTCATAGCTGCAGTTCTTCGGGTATAAAGGCATCAGCCGATGCCATTTTCCCCAGTCTTTCTTGCCGCGTGGTGCCCGAAGCAGAAGCTGTTCGCAAGTGCCGGTCGGTCAGATCCAGAGATTTCTACTACCGAAGACTTCTAAAAAGCTAAGTACCCCGTTGGGGACTCTTTCTTGCCTCAGCCGATGTCAGAAAAAGTGAATAACTGTTTAACTTGTGGGAAACAAATACCTCATAAAGACTTCCACTCTTACTGCCTACCTTGTTTAGGCCCAGACCACGACGTAGCAGCTTGTTTAGCCTGTGCTTCCTTCAACCGACGGACGCTTAGACGTCGGTCGGAGTTTGCAGAGGAGTTTTTCGGCTCCGCTTTTGCTTATATCATGCCGTCGGAGACTCCGACTTCACATTTAGCTAAAAAGCGTAAGGAAAAGGACCGACACTCGCGGTCCGCGGTTTCGGCCGAAACCGCGGTTAAGCCAACCGCGAGTGTCTCGGTTTCGGCTGAAACCGAGTCTGCGGTTCTTCCTTCGGCCGAAAGCATGCCTCCTACTACCGAGGCCTCTTCCAGCATGGCTGAATCTGCTACTGAAATTCCACCTGCTCTTACAGTTTCTCAGGATTTATCAGATACTATTCCCCTAGATGCATCTACTCCTGCACGTGGAGCTGCTAGGCCCCCTGCATCCATGTCAATTAAGGCCTTTGCCAGGGCTAAAGCAGCTAAATCTTCCAAGGCCGTGCCTACTAAAGCCCCCTCACAGGCCTAGCTCTAGTACTCAAATGCTTAGTCTAGCAGAGGATCTCATTTCCTTCATCAGGGGATCCCAGTCTCATCCAGATAGGGCCTCTCAACCCCCTCCAGAGAAGAGGCCTAGAGCAGAACCCCCTGAGCCAGTTTCTACTGATTACTCCTCAGATGAATCAGAAAATACAAACCCTCCTGAGGGCCCTTATTCTCCATATGAGGACTCTGATGCAGAAGACTCCATTCCTTCTGCCTCTCCTCCTAAGGAATTTTCTTTTGGGGAAACCTTGCATGCTATGAGGGAACAATTTCAATGGCAGGGTCAGGATTTCTCAGACTCTAGGAAAAGGCTTAGGACTTTTTTGCATTTGCCACAGCATAGGCCTTTAGCCATTCCTCCAGTACTTACAGTTGTGGATGATGCATTTAATGATGCTTGTACTGCTCCTGATTCACTCCCTCCGGCCCCTGCTAAGCCCGACCGATACTACAGGGTTCCGGACACACATAATCACTTGTATAAGGCTCCTTTTGCAGATCCTGAAACTATTTCACAGGGCCCCAAGGCGGTAGCAGCTACCTCTGCCAAAACCCACTCCCTCTGAAAGGGAATCTAGGGCCTTGGAGATGGGGTAAAAAGTTTATACTTCTGCTACTCTTTCGCTAGGGCCTTAAACTGTCAATTCCACATGATTCAGTATCAGGAATTTATGTTAGATCAGTTATCTAAAAAGCTGTCCTCACCTGAACCTTTAGACCGAAAGTCTCTGCAGGAAATGGTACATAACATACAGCAGGTCAGTAATCATTCCTTAAAATGCGGCTATGATGCACTGGAGTCCTCCTTTAGATCAGCTATGACTGGTACAGTGATCAGAAGGCATGCATGGTTAAAAGAGCAGTCCTTACCAGACCATGTAAAATCAAAGCTCCTAGATGCTCCCATGGATAAACACAATTTGTTTGGCTCCCCTGCACAGCAAGTGCTGAAGAAGGTGGAAGAGAAAGCAAAATCTGTACAGACTGTTAAGGATTTCTTACAGGTTCAGCCTCCAAGGTTTAGTAGGAACTGGCCTTCCAAGAATTGGTCCTTTCCAGACACCAACAGAGCACAGAGAGGCAGGAATAGGCGCACAAGAGGCAGAGGTCAATCCAGAGGTGCCTACAGGGGACGTCAGTGGCAGCCTAACAACCAGCGAAGTACTGCTGCAGATCCAGCCACTACCACTTCCACAGGACAATCACAGTGACTTGGCTCTGAAGCCGCCTACCAGGGAACAACTAGAAGCACCCTTAGGCGGAAAGCTAGCCTTATTCTCAGTAAACTGGCATTGCATTACAGGAGACAAATGGATTTTACAGACAATAGACAAAGGTTACAGGTTTCACTTCCATACTCTACCACGGAAGAGAGGAATGCCAAACATACCTCCAAATCAAATGGCAAACGCTCTAGAACAAATAGACAACTTAAAAAGGATGAGAGCTATAGAAAAGGTACCATCTATGGAACAAGGACAAGGATTTTACTCCAGACTTTTCCTGGTGCCAAGGAAGGAAAACCAATGGAGACCTATTCTAGACCTGTCCGCACTGAACACATACCTCATTGTCCCAAGATTCAAAATGCTGACTCTACAGCAGCTTCTTCCCATGCTGGGCAAGGAGTCTTGGCTGGTAACTCTAGATCTCAAGGAGGCATACCTGCACATCCCCATACGACCAAATTGCAGAAGATACCTCAGATTTCTTGCAGGATCAGAGCATTATCAATTCTCAGCATTGCCGTTTGGCTTATCTACTGCTCCCAGAGTATTCACGAAATGCCTGGCATCAGTAATTGCTCATTGCAGGCTTCAGGGAATTCAAATTTACCCATACCTGGACAACTGCCTGTTACAAGCGGACAACAAAAACAAATTAACAAAAGACTTGAAAAGGGTCATTCATCTACTGCAAGCCTTGGGATACACAGTCAATATAAAAAAGTCAAGGCTGTTGCCATCCCAAAGGATAACTTTCTTGGGTGCAGAACTGGACACATCAAATCAAATGGCATCCCTCACAGCAGAAAAACAAAAGCAACTTCCACTCTACTTCATGGCATTAACAACGCAGAACCAGCTTACAGCAAGGAAAGTCCTGCAAGCCTTGGGTTACATGGCATCCTGCATAATATTGATCCCACATGCCAGACTACATATGAGGAAGTTGCAATGGTACCTCAGGAATTTATGGTCTCAGCACAAGCACAGCCTAGAAACCCAAATTCCAATAATTCCATGCCTGAAGCAAGAATTCCGATGGTGGGCTCAGGCCTGCCAATTGAACAAAGGACTGCCCTTCCACAGCCCTCAACCAAGCCAGACTATCACCACAGACGCCTCAGACCTCGGTTGGGGGGCACACATGCTGGACAAGTGCATACAGGGCTTATGGACTCAAGACCAGCTAAACCTACATATAAACCAAAAAGAGATGCTGGCAGTAAAACTGGCAATTCAGGCATTCAGACCGTTTCTCCAACAGGGACAATTACTGATAGACGGACAACACCACAGTTATGTGGTATATCAACAAACAGGGAGGCACACATTCATATCCTCTATGCCGGATGGCAATGGATCTCTGGAATGTGGCCCTAAGCCTCAACATACAGCTCAAGGCAATATTTGTGCCAGGAAAAGAAAACATACTAGCAGACATCTTAAGCAGGACTACCACGGATGCCCACGAATGGATGCTGCATCCAGACATCTTCAAATCCATGACAAGGAAATGGGGACTACCAGAAATAGACTTATTCGCATCCCCACACAATCACCAATTGAAAAAATTCTGCACAAGGACATACCACCCACTTGCTTGGAAGGTGGACTCCCTATCTTTCAGTTGGGAAAACCTGACCGCATATGCATTCCCACCTCTTCCTTTGATGCACAAGGTGCTATTGAAGATCAAAGAAGACCACCCAAGGATCATCCTGATAGCTCCAGACTGGCCGAGGCAGCACTGGTACCCACTACTGAGGAGTATGTCTCGGGAACACGCATGGCCTCTACCCCTGGTTCCTTTACTGCTAACGCAGAACAACTTCAAAACCCTGCATCCGAACCTGAAAACACTGCAGCTAGCTGCTTGGAGCATTGCATAAGACAAAATAACCCAGAATTATCTCAAAGGGTTAAAGACATTATCTTGGAAGCTCGCAGACCCTCAACAAGAAAAACTTACTCAGCGAAATGGAAAAGATATCTCTTTTGGAGTACAGCAAAAGGGCAGAATGTAGCACTGGTAAACATAGCTAACATCCTGGAATACTTAGCAGAGCTTTTCCACAATGGCCTGTCTTACTCTTCCATTAAGATTCATGCGTCAGCTATTTCAGCAGAATACAACATGGATCCTCCAGTCTTCTCTCATCCTCTACTCAGGCAGTTTCTGAGAGGAATCAAAAATGTAAAGCCACCAAGGAAGCCACCATTGCCTACATGGGACTTGAACTTTGTGCTAGAAAAGTTGACACTTCCCCCCCTTTTGAACCAGCAGCAACAGCAGAATTACAGTACTTATCATGGAAAACTGCTTTCCTGCTGGCAATCACTTCAGCAAGAAGGGTTTCTGAGTTACAGGCATTAATGGCAGTGCAACCCTTCCTTATCTTCCATCAGGATAGAGTGTCCATGAGAACTAATCCTACTTTTATGCCAAAGGTGGTCTCCAGAGTATCTTTAAACCAAGCAATCCACCTACCTACATTCTTCCCCAACCCACAGAACAGGGGAGAAAGACTGCTGCATACCTTGGATGTGCATAGGCAATTGTGCTACTACCTGGACAGAACCAAGAACAATAGAAAAACTGACCAGCTTCTGGTAGCATATGCCACAGGAATGGAAGGAAAAGCAATTTCGAAACAGACAATCTCAAAATGGATAGGAAATTGCATTAGATTTTGTTATTCTTATCATGGAAAGGCAACTCCAGAAAATGTCAGACCTCACTCCACAAGGGCTACAGCCACTACTACAGCTTTTACGAGGAGTGGCTACAAAAGACATTTTAGAGGCTGCTACTTGGAGCTCCGTGCATACATTTGCCAAGCATTATAATCTACCCTTATACTCCAGATCCGAGCAGGTTTTGCCACTGCTGTTTTGCAAGGGATCTTAACTACACCATAATCTTGTTAGGGCCTCCTCCCCCAGTTTGGCTATGGTATTCTACCCATTTGTTAGGACTGCAGATGCATCCTTGAAGGACATAGTACAGTTTTGTACCTACCATAAATGTAGATGTCCGAGAGGTATGCATCTGCAGTCAGGATTACCCACCCTCCTTCCCCTCTGTGGTACTCCTAGGGTATTTGCCCATCTTATAGCTAGCTGGGGGAATCTATTATGGTGTATTTGTTTGTATATATGTATATACATGTTTATTTCTATTTGCTCTCTGCTGTTTGGAAACATTTGCATTTATCCAAATTTAGCCTTCCTAGAGGGCATCTGGCATCTGGGGCAAGAAACACTGAGGAAAATGGCGTCGGCTGATGCCTTTATACCCGAAGAACTGCAGCTATGACGTCGGGTGAAGTGCAACACCAGCCGAGGCCAGACCCAGACTTTGGAATCCGGCTGACCGAAGGGCTGCCTGAGGTCAGGACAACCCATTTGTTAGGACTGCAGATGCATACCTCTCGGACATCTACATTTATGGTAGGTACAAAACTGTACTTTTTCGAGTTTCAGAACCGAAGTCTTAACTAAGCTAAGTACCCCGGTGGGGAAACTTTTTCTTGCTCTAAACCGATGTCAGTAAAAGTTAATTGTATTTCTTGTGGAAAGCAAATACCTCATAAAAATTTTCATTCGTACTGCATTCCTTGCTTAGGCCCTGACCACGACGTACCTCGTTGTCAGTTTTGTGCTTATTTAAACAACAAACTATTCGTTGTCTGTTTATTTACGCTTCTAAATATTTCGGTACTCTGTTCAATTATCCAGATATGGCTTCGGTAAGCCACCCGACTACCGACATTGCAAAAACACGCAAAGATAAAGACAGAGACAGACCGCATTAGTCCAAAGCTGCCAATGATGCTTCTCCTAGGCTAGTCGCCATTTCACCGGTACTCAGTGAGGCTCTTTCGCAGCCCCTGATACCCGCTACTTTAGATTCGTAGGCCTCTACTGAGACCCATTTGGAGTCCAGTATGTCACGAAATACTTCAGCTGTGGAACTTGCGGATGTCTCTACCTTGGATGGGTCCGGAGCCGCTATGCAGGCACCAGCTTCTGAGGGTGTATTCAGGCCTACTGACTTGCATATTATACCGACACCATCGTCCTCTTTAAGGCCTAAAACTCGTTCCATGCTTAGAAAACTGATGCCCAGACCGCATGGTCAGGCCTCTATGCCTAAAAAACAAATGCTAAGAATGGCTGAAGACCTTATTACTCTAATCAGGGGAAGTCACCCTTCCCCCTCTAAGAGACATAGGACTGAGTTTTTTTATGATTCTTCTGATCAGGACTCTAAAATTTCTGTTTACTCTGATGACCAGGATTTACCCTTATCTACCTATGAAGATTCTGATGCAGAGGACTCTATTCCCTCTGCTTCACCTCCAGAGAATTTCTCTTTTGGTGAAACCTTGCATACTGTTAGGGAGCATTTTCACTGGGAAAGCTAGGATTACTTCTTCTTTCGGCTGCTCCCGTTAGGGGTCGCCACAAGAGATCAACTGTTTCCATTTCTACCTGTCCTCTGCATCATGCTCTGTCACACCAACCACCTGCATGTCCTCTCTCCCCACATCCATAAACCTTATCTTAGGCCTTCCTCTTTTCCTGTTACCTGACAGCTTCATCCTTACCATCTTTTTCCCAATATACTCTGCATCCCTCCTCAGCACATGTCCAAGCCAACATAATCTTGCCCCTCTGGCTTGGTCTCCAAACCTTCCAACCTGGGCTGACCCTCTAATATACTTATTCCTAATCCTGTCCATCCTCGTCACACCCAGTGCAAATCTTAACATCTTCAACTCTGCCACTTCAAGCTCTGACTCCTGCCTTTTTGTCAATGCCACTATCTCCAACCCGTATAACATAGCTGGTCTCACTACCCTCTTGTAGACCTTCCCTTTCACTCTTACTGGTACTTGTCTGTCACAAATCACTCCTGACACTCTTCTCCACCCACTCCATTCTGCCTGTACTCTCTTCCACACTCACCATTACTCTGAACTGTTGATCCCAAGTATTTAAACTCATCCACCTTCGCCACCTCTACTCCCTGCATCCTCACCATTCGTCTATCCTCCCTCTTATTCACACACATATATTCTGTCTTAGTCCTGCTGACCTTCATTCCTCTTCTCTCTAGAGCATAGCTCCACCTCTCCAGGGTCTCCTCCACCTGTTCCCTACTCTCACTACAGATCACAATGTCATCTGCAAACATCATAGTCCACGGGGACTCCTGTCTGAACTCGTCTGTCAACCTGTCCATCACCATTGCAAATAAGAAAGGGCTCAGAGCTGATCCTTGATTTAATCCCACCTCCACCTTAAACGCATCCGTTACTCTGAGTCCCACCACAGACCTCACTGCTGTCACACTACCCTTGTACATATCCTGTACCACTCTTACATACTTGTCTGACACTCCCGACTTCCTCATACAATACCGCAACTCCTCTCTAGGCACCCTGTCATATGCTTTCTCTAAATCCACAAAGACACAACGCAACTCCTTCTGACCTTCTCTGTACTTCTCCATCAACACTCTCGGAGCAAACATCGCATCTGTAGTGTTCTTTCCTGGTATGAAACCATACTGCTGATCACTAATCATCACCTCCCTTCTTAACCTAGCTTCCACTATTCTTTCCCATAACTTCATGCTATGACTGATCAGTTTAATCCCTCTGTAGTTACTACAGCTCTGCGCATCACCCTTATTCTTAAAAATCGGTACCAAAACACTTTTTCTCCATTCCTGAGGCATCCTCTCACTTTAAGATTTCATTAAACAATCTAGTTAAAAACTCCACTGCCATTTCACCTAAACACCTGCATGCTTCCACAGGTATGTCATCTGGACTAACAGCCTTTCCATTCTTCATCCTCTTCATAGCTATCCTTATTTCCTCCTTGCAAATCCACTGCACTTCATGATTCACTATCCACACATCATCCAACCTTCTCTCCCTCTCATCCTCTTCATTCATCATCCCCTCAAAGTGCTCTTTCCATTACTCTGACTCTAAAAAGAGGTTTAGGGATTTCTTACTCCTGCCCCAACACAGGCCTTTAGCTATCCCCCCTGTACTGGACATTGTTGATGCCTTTTCTGAATCTAGCTTGGCCCCTGACTCTTTACCTCCTGCTCCCAGAAAACCTGATAGATATTACAGGGTTCCTGACCCTCACAAGTTCCTTTTTAAAAATCCTACTGTGGATCCTGAGACCATTTCACAGGGACCCAAGGGCATTAAGGCTACTACTGCCAAAAATCCTACCCCCTCTGATAGAGATTCCAGGGCGCTGAATAGATGGGGTAAGAAGGTATACACTTCTGCAACCTTGGCCATTAGGGACTTAAACTGCCAGTTTCATATGTTAAAGTATCAGCAGCATATTATTGAATTGCTTAAACAGAAAATTATGTTGATTCCTGATTGTGCTGAAAATAAAGATTTACAGGATTTAATGCATTCTGCTGAACAAGTTGGAAAACATACTTTGTAATGTGGTTTGATTCACTAGAGGCATCTTGCAGGGCTGCTGTCACTGGGTCTATACTTAGAAGGCATGCTTGGCTTAAAGAGCAGTCTTTGCCAGATCATGTTAAAGCTAAATTGCTGGATGCTCCCTTAAACCAAGACCGCCTGTTTGGCAACAAAGCAGTAGTAGTACTTAAAAAGGATGGAGGAAAAAGCTAAATCTTTGCAAACTGTTAAAGATTTCCTACAAGTACAGCCTCCCAGATTTAGTAGGCATTGGCCCTCTAAAAATCGGTCCTTTCCTGCCTCTTCCAGGCCTTCAGTCCAAACCCAGAACCAGCAGAACACCCAGGCTTCAGTCCCAAGGTACTCACAGGACTAAGCAGTTGGGGGCTCCCACTTCCAAAGCAGAGTGTGTTAAGACTCCCCCATGGTAAACTGTCTCAGTGACTTAACTTTAAATCTTCCAAGCCCTGCACAACTGACTTCCTTTAGGGGGAAAGATTGCCCTGCAGGCAAAAAAATAGGGATCTCATTACCCAGGATAAATGGGTTTTAAATATAGTTTCCCAAGGATACAGATTCCACTTTCACTCCCTGCCAACCCTAAACGGTTGGCCAGATCTACCCCCAAATCAGTGGGCAGAGGCTCAAAAGCAAATTCTCTCTCTTAAGCATCAGGGCTATTCAACCTGTTAAAGTAGAGGAAAGGTTTCTACTCAAGACTTTTCTTGGTGCCCAGAAAAGACAACTCCTGGCATCCTATCCTGGTCCTCTCTATCCTAAACACTTTTTGGTGATCCCAAAATTCAAGATGCTAACTCTTCACCAGCTGCTTCCTATGCTAGGCAAGGATACCTGGTTGGCAATACTGGATTTAAAGGAAGCTTACCTGCACATCCAAATAAGGGAATCTTGCAGAAGATCAGGCTACATGCACTATCAGTTCTCTGCACTGCCCTTTGGCTTATCTACTGCGCCCAGGGTATTCACAAAGTGCCTAGTTCCAGTCATTGCATTTTGCAGGCAAAGAAATATCCAAATATATCCATACCAGGAAGATTGTCTAATTCAGGCAGAAAGCCAGGACATACTATTGAATCATCTGGCGTTTGTACAGAAATTGCTAACTTCTCTGGGGAACACCATAAATGAAAATAAATCACATCTTGTACCCTGCCAACAACTTGTTGTTCCTGGGAGCAAGCTTGAACACAACTTCCCAGGTGGCTTTCCTCACGCCAGAGAAACAATTCATTTGACAGCCTACTTCAAACTACTGGCCACAAAGACCCAGCTATCTGCAAGGAAAATACTGCAAGCCCTGGGGTTCATGGCCTCCTGCATTCTACTAATTCCATATGCAAGACTGCATATGAGGAAACTACAATGGTATCTAAAAAGCCTATGGTGTCAACATTCTCAGGATCTAGAATTTCCTATCATACCTTGTCTACAGATAGAGTTCCTTTAGTGGGCAGAGGCCTGCCGCCAAAACAAGGGACTGCCATTCACTCTACCCCCTGCCGCCCAAACCCTAACAACAGACACATCAGACTATGCATGGGGAGCTCACCTGGCAGGGAAGTGCATTCAGGGCAAATGGAACCCAAATCAAATGCACCTGCATGTCAATCAAAAATAAATGTTAGCTGTACAGAATGCTCTGACAGCCTTCAAGGACCACATTCTTCCAGGGCAATTAATGGTAAAGACTGACAACACCACTGATGTCCTTCAAGGATGCATCTGCAGTCCTAACATATGGGTTGTCCTGCCTCAGGCAGCCCTTCGGTTGACCGGATTCCAAAGTCTGGGTCTGGCCTCGGCTGATGTCGCACTTCACCCGACGTCATAGCTGCTG